>NW_027206207.1:0-497500 GCF_024711535.1 Dipodomys merriami | reverse complement strand
AACCATAGGAATGACCCTATTAAGAAGTCAGTCCAGAATATAAAACAAAGAAGAAAAGAACGAAGGTGAAAGTGCCTGCGGACTGTAATCCTTGCTCTCAGGAGGCTGAGATGTAGAGAATTGTAGTTTGAAACCAGCCAGTGGTAGGAAGTCTTTGACAATGTTATTTATAAGAGATCACAGAAAAATCCAAAAGTGGGGCTGTGACTCAAGCTTAATGCAGTACCCTTGAGAAAAAGGAGCTCTTGGACCAGGCCTAGGCTCATAGTTCAAACCCAGGATCTGCCCCCTCAAAAGAAAAACCTGTATCTCAATTTCTTTGAGTATGTATGGATGTATTCCTCTAGGTGAAACTCCTGAGTAGGTATGATGAATGGCACCAGGCAAGAAAAATTGTATTCAATACAATGAGTTCATAACACAGAGACTGCTTTTATGATATTGCATATTCCAGGGCTCCCTTCACTGTTCACATTGTAACCTAAGGGTTTCTCTTCATCACAGGCCTGCTGGAGGAAGACTCTCTCATTGCCTGGACAGGCACACAAAAGCCCTCACTCCTGTACAGCTGTGTACCAAATAACTCCATATGGGCCAATTAGTGAGGATGTGTGCGCGGGCTCTGAAAGTCAGGAGAAAAAGTCCTCTTTTTACTCTTAGCTATCTCTCTTCCCAGTGCTCTGTTTTAACAGGAGACCATTTTTGCCACCTCCCATGGCAGGCCAAGTTCTGTGCTCTTATCCTGCCTTTATGAGACTATATTCCGGTGTTCAGATACAGTGCTCAATAAAATTCAGGAGTCCTTCAGGCAGACAACTAGGGCACTGAGCATAATGAAACGTTTCAGTGCCGGCAATGATGGGCCTATAATGCCACTCCTAGGTTTCCAGAAGCTTGGGAAATCCAAGCAAATGTAGAACATCACAAAGCTTCCTGTCATCTAGGACTGGTGAAGCTCATCAGGTTTTGAAACCTTTTACCTCTCCTAGTTGGGCCCTGGGTGACTAGGTTTTGGGGTTGAACATAGGGCCTGGGTGCTGACTATGAGCTCAGAGCCAAAGTCTAGTGCTTTACCACTTTGTCAAGCTTCACTTCTGCTTTCTCTCTGTGTGTGAGTGTGTGTATGTGCATGTGTGTGTGCATACACTAGTCCTGGAGCTTGAACTCAAGACATGAGCACTGTACCTAGTTTCTCTTGTACAAGGTTTGCCCTCTTCCACTTGAACCACAGAGCCCCTTCAGGCTTTTTCCTAGTGATGTGGTTCTGAGAAATCAAGCCCAGGGTTTCATATATGCAAAGCACTCTACCCCTAAGGTACATTCCCTGTCCTCTACTTCAAGTTTGTTAGTTTGTTTCTGTCTTTTTTGTTGTTGTCATCGTAGGAATGGAAATCTGGGCCTGGGTGATGTCCCTGAGCTCTTCAGCTCAAATCTTGTGTTCTACCAGTTGAGCCATAGAGCAACTTCCGGTTTTCTGGTGGTTCATTGGAGCTGTCTCAAGGACTTTCCTGCCGAGGCTAGCTTTGAACCATAATCCTCAGATCTCATCCTCCTCATGTGACTGGCATGAGCCACAAGAACCCAGCTTCCACTTTAGGTTTCTTAGTGGTGATTTGGAGATAATAGCCTCATGGTACCTTTTGTGTCAGGGTAGTTTGGAACCCAGATCTCAGCTACTTGAGAAGATAGGAGGACAGACCTCAGTAAAAGAACCCTAAGCCATGGCACTCTCCTGCAAGGGGGTCCTTGGCTCCATGTGGAGGAGTGTTAGCCATGAGCCCAAGAGGTATGGGTCAGTGCCTAGGCCCCGAGTTCAACGTTCATGACTTAGAAATACAAGACAAATCATTTATCTCCTGTAGACAACTCACTAGTCTTCAGTAATACATAATTTTGTCCCTGCCATCGGGACAGATCTGAGCCTCAATATTCTTTTCTGCATATTCATGAGAGTTGTGGAGTTCTTACAAGGAAAAGATGAAAGAATGCACCCTTTGAAGGACAAAATAATTAAAAGTTTTTTTTTTTCAGTCATGGGGCTTGAAATCTGGGCCTACACTCTGTCCTTCAGCTCTTCAGCTCAAGACTAGTGCTCTACCACTTGAGCTACAGTGACACTTCCAGTTGTCTGGTGGTTAATTGGAGATTAGAGTTTCAGCGACTTTCATGCCTGGGCTGGCTTTGAACCACTATCCTCAAATCTCAGCCTCCAGAGTAGTTAGGATTATGGGCGTGAACCACTGGTGCCCCGCTCCAAATAACCCTCTTTACAGGACTCAGCACACAGCATCTTGTGAAAGAATCAGCACCCTGCACCAAATGCAGAACTCAGCCTACTGCACCTGTGAAGAACTCAGCACATAGCATCCTGTGCAGGACTCAGCACACAGCACCCCGTGAGTGCCCCAGCACCCCAGGAAGGACTCATCATGTAGATGTATCCCACAAGCTGTCATTAGTATTAGGGTGCTTTCATCAGTATCACCATTCTTTCAGAAACACATTACAAACTGCACAAATTTCACATCTAATGATTCAGAGGGGTATTTTTTTTAGGGGGGGGCGGGGAGTCAGCCACAGCGATTGCACTAAAATGTTGCAGTACTGTCCTAAGATCTTTTGGTCAAGGCTAGAGATCTATCACTTTGATCCACAGCTCAGAGTTTCACAGACATCCTGCCAGGTCTGGATTTTAAACCCACCAGTGTCAGATCTCAGCCCCCGAGTATCTTGGATGACAGCGGTGAGCAAGGCAGCAGCATCTGGTTCTGTGGGGCTGAGTTGCAGTTGTATACCTCTGACTAAGTCAGGTTGGATGGCAGCTGTCAGCAACAGATTCCCGGCTTGCTCTGTGATGAGGTATTTGAAGTCCTATCCTTATAGAGTTGCAGTCACAACATTCAATCTTTTTTCATGCCCATTCTGGACCTTGAGTAAGAGTCTAGACACAGTCCCTTAGCATTTATGCTCAAAGCTAATGCTCAACTGCTTGAGTGAGAGCACAACTTCTGGATTTTTATGTGTATGTGGTAGTGAGGAATCGAATCCAGGGCTTTGTATGTACTAGCCATCATTATAGCACTGAGGCCCAGGAGTGACAATTGTATGAACAGATAAATGTGTAGATTCACATATATGTATATGTATATGTATATATATATATATATATATATATATATATATATATATATATATACCTATATATATGTAAAAAACAGGAGAAAGGTGTCTGTATATTATGAAATTACATATATTATATTACAACCCATTATTGGCATTCAAATTATTCCTTCCACTTTTAAGTATCATTGTTGAATACATAATAAAGTATTAATTGAAAATTCATCAATGCAATAAAATTGATGTGCATAGTTTTATAGTATACTCATACACTAACTACTAATTTGTTGCTTTTATAAAATTCCATTCGTATGGATGTACATGAAAATGGGTTTCTTAGAATCTCCCACCAATACTTAGTGGCAGCCCTGTGATTCAACCTCCAGTCGTAAGTTTTTGTTTTGGTTATGGCTTCCCTAATAGCCAGCCAAACATCAGCATGCAATGTCATGAATACTTTCTGGGCTTTTTCATTTACATGCGGGATGGTCATAATGCAAAGGGAAAAAATGTAAAACCACCTTCTTGAATTTCTCCATTATATCCTTTTCCTTTTTATTTTATTTCTTGCCAACCCCGAGTTTTGAACTTAGGTCCTAGAATCCCAGGGCCAGCTGTGGCAGAGATACCAAGACCTGAGTTCAAGCCTCGTGCTTGGCAAAAAAATATAATAATAAAATAAAATAAGGCCCTGGCTTGTAATTTGCACCATTTTTCTGGCAGACCTGGGATTTGAACTCAGCATCTGGGGATCTCTGTGGCACTGTGGGGGAAGGAGAAGCTCACCGTCCTTGAAGACAAGAAATTCAGACCAGTTCCCAGGGCCTGAATTGAAGCCCCAGCACTGGAAAAATACACACATGAGTTTAGTGAGTATGACGTTTATTACCCTTACTCAATTTCATTTATTACATCCTATCATTCAAGATATATTTGCATATGAATTATACATCATACTGACATCCAGGACATTTTGTCAGGGAAAAAAATGTGTCAAAAGTGGCTTCTTATTACATGAATAAATTTTTGGCAATGCTGGGATTTCAACTCATGGCCTACAATGTCCAATACATAAATGGGATCAAAGCCTTAGCACACCAACCTCTGGCACACTGAGCTGCCAGAAAATTCTGATGACCTATTATCAAGCCACACTAGTGCCCAATCTCTATCTCTATCTCTATCTATCTATCTATCTATCTATCTATCTATCTATCTATCTATCTATCTATCTATCTATCTATCCATCTATCTATCTATCTATCTGTCCATATGTATATATATATATGTGTATGTGTGTGTGTGTGTGTGTGAGTGTGTGTGTGTGTGTAGATTGCTGTATATATATATATATGTATATATGTAGAGAGACAGAATATGATGATATTATTAAATTTTATATATATAGTTACCAATATTTAGTTATTAAGTTATGTCTCCATTTAATGAAGTATCATGGTTGAATACTTATAAAATCATTAATTAAAATTAATCACTATCCTTCCATTAGGGGAATCACAACGTGTTGCTAGAATGGAAGATATAAATCCAATGATTGTTTTGTGGCTTTCTAAAATAGAATCATGAATTAACTGCAAATTTAATTACTTTTATAATATTCCATTAGCATTCACGTAAATAGGAATAAGTTTGTCAGAATCTCCCTCCATTTGTGTGTGGCAGTCCTGGGATTTGAACTCCAGGCCTGGGAAATTTACTTTGAATGCAAACCATGGGAATGACACTGAAGATTTCAGATGGTCACGATTAAAAAAAGAACACCAAGAAGAAAACAAAGCCAGGTGTCAGTGGCTCCTGTATGTAATCCTAGCTCCTCAGGGGGCTGAGATGTAGAGATTGCCAATTTGAATTCAGCCAGGGCAGGAATGTCCGCAACACTCTTATTTCTAAGAGATCATAGGAAAATATCACCATGGGTTGGGTCTGTGGCTCAAGGGCAGAGAGCTACTCTTGAGAAAGAGGTGATCAGGGATAGGGCCTAGGCTCATATTTCAACCTGAGACCTGCCAAAGAAAAAAAGAAGGCAGTAACTCCATGTCTCTGTGTATTTATGGATGATGTATGGATGATGGGCATTCAGCAGGTTGCCCATGAACAGAACCCCAACCTAGGCAAGCTGGGACAAGCCCTCAGAAAGCACTAAGTCTGAGTCAGTAGCTTGAACAAAGTATCCTTCTCTGCCATTTAATAACTGAAGCCCAGAAGGCTTGCTTGGCTGGTGTATGCAATGGGTTCATTATGTTCTGGCTGAGGTGTCCCATTGGGATATTTAGCAGCCAGCTTCTGCCTCCACGGAGATCACCGTTCCTAGGCTGTAGGAGTTGTGGAAGGTTCTGTCTCCATATTCCCTATCCCTCTTTAGGACGTGAGCCTAGATCTCTGGGGCCTGGTGGCTATCACTCATTCATCATTCCTCATTGCCGAGTCATACACTGGTCCCAAATCCTGGAAAAGATATGAAATGGCCAGCGATTTCAGTGCTGAAAAGAGTATGCCAGTAAATTCCACCCTCATAGTTCCTGTTAGAAATAATCCTTGGGCTGTGAATGTGGCTAAGTAATGGAGTGCTTACCAAGCAATCATGAAGCCCTGGGTTGGATTCCTCAGTACCACATAAACAGAAAAATCCAAAAGTGTCACTGTGGCTTAAGTGCTAGAATGTAGCCTTGAGCAAAAGGAGCTCAGGAACATGCCTAGACCCTGAGATCAAGCCATAACACTGGCAAAAAAATGTGAGCTTGGTGATACATACTCTTCTGGGATTCAGAAGAGGGCTGAGGTTACAGATAAGAGGTAGAGGGCAGGTGCTGGTGGCTCACTCCTGTAATAATACCACTCAGGAAGTTGAGATCTGACGATTATAACTGCAAGCCTTTGCAGGCAGGAAAGTCTATATGAGACTCTTTTCTCCAATTAAGCACCAAAAAAAATCAAACCAGAGCTGTGGTACAAGTAGTAGAATGCTAGCCTTGAGCATAAAAACTCAGGGATAACATCCAGGCCATGAATTCAAACCTCAGGACTGGCACACACACACACACACACACACACACACACACACACACACACACACACACACAAAGATAGAGCATTTGACAGTCAGCCTGCACAAGGTCGATCTCTAGCAACTCAGTATTAAAAAAAAAAAAGTGAGAGAAGGGAAGGAAAGGCTTGGTCCAGGAGGTGATATGACCAGTGCCAAAATTACACAGGAGTTCTAAGATGTGGAACAGGACAGAGGGCCTTGGGCAGAAGGTACAGAGCATGCACAAAGGTCCTGAGGGGTGGTGTCGAGAAGGTGGTGTGGGTGGAATCAAGGTTCTGTGGCCTCAGACAAGTCTGGCAGAACACTGAAGGCTTGGTCAAGGTTTGTACTTGAGTCACAGGTAGGGCAGACGGTGCGGTCCCAGAATTGGGCTTTTTACCAAAGACCCCAGCCAATTTTGTGCCTGGAAGCCTAGTTTTCACAGATCCTGACCCTCAGGCCCCCTTTGCATGGAGGAGTCAGCGCAAATGCAGGTTAGAATGCTTGCTTAAGAAAAACTTCTACCCAATGCCTCCAGAGGCTCAAACCCTGTAAATCCTAGTTATTAAGAAGTCTGTGATCAGAGATTGTTGGTCAATGCCAGCTCAGCGGAGGAAAGTTAGTGACACTCTTCTGGTCAATGAACTACCAAAATCCAGAAATGGAGCTGTGGCTCAAGTGGTAGAGTAAGAGACTTGAGGGAAAAAGTTAAGAGATCAGAGCCCAGACCCTGAGTTCAAGTTGCAGTACTGGCACAGAAAAAAAATAAAAATTTCAGGAGATCCCAGTCCAAAGTGGAGAAAGACTGGGCACTGGTGGCTCATTCTTGTCATCCTAGCTACTCAAGCCTGAGACCTGAGCATCAAAAGCTAGCCTGGGCAGACTCTTATGTCCAATAAATCACCAAAAAGATGGGAAGCAGAGCTACTGTAGTTCAAGTGGTACAGCACCAACTTTGTGAAAACAAGCTAAAGGATAGCACCGAGGCTCTGAGTTCAAGTCCCGGTAACACACACACACACACACACACACACACACACACACACACACACACACACACACACACACACACACACACACACACACACTCACTCACTAACATCCTTAACAGGGGCCTGTGGCTTATACCAGCAATCCTAGCTACTCAAATGCCTGAGATCTTAGGATGGCAGCTTGAAATCAGAACAGGCAGGAAAGTCCATGAGATTCTTATCTCCACTAAACTACTAAAAAAAAAGATGAAAGTTGAGCTCTGGTTCAAGTGTAGTATGTTAGCTTTGAGGAAAGGAAGCTCAGGGACATTGCCTAGGCCCTGAGTTCCAGCTCTAAGATTTTTTTAAAAGACATCCTTTGCCACCCCCAAAGGCCATAAATCCTGATTTTGGTCATCCTAGACTCCACTTCCACTCCTGCCACTTCCACAGTACTGCCACTAGCGTCCGGTGTGTGGCCAACACTGGGTTAAGAAGTGAAAGTACACAAGGGGGTGCATAGCCAGGTCAACACTAATACCCCAAAACAATGAGGTATTGGCCACACCAGTCTCTCATTCTCCCAGTTCCCTGGCCTCTGTATTCTGAGCACCTGGAATTGTCTAGATGGACCTGAGAGGCCCAGCTGGGGCCAGAAGATAGACTGTCCTGTGATAAAGTACATTTACATTTGCTAGAAACTGACCTATACTTCCAAGCCACCTTGGCCTCACCTCCCATGTAGCCCTAGATCCTCCTTGCTTGGGCAGTCTTCAGTCAGCTGTCAAGCTCGAGTTGTCCAGAACCACCAGCATTCCCCCATTCCCCACTCCACTGCCAGCCTGATGAGAGGGATATGAAGTCAGAGGCCCAGTTGAGGAAAAGGATAGGACATCACATGACTGAGGCCCTCCCTTTCAGGCAGAGGAGACCCTATGCCAGCTGGCATCACTGACCCAGAATCCCCTGGAGGTGACCTAATATTGGGACAGCCAGACTTGTGCGCCAGAGAAAAGTTGGAACACAGGCCTGTGGCCATTTAGGACTCATTGTAGACCCTAATAGGGAGATAAAGCAAGGTCCGTGTGAAAGAGGGGCACCATCTGAGATCAGAAAGAGGCAGACCAGCAACCAGGAAAGGGACAGAAAAAGATGAGGGAAAATTACACACACACACACACACACACACACACACACACACACACACACACACACACACACACACACACAGAGAGAGAGAGAGAGAGAGAGAGACAGAGACAGAGACAGAGACAGAGACAGAGACAGAGACAGAGACAGAGAGACAGAGAGATTCCAAGCGCTTAGCAGTTGCTGAGAACAAAACCATGAACTCCCTCTATTAGGATCACATCCACCCCATGAGAAGATGGCACTATCATACTCAGACTAACTGTAGACACATCATTGAGCCTCTCATATCTGGAATGTCTCAGAACCCAGCATGGAATTTCCTACCGTACACACTGCAATGTCGAAAACTCAGCCAACCCCTTTGTTTATTATTGGTCATGGGGTTTGAAATCTGGGTCAGGGCACTGTACCTCAGCTCTTCAGCAGAAGATGAGCACTCTATAATTTGAGCCACAGTGACGTTTCCTGTTTTCTGGTGGCTCATTGGATATCAAGACCCACAGACTTTCCTGCCCAAGCTGCTTTGAACCGTGATCTTTACATTTCAGCTTTATGAGTAGCTAGGATAACAGTTGTGATCCACCAGAGGTGCCAGACATCATCCATCTTCATATACCCAGAGAAACCCATTTCATCAGGCCACAAACTTTCTTGCAACCCTTGACTTCAGACTTTGACACCCAGCATCCAAATCCATCCTTTATTAGGGAGAATACAGACACAACAATCCCACCCCTGCACCCATTTGCCCACTCCCTGCCTGCCATAGGCATCGACCACTTGAGTTCTTGGTAAGACACCATCCATTCTACTGTGGCTTCAAACTGGTGCAAACTTGGAGAGTTCTTAGAAATGTCTGTAAAGTGAGGCCAGCACCTGGTCTCTCAATCACAGCACCCTCCCACACAAACCTCCACATCTTTGCAGCGAAGATGTTTTACTTTCTTTCATTTTTTCGATTGTGAGCTTGAATGCTGGGCCTGGGTGCTGTCCCTGAGCTCTTCAGCTCAAGGCAAGCACTCTACTATTTGAGCCACAGCACCCCTTCCAGTTTTCTGGTGGTTTCTTGGAGATAAGAGTCTCAGGGTCTTTCCTGCCCAGTCTGGCTTTGAACCGTGATCCTCTTATCTCAACTCCTGAGTACCTGGGATGACAGCCATGAGCTACTGGCACCCAGCAAAACATACTTTTTAATGCCTGTCATCCTATCCTCTCAGGAAACTGAGATATGAGGACGGCAGTTGGATGCCACCCTTGGCAGCAAAGTGCATGAGAACTCTTTATCTCCAAATAAACAGCCAAAACCTGGAAGTGGAGCGGTGGCTCAAGCAGTAGAGGGCTTGCCTTGAGCTGAAGAGCTGAGGGATAGCGCCCAAGCCCAGAGTTCAAGCCCCATGACTGACCAAAAAAAAAAAATTCAGTTTTCACTAACAAATATGAGCAAAAATTTGAGATTGAATAGTAACTAGAGCATTATCATTATATTTATTTCTCAGTGATCATTCTTGTAATGATTAATGAGAGTTTTCCAGCCAGGTTTAGCTTAAGAGTTAGTGTTAAGTAATGGATTAGATGGCAAGTAAATTTGAAATTGTTTTAGGGTACAGGGATTCAGGGAAAGGTAGGATCATTGGAAACTACAGTTTTTTTCCTGATAACTGAATTTGAGGACAAATAATATAACACTTCATGTTAGGGAACAAGATAACTTCAGAGGTAGAGTCAAAAAAATTGTGGGAATTAGGGCAAATTGAAATGCATTTCCAGAGTGAAATTGGAGTATCCATTAGAATGATTAAAAACTAGAGTTTTTTTCTTAAACATTAGAATTGGTCTATCATTAGAGTGAAAGTTAGGTTTCAGTTCCAGCTGGAGTTAGAGTTAGCCTTAGGGAAATGGAAAGTTTAGGGCCAAACTGAAAGTAAATCTTCAAATAACAAGTCTAGGTAGAATTAGGATGAATGTGAAATAAAGTGCTAATAATATTAAGATTAGGGTATGATTATTGAGAGGGTTATTCTCAATATTCCAGTTAGGTTTCGGGTTACAAAAATGGCATGATACTGAGTAAAACTACAAACTATTTTTAGAAAGATGAGTTGAATCAAAGTTAGGATGAATGAAAACTAATGTATTTGTATGGCTTTTAGAATCCAAAGGCTATTAGTTCTAGGGTTAGGGTTACTGTTCTAGTTCAGGTTAGACTTAGACTTAGGGAAGGGTAAGCTTTACAGTAAAACTGAGTTTTCTGCTAACATTTTCAAGTATAAAAAGTTTGAAATTTAACAAAAACTACAGAGTTTTCCTAAGTTTCTTATTCAAGGTTGAATAGGGTTCAATTTAGAGTTAGGTTTCTAGTAAGGTTTATATATAGTTAGAGTTAGGCACTAAAGTAGATTTTAAAGAAACCTGCAACTTCTTTTTGGAGATATAGGAGTTTAGTAAACGTTAAGATCAGTGGAAACTGAGATAGTTTTCATGGTATGAAGATTTGAGGTTAATAATTCATAATAGGGAACGATTTCAGAGTCCAAGTCACGGAATCTAGGATTTGGAGCAAACTGCAAATCATTTCAAAGGCAATGAGTATCTGTTAGAATGTGTCTAAACGCGAGTATTTTCCATTAATTTTAGGATTGGGTTACTATTATCATCAAGATTACTCTTAGGGTTCTGTCCAAAATTAGAGTTAGGATTAGGGAAATGGAAAGTTGAGAAATTGAGTGAATTACTTTGTTTGTGATGTATATGCACTATTCTAAGGCTTGAACTCAAGGATTGGTTTCTGCCCCTGAGCTTTTTCTGTAGGCTAGCATTCTACCACTTGAGCCATGAGTCCACTTCCAGCTTTCTTTGACAGTGAATTGGAGATGAGAGTCTCATAGACGTTCCTATCTAAGCTGACATTGAACTGAGATCTCCAGATCTCTGCCTTCTGATTTAAAGTAGGATTAATGCATGAGCTACTAGTGCCCTGGAAAGTGCCTGGATTATACTGATTGTTTTTAATTTTTTTCGAGATTGAGACTTGAATTCATTATCTGACAGCTTTGCTCACTAAGTAGCACTCTGCCACTTGAGCCTGTCTTCACAAATGATTATTTTAAATAGCCGGAAATCATTAAATTTTCTTCAAATGATATGTATCATTAGTGTTGTTCTAAAACTTATCCTAACCAAAAAAGATTTATTGACCCTAGAGATTATCTGAGCAGATTCTCATGCTTTGCTTCTAATTGCATAACATTTTAGGGACATGATTTTTTAATTATTATTTTGAGTAGCAAAGCAGTTATCATTTAACAAAGCAGTTTAGGCGTACAATATACATTGATCAATGCCAACCCTTTCAACATTCTCATCCATCCCTCCCCTATACAGCCATTCCTTCACTCTTCTTAATTTTTTAGGGTATTTACTAGATTCCTCTCTGCATTTTCCCCCTTTTCTCCTATTCAATCTTCTGTCTTTTCCCACTTCACTCCTTTTTTTACTACCCACTTCAATATGATCCAGCAACTCTACTCCTGGGCATTTACCCGAAAGAATACAAACCAGGATATAGTAACGGTTTCAGCACAACCATGCTTACTGAATCAGCCCAGATACTTCTCAAAAGAGAAATGAATCAAGTAAATGTAACACACACACACACACACACACACACACACACACACACACACACACACACACACACTGCAAATTCTTCTTACTAATCAGAAAGAATATTGTACCATTTGTATCTCTCATTTATCATTTCATCAGCCTGGTATCTCATTGCCATCGTATTGTCCCTCTACTGCAGTAACTGACACATGCAAACTGATGTAAAAGATTTTCAGGTTATAGGCTAACCATAGATTCCTGAGTATGAGTTCTCTGCTCATTCTCTTTGTCTATGCATGCCTTTGAGTAGTGATTGTACAGATTCATTTGTAACATTTGCTACACAGAAAAGAGATGAACCATACATATATATGTATGTGTATATATATATATATATATATATATGATTATACACACACACATATATATATACATACATGGATATATGCACACATATGGATATATATTAAATACTTGAGTACATTTTATGTTTTCAAGAATTATAGAGCTAACAAATATCACATGCATTTTCCTACCTTTTCAATTTTTTCAAAACCTAAAGAATTTTGTCTCTTTTGCAAACCTAATTTTTAAGATAATTTCACCATCTCTGATCTGTCAGTGGCCCTTGAAATTAGATGTTCAAATAGGACAAAGTTATTTAGGCTTTTTGGTGGAAGAAAGGAATATTACTAGGGTTCTATTCAGGGGTTCTCTGCTTGCTAGACAGGACTTTGTATAGCACCAAGAATTTCAACTATTTTGCCATGCTTCTTGTCCATTTTATTTACTTGAGGTCTTGAACTTTTGCCCTGGTCAGATCTTAGATTGACTGAGACTGTGCTATCTATGCCTCCCACATAATTAGCTAGGATTACAGATGTGAACCACTATGGCCAGCTCATTTGTTGAGATGGCTGTCTTGGCAGTTATTTCTTTGGCCTGCCTCAGACCAAGATCCTTGTCATTTCTGCTTCCCAATCAGCTGGGATTATAGATGGAGCTACTATACTTGGTGTACATGACACCTGTTTTTTTTTTTTTTTGTTTTTGTTTTTTTTTGTCGGTCGTGGGGCTTGAACTCTGTTCTTGGGCTATGTTCCTGCACTCTTCAGCTCAAGGGGAGTGCTCTACCGCTTGAGCCACAGCACCAGTATCTATTTTCTAGTGGTTTTATTGGAGATAAGAGTCTCACAGACTTTCTTTCTAGGGCTGTCTTTGAACCGTGATCCTCAGATCTCAACATCCTGTGTAGCTAGGATTACAGGGGTCAGCCACAGGTGTCCGGCACAACTTCTGTTCTTTAAAAGAGGTTTTAATTGTAAAAAATGCCATGTAGAGGGGTTATAGTTACATGAGCAAGTTAATGAGTACATTTTCTATCAAGCATTGTTACCTCCTCCTTTGTTTTTCCCGTCCCCTCCCCTCCCACCTCCACAACTACACTCCCCTGTACTCCCTTCCCTACTTCCACGCCTATATTGTAAAACTCTTTTTTTTTTAACATAGTGTCTTGTGCATCTCATTGTTACAATGGGTCAGCCTGTATCACTATTTATCTATTTTGTTTTTTCCCTTCCCCTCCCCAAGCTAGAGAAGGGTGTATATAAGATACAGGGTACCAACACTAAATATAGTGAAAACAAGTGTTAAATCATGGGGGAGGAACATAAAAAGAATTAAAAAAACACTTGGTAGATTATAAACCCTATCTTTGGGTTCATTTCACTTAACATCATCTTATCTGGTCGTATGTACATAGCTTTTGAACTTTTATGCTTGTCCCAGACATGTAATACTTATTGTAAATAAGGGAAAACATAGGGCCAATGTTTCTTTGGTTTTGGCTTACATCCACTTGATATAATGTTTGCTATCTCCTCACTTAGAGCTCCCCTATGATCCAGCAGTCCACATTTTTGGGTATTTACCCAAATGTTCACAAAAAAGACCATACTAAGCTACTGGTACAACTATGTTTATTGCAGCATTATTTACCATAGCTAAGATATGGAACCAATCCATATGCCCCTCAGTAGATAAATGGATCAAGAAAATGTCACACACACACACACACACACACACACACACACACACACACACACACACACACACACACACACACACACACACACACACACACACACACACACACACTGGAATTCTATGCCTCCATCAGAGAGAATGACATCGCCCCATTTGCTAGGAAATGGAAAGACGCAGAAACTATTATATTAAGTGAAATAAGCCAGGCTCAAATAACCATATGTCACATGGTTAATCTTACTTGGACTAACTAGTTCATGGTACCATATAACCATATAAGAGGATGTTATGTGAAATGAACCCCAAGATAGGGACACAAATAATTTGTATTCCATGAGATTCTTTTCTCTCTATGATCCCCCAAATAAAACTGGAAGGGGAGCTGTCGTTCAAATACAGAGCAACACCCTTAAGGGAAAAAGCCTAAGTGACAAGGTTAGGTCCTAATTTTAAAACATAATATCAGCCCTCAAAAAAGTTGATTTCTTTTCCTTGAGGTTATTATTAAATTGCTCGGGAAAATAATCAACGTTGTATTTATGTTTAGCATTTCTATTAAAATCATGTTAGGTTTATTTATGATATTCTTTATTTTCTTAAATTTTACTTACACTTTAACATCCAGTAATGATAAGAGATGATTACTGTTTCACAAGTTTTTCTGTCAGTTGAATATATAGATGAGAGGTGCATACAAGTCGTTTGGACTGAAAATAGATATTAGCAAGGTCTTAACATAAGAATTGATAGTTGAAGGAGCTGTGGGCATGTATGAAATAAACTAAAGAAACCAGCAAGGAAAGGTAAGATATGATTCTGGAAAGCAAACAATTTTGGAAGAAAAAAAAATGGAAAATATGTAGCTTTTTAAAGAACTTTGTAACCCATCTGCACATTTAATTCCTTATTTCTAGTGGAAGACAATTCAGTTAACTTAATTTTACAAAGTCAAACATGATTGACATTTAATACTAACGCCTCTGTCTCAGGTAAGCAATTATTCTAGCCAGGTGCAAGGGGCTCATGCTTATAATCCTGGCTACTCAGAGAGCTGAAACCTCTAGATCCTAGTTCAAAGCCAGTCTGGAGAGGAAAATTGGTGAGACTTTTCTGTGGCACTGTGGCTCAAAGTGGCAGCACTAGTCTTGAGTAATAAATCTCAGAGACAGAACCCAGGCCCTGAGTTCAAGCTCTCTGAAATTATTCTAAAAATACTTGTTCTCATTATTTCTTTAACTTGTCTAGAAGGATGTTTTAAACTTAGGGTTTTTTTTCTTTTTTTAATTTCAATTTTAATTTTTTTGTGAACATACTGTACAGAGGGGTTACATTTACATAAGCAAGATAATGAGTACATTTCTTATCAAGCATTGCAGTCTCCTCCTTTGTTTACCCTTCACATCCCATCCCAGCCTCCCTCCTCTCCCCCACCAAAGTTGTAAAGTTCATATTCGACATGACAACTCGTATTTCTCATAGTCGCAACTGGTCCACCTGTATCTTTAAATGACTTGTTTTTCTCATCTCCTCCACAAATTATACCAACATCAAATATAGTGAAAGCAGGGGTTATACTGTGGGGGAGGGACATACAAAGCAACAAAGAAATAATCTTATAAATGAGTAAGAAACAAATGCATGAAAGAAAAAAAAACATTTAAATACATATCTAAGGGTTCATTTTCCTAACATCACATTACCTGAACTTTTCTGCTTGACTCACACACATAAGAGATATTGCAAATAAGGGAAACCATGGGACCTATGTTTCTTTAGGCTTGGCTTACTTCACTTAATATAATTTTTTCCAAGCCTTTCCATTTCCTAACAAATGGGGCAATGACATTCTTTCTGATGGAGGCATAGAATTCCATTGCGTATATATACCACATTTTCTTGATCCATTCATCTACTGAGGGGCATCTGGGTTGGTTCCATATCTTAGCTATGGTAAACAATGTTGCAATAAACATAGTTGTGCTGGTAGCTTTAGTGTGATCTTGTTTGTAAACATTTGGGTAAATGCCCAAAAGTGGGATTGCTGGGTCATAGGGCAGCTCTAAGTGAAGTATTTTGTGGAACCTCCATACTAGATTCCAAAGTGGTTGAACAAGTTCACATGCCCACCAACAATGAAGTAAGGTTCCCTTCTGTCAACATCCTCTCCAGCATCTGTTGCTGTTAGAGTTCTGATTATAGCCATTCTAACTGGAGTGAGTTGGTATCTCAATGTTGTTTTGATTTGCATTTCTTTTATGGTTAGGGAGGTTGAGCATTTCTTCATATGTCTATTGGCCATCCTTCTTTCTTCTTCAGAGATGTTTCTCTTCAAGACTTTATTCCACTTATTTATTTATTGGGCAGTTGTTTCTTTGAGGATTTGTTGTTGGGGGATTTAATTTTTTGAGTTCCAAGTATATTTTAGATATGAGACCTTTGTCCATTGTATTGCTAGTGAAGATCTTCTCCCAATCTGTGGGCTTTCTATTGGTCTTGCAAGCTATGTCCTTTGCCATGCAGAAGCTCTGCAACTTCATGCAATCCCATTTGTCCAACCTTTCTTTGATTTCTTGTGTTTCCGGGTCTCTATTCAGAAAATTTCGGCCTGAGTGAAGGAGACCTAGGGTTTCTCCTATTCCATCTGTAATATTTTCAGAGTGTCTGCTTTGACTCCAAGGTCTTTGATCCATTTGGAGTTGATTCTGGTGCAGGGTGATATATAAGGATCTAGTTTTAGTTTTCTACAAGCAGTTAACCAATTTTGCCAGCACCATTTACTGAAGAGGCTGTCTTTCTTCCATTCTATTATTTTAGCTCCCTTACCGAAGATTAGTTGGCTATAGGTCTGTAGGTTCATTTCTGGGTTTTCAATTCTATTCCATTGGTCCTGAAGTCTGTTCTTATGCCAGTACCAAGCTGTTTTGATTACTATGGCTTTATAGTAGAGTTAGAAATTTGGTATTGATATTCCACCAGCAGTGTTCTTTCCATTGTGGAGCGTTTTTGCTATTCGGGGTTTTTTACTGTTCCATATGAATTTTTGGATTGCCTCTTCTATTTCCTTGAAGAATGAGGTTGGAATTTTGATAGGTATCATGGGATTTTTTATTTCATGTTGTCTTAATTTATTTTTAAGATGTTCAGAGAAAAATGATTTATAGTAAGAACTGGTTTGTATTGCTTTGTATTACACCTGTAATTCAACTGGAAAGTAGATGGTCAAAACCCTCCTCCCCCCACCAAAGTTGTAAAGTTAATTTTTCGACATAATGATTTTTATATCTTATTGTTGAAATGCGTCCACCTGTATCCCTAGTTAAACAATTTGTTTTTGCCCTTCCCCTTCACTAATTGTACCGACATCAAATACAGTGAAAGCAGGGGGAGAGACATGATAAGCAGTATAGAAATCATCTTATAAATATGTTAGAAACAACTGCATGAAAGAAAAAAATTGAATACTTATCTTGGGGTTCATTCCCCTAGCATCAATTTATCTGACCTTTTCTGCTTGACTCAGCATATGCTAGTTATTTCAAATAAGGGAAGCCATGGGACCTATGTTGTTTTGGGTCTGGCTTACTTCACTTAATATAATTTTTTCCAAGTCTTTCCATTTCCTAACAAATGGAGCAATGTTATTCTTCCTGATGGATGCATAGAATTGCATTGTGTATATATACCACATTTTCTTGATCTATTCATCTACTGAGGGGCATCTCGGTTGGTTCCATATCATAGCTATGGTAAATAATTCTACAATAAAAAATAGGTGTGTCGGTAGCTTTAGTATGGTCTGGTTTGTGATCATGTGGTTAAATGCCCAAAAACTTGGATTGCTGGGTCATAGGTGAGCTCTATGTGGAGTCTTTTGATGAACCTCCGTACTGCTTTCCACAGTGGTTGAACAAGTTTACACTCCCACCAACAATGTAGTAAGGTTCCCATCTGTCCAAATCCCCTCCAGCATCTGTTGTTATCAGAGTTCTTGATTTGCCATTCTAACTGTGGTGAGGTGATACCTCAATGTTGCTTTTATTTGCAATTCTTTTATGGCTAGAGAGGTTGAACATTGCCTCATGTGTTTATTGCCCATCCTTCTTTCCTCTTCAGAGAAGTTTCTCTTTAAATCTTTAGCCCACTTATTTAATGGGCAGTTGTTCCTTTGAAGATTTGTTGTTGAGGGATTTAATTTTTTGAGTTCCAGGTATATTTTAGATATGAGACCCTTGTATGTTGTATGGCTAGTGCAGATCTTCTCCCAATCCATGGGCTTTCCAGTGATCTGGCTAGCTATGTCCTTTGCCATGCAGAAGCTCTGCAATTGCATGCAATACCATTTGTCCTATTTGTCTTGGATTTTTTTTTTGTATTTCTGAATCTCTATTAAGAAAATTTCCGCCTGTGCCAAGGAGACCTAAGGTTTCTCCTATTCCATCCTGTAATGTTTTCAGAGTAAGACTTCAAACTTTTAATGTTTGAAGATCTTTGATTCATGTTGAATGGATGTGAGTAGATTGAGCTGTTGCATACATTTGTGTGTGTGTGTGTGTGTGTGTGTGTGTGTGTGTGTGTGTGTGTGTGTGTGTGTGTGTGTGTATCATTGAAATCAAGGATAAGGAACTTGGTTCCTTTTTCTGAGATATACATTATGGTGTTTCTTTGTTGGTGTTAGGATGATTGCTTGCCTTTGCCTGATGTGTACATTCCAGCTCAATTTTTCAATTAAAGTTATTTAATTATTATTGAACATATAATGCTCTGATATTGCTTTGTCTTTAGTCTGCCATCTAGGATCTTCTTTTCCTCTTAAATATTAACATTCAATATGAATTTTACCTCCTGACTAATTTTCCCTTTAATTTGCATTTTGAAATAAGAATTATAATACCTTTGATCTCTGTATTCATGAAGAAAATCCACTTTGAATTCTTTGTTTAAAATAATAACACCTGGACAGATTTGTTAGCACCAAGATCTTAAATTATCTTTTGTAGTTTTAGTTTAAAATAACCCTCCTCCATGTTTTTAGCGTGGGTAGAAAATAATTCCCACAATGCCTCACAACTTGTATCTTTCACTTTGTCTATGCTTCCTTGTCAATGCTAAATTGTTCTGGATGCCTGTATTAGCTACCCAAACCCCTGCAAAGCTGTTGCTGCTACCCAATTTACTGCCAATGCAACTCAGCAATTACAGTCACAATTACCCTTTCCATGTTATCCTATTCTCTGCTACTCATTTTGCTACCCATAATTCTTAACACCATGGTTCCAGCTACCTGATCCCTGATACCCCTGTCTCTGGTACCAAATTCCCAAACAAAGCAAGGCAAGAGTAGGCACAGAGAGTCGAATTGGGTACTCCTCTTGCAGGAACAATGGGACGTTATTCCTCATGTATTTAACATGAGGAACTAACTAGTGGTGGAAAGAAAAGAGGTTACTCAGAGGGGACTAAAATCCAAGGATATCAACTTGTAACTTGTTGCTAGGAAAAGCAGGCCCTAAGGTGAAAGTTAATGAGAAAAGAAAATTTGACAAAAATATTGGGAATGATATAAACAAAAGTTTTAGCTTAATCTCTTCTACCAATGATCTGAATTATTTTATGACATAGATATGTAACTACTTTGCAGTTTTAAAAGTTTACGAAGTTGCACATTTATGTGGTACTTATATTAATTTATGGAATATTTGCATATGATCATGTTAATGATACTCAATAGTTTATGCTTTATGATATGCTCATGAGTCTGCCTTTGGCAATATGAATTGATTTCTCTAACAATAAATGGGATTTCATTGTCAAATACTACAATGATATTACTGAGGCTAATACCAAAATGGAAGCCGAAACAAGAAAACTGAACAAAGCTACAAGTTTGACGGGAAGGGGTCAGTGGTAAGGGCTATGATAAAACAGAAATTCTTCACATAGGAATCTTGGAAGAATAGAATGTGTCTTGTTGAATCACTAGTTTTTAAAACATTCTTAGAAAGCAGAACATGATTTTTGATTCTAGATTTTTGGGACCTCTTTAATGAGTGGTTAAACAAAAAATTATTGAAATGACTGAAAATCTACTGACATAAATTATTAGATTAACATTATACTCAAAGTTGCCTTGAGATGCAGGCAGGCTGGATTCCTTTTCTATTACATTAATGGAATAATCTTCCTATTTTATGGTTGGACAGTCCATGACACTTGTTCCAAAACAAAAAAGATACTGGAGAGAAAAAAAAGAGGAAGGAGGGTCAAGGCTGCTGAAATTAGCATATTTCCCATTTGGACTTTAATGGGTTGTTACTACAAAGAATTAGAATTTCATATTAAGATAATAATTTTAAAATTGATGTGCTAAAGGATAGCTTCGAAATGTAATATTTAATGCTGTTGCAATACTTGAAGACAAAGGTTTACAGAAAACTTTAAATTCCAGAAAAACTGTAATGTACCAATAAACACCTAGAAGAAATATAATTTAAAAATTTACCTGTTCAAAGCAAATCCTGGCATGAAAGTCTGTGAGTCACTTATCTCCAAACAGGAAGTGGCACTCTAGCTCAATTGGGAGAGGGCTCCCCTTGAGCTGAAGCACTCTGGGATATATTAATACCCAAGCCCTGCGTTCAAGCCCATGACTGACAAAAAGAAATGTTAAAGAATTAAATCATTAGGGTTGGAAGAAGACTTGTGGTAGAGTGCTTCTCTTGCATGCATGAGGTCCTGGTTCAATTCCTCAGCACCACATAAGCAGAAAAAACTGGAAGTGGCACTGTGGCTAAAGTGGTAGTGCACTAGCCTTGAGCTGATCAGCTCAGGGACAGCACCCAGACCCAGAGTTCAGGCACCCCTACCAACAACATCAACAACAACAACAACAAATTAAGGCATCAAACAACCTGAAGATGTTGTCCAGAATAATGAATGCAGCATTATCCGTTGACATGACTTAGTGACTTGAAACCAAGTTTACGAGGGGAGATGGTGGGCATTTTGTGTGTGTGTCAAAACCTGCAAAATTATTTTCTACTTTCCCAGGGAGGGAGAAAGGAGGAAATGGTGGGGGGAGGGGGGAGGTGTTTGGTGGACTTGCCTTTTGTTTCACTGATTGTTTTCTGTAGTCAAATTCAGAGAAATTCTGCTTGCAAACCTAGTTGCATAGGCAATGATGAAGCCATGTCCTGGAAGTGGTTTTGTCCTGTCCTTGGCCTGGTTCCAACCAGCACTGGATAATCCAAGTCCCACTGCAGGACCAAGATGCCTTGAAGACTACTGATCCATTGGGCAGGTGGACCTAACCACATCCAGAATAAGCAGAAAATGCAATTCTGAGGGCAGCACTGGAAATTTATATCGGGTAGACATTTTTAATATATTTTTATTGTAAAAATACTGTACAGAGGGCTCAGAGTTACAGAACTAGATAATGAGTACATTTCCTATACAGCATTGTTACCTCCTCCTTTGTTTTTCCCCTGCCATCTTTTCCATCCCCACATCTCCAACTCCTCCCTCCTCAAACCCTGCCTGACATTGTAAACTCATTTTCGACAAAGTGTCCTGTACATCTCATTGTCACAATGGTCAACCTGCATCCCCATTTAAGCGTTCTGCTATATTCCTTCCACTCCCCAAATTACAAATATATATATATGGTGCAGAACACTGGAATCAAATAAAGTGAAAACAGGGGTTTACCGTGGGGGAATAACGTACAAAAGGATCATAGAGTACATTATAATCATACTAAAAACAAAAGAAAGAAAGGAAAAACCAATTGTGTCTCTGACTTGGAGTACATTTTGCTTAACATCATCTTGTATGGTCATATGTACCTAGCTTTGATCTTCTCTACTTGTCCTAGACATGTACTAATCCTTGCAAACAAAGGTAAACCATGGGTCCTATGTTTCTTTGGGTCTGGCTAACTTCTTTCTGATGGAAGCATAGAATTCCAGTGTGTGTGTGTGTGTGTGTATGTGTGTGTGTGTGTGTGTGTGTGTGTGTGTGTGTGTGTATGTGTGTGTGTGTGTGTGTGTGTGTGTGTGTGTGTGTGTGTGTGTGTGTGTGTGTACCACATTTTCTTGAACCCTTCGTCTACTGAGGGGCTTTGGGGTTGGTTCCATATCATAGCTATTGTGACTAATACTGCAATAAACATGGTTGTGCTGGTAGTTTTGTGATCATTTGGGTAAGTGCACAAAAGTGGGGTTGCTAGGTCATTGGGGAGCTCTAGGTGGAGTCTTTTGAAGAAATTTCATACTGTTTTCCAAAGTGGTTAAACAAGTTTAAACAGCTACAAGTAATGCAGTAGGGTTCCCTTTTAGATACATCCCCACCAGCATCTGTCATTATTACATTTCTTGATTACAGCCATTCTAACTGGAGTGAGGAGTAATCTCAATGTTTTGATTTGCATTTCATTTATGACTAGAAAAATTGAGTATTTCTTCATGTGTCTAATGGACATTTTTTATTTCCTCTTCAAAGAAGTCTCTCTTTAAGTCTTCAGCGCACTTAGTTATGGTGCAGTTGTTCCTTTGAGGATTTGTTGTTGTGGGATTTATGATTTTGAGTCCTAAGTATATTTTAGATATAAGACTTTG
The DNA here is from genome assembly GCF_024711535.1 of Dipodomys merriami. NCBI lineage: Eukaryota > Metazoa > Chordata > Mammalia > Rodentia > Heteromyidae > Dipodomys > Dipodomys merriami. Next base: position 474,944 of record NW_027206207.1, on the reverse strand, counting down.
TATGTTTTATGACTCATGAAGAACTTCTCCCAGTAAGTGGGCTTTTTATTGATCTTGCTATCTATGAACTTTACCATGCAGAAGCTCTGCTATTTCATGCAATCCCATTTCTCCAACCTATCCTTGATTTGTTTTGTTTCTGGTTCTCCATTAAGAAATTTTTGGCCTGTGCTAAAGAGCCCTAGAGTTTCTCTTATCCTTCATGTAATGTTTTCACAGTGTCTGCTTTTATTTTGAGGTCTTTGATCCATTTTGATTTGATTATCATGCAGAGTGTTTTATATATATATGGATATATCTTTAGTTTTCTACAGGTGTTCAACCAATTTTGCCAGCACCATTTCCTGAAAAGGCTGTCTTCTTCTGTTCAATTTTTTAGCTCCCCTGTCAAAGATTGGGTGGCTATAGGTCAGTGGGTTTATTTCTGAGTCTTCAGTCCTATTCCATTGGTCCTCAGGACTGTTCTTGTGCCAGTACCAAGCTGTTTGTATTACTATGGCTTTTTAGTATAGTTTGAAATTTGGAACTGATATTGCTCCAGTGCTGTTCTTTCTGCTAAGAATTGACGAACCTACAGCCTGCATTATACTTAATGGTGAAAATTTAAAGCCATTTCTTATTAATTCAGGAAATAGATAAGTATGTCTGCTCTCTCCACTCCTCTTCAACTTAGTATTAGAATGCTAGCTGGGGCAATAAGACTAGACGCAAACTTAAAGGGAATCCAAATAGGGAAATATGATGTAAAACATCAAAGATGACCAATGGAATAGAATTGAAAACCCAGAAGTGAACCTACAGTCCCATAGGCATCTAATTTTTGATAAGAGAGCTAAAAAATAGAATGGAAGAAAGACAGCCTCTTCAGTAAATGGTGATGGAAAAATTGGATAACTACTTGTAGAAAACTAAAGTTAGATCCTTATTACCCTGCACCAGAATCAACTCAAATGGGTTAAAGATCTCGGAGTCAAAGCAGACACTCTGAAAACATTACAGGATGGAATAGGAGAAACCCAAGGTCTCCTTGGCACAAGCCGAAATTTTCTTAATAGAGACCCAGAAACACAAAAAAAATCAAAAAAAAATGTTGGACAAATTGGATTGCATGCAATTGCAGAGCTTCTGCCCAGCAAAGGACATAGCTTGCAAGATCACTAGAAAGCTCACGGATTGGGAGAAGATCTTCATTAGTCATACAACATACAATGGTCTCATATCTAAAATATACCTGGAACTTAAAAAATTAAATCCCCCAACAACAAATCTTCAAAGAATCAACTGCCCAATAAATAAGTGTCCTAAATACTTAAAGAGAAATTTCTCTGAAGAGGAAAGAAGGATGGCCAGTAAACACATGAAGAAATGCTCTCCCTCAGATAAATAAAGAGGTAATTCAAATTAGCAGCCAAAATGTTCACTTTTATAAAAGATAATACACATAGAACAATATTTACTATACCAATACAGTGAAATTATATATTATGCAGCTCATTTTTAAGTTAATTTTATTGTCAAGGTGATATATAGAAGGGGTTGCAGTAATTGTAAGGTAGTGGATATATAACATCTCAAAATTTTTACCCCCTCCCTTATTTTTCTCACACTTTTCCTTCACCCCAATACTCCTCACAAGTTGTAAAGTAAATTTCTAACATGTTGTCTTGTGAGTGTTGTTATTGCATTGGATTTCCTTTTGTCATTTGTTGGGCCATTTTATTGTTCTGTTTCCCTTGTCAAATGAAGATAAATGTATATACAATACACAGGATACTGAAATCAAATACAACAGTGGACAAACCATAGAGGAAAACACAAAAGAAAAAAGAAATCACATAGTACATTAAAAACAACAACCACAAAATAAAATCTCTCTTTCCATATCTAGGAGTTTATTTTGCTCAGCATCATTTTATGTCGTCATTTATACATAGCTATTGAGCCATTCTACTCATCTGCTTGGACTATCCTAGATATTTCCTAGTGATTACAAATGAGAAAAACAATGGAATCTGTTTCTTTGTGTCTTGCTTATTTTTCTTAGTAGGATTTTTCCAGCTCTTTCCATTTCCTTATGAATTGGAAGCATAGAATTCCTCCGTACATATATAAAACACATTTTTTCAATTCCCTCATCTACTGATTGGTATATCGGTTTAAAACATGATTGCATGTAAGTATCACTTATGGCCATTCAAAATGACAGATGGCAACTCAGCAGATATACTAATGTCATGATTTCCAAATAAGATAGTATTTTATGGTGGTACAAGTGTTGAGATATCTGAATGAGTCTAATGTATATCTTGCACTGAATTAGGCAGGAAGATATCCAATATCATATAGGATAAAAATGGTAGTGTCAAAATATTTCCCTTGAGAAAGATATAGGAGGCTGCCAGAAGTAAGAATTAGTTCAGATAATTTGAAGAATTTAGAAATGCAAGATCAATTATTTCTGTTTACATAATAATCATGTAAGTGGAAGGGCAAAATAAGAGTAAGAGAAGAAAATAACTGACAGCAGACAATTTTCCCAAGTTACAGTACAAAAAAATATAATCTATAACTACCAAATTAAAGAGATCCCAGTATAATATGTCCCACTTAATTTAGTTACATGCAGAATTTTTACTTGGCTTTTTCCTACTCTAATGCTACAAAATAAATGAATACTTATAAGAAAAGTTATGTGATTGCTATTGCTTCAACTTGAACACTAACTGTGATAAGCCCTCTTTTTCTCATTTTTGCACTTGGAAAATAGTCCCTAAGTTGATGATGATGTGGCTGATTAGAGTCAGAGTTAGGGGCTTCTATTTGTACAATTATCCCAGAATAGTTTAAAGCCGTTTTCCCCCATAACATCCAACTACATTGTCTGAAACTGTACTTTGAACACACCCTCACACCTGAGCACATTATTTGAAATTATACTTCAGTTTTTCTTGGCACATTCTACTTTGTGCCTTTGTCTTTTTTGCACATTCCTTTTGAGTTCATAGTTGCTCTATTTCCATTTCATCTGTACAAACTGCTAAGAACATTGTTCAACTACCACTTCTTGTTTGCACACGCCCAGTCTATGTATGAAAGTACTTTGTCCATGTTAAGCAATAGAGTAATACTTACTCTCTGAGGAGAAAAGTTCCACAATATAATCTTATGCCCACATTAGAGGATGTAGAATTTAAAGTATTTTGAGACAGTGATATTAGAATTGAAAGGCTCCTTAGGGAAATTTTCCTGGAGCTCATTAGTTTATCCTATAGAAATAAAAATATCCACAAAATTTGGAGCTAATTACTAAGTATCCGAATTAACATTAGATCCTAGATGTTGTGTTAATACAAGTCATGATTGTATTATTGTTACAACAGAAACCTTCACAACTTGGCAATGTGTATGAGAAAATGAAAGAAAGGCATTAAAGCAAAATGTCTTATCTTTTTAGGCATTTAATCCTAGTGGTGAGGGTAATGTCTGAACTCTTCCATTCAATAAAAGCTTGAAATTTATAAGAACACTTTCCTACATATACGAATTTGTGTCAGGTTGATAGACAGGGTTATTTCAGCATGGAGATATACCTAACAAGAATTACATTTCAATAGAGTATTTGGCAGTTATGATGTGTCAATAGGTATTGAAGCATTTTCTATTTTAAAGAAGAATCAATTTAAGGAGTCTTCAGTCACATCAGTAAAGCTGTATGTTCAACTTAATACTTGGTGTTACTTGTCCTACATTTATAATGAGTAGGCTGATAAGATATCCAAACATATCTAAATATATTTCAATAAAATCCCAAACTGATATAGATAGATGAGTCACTAATTTGAAGTGTAGGACAAATTAGGCTTGTCTGTGCTTTAGTTCAATCTATAATCTCCTGGCTAAATAAAGTTTTCAAAAATGTTCACAGAATACCTCTAAGAAAAGTTCATGACAGTTATATCTGTATAATATTTCTAAGGTCAGGATTAAAGCATTTGTTCCCAACATTTAGAATCAACAGAAACTGTTGAATTTATTGGTCCAGAATTTTATGTCTTCACATTCATAGCTCAACATTTTATCAATATGACTTTCACCAAAACACTGTTATTGATCTTGTCTATGTCCTTTTACTTTTCAAATCCAAATAGTAGATTTCCTTACTGAAATTTCTTTCCTTCCTTTTCTTCTGTAAATCTGTGTTTATTACCTTTTTTTCCTTATTTATCTCTTTCCTCCAATCTTGTCCACACTAGTACTCACATTGTTCACACTTTTGTCAGAACTTTCCTTTTCCTCTTCCCTTTAATAATGTCCCTGATTTTATCATTACATTTCATATTCATGTTTGTGGATATTTTGATGTTGTTCAAACAGACCTATCTTGGCATCTGTTTAACATAAACCATAGAACGATCAGAGAGTTTATTTTCCTCTAAATCCATCTTTTCCTCCTGTAGTCCTTATCACCAAGAATGTAACTAACACAGTTAGGAGACAGAGATGTGAAAACACTTTATATTTCTTCTTACCCTACCTCCATCCATAGATAAGATGAATGATCAAGATTTTTTCAGTTTCTGTCATAATGTAATTTCTATGTACTCCTTTTTATGCCCCTGACACCAGCCTATTGCAAATACTCATCACAAGTCACTCAGTCCTAAAACAACTGTTTACAAAGTATGCATTTTTCCCCATAGTCTTTTCATATTGGTCCTCTCCTTCACCAAATGACTCTCCCTGTAAGCACACAGAGTAAAGAACTCAGAAAAAAATTCTAGTTCCATTATTTGCTAACAACATTGACTGTTGGTCTTATATTTCTCATCTGTAAATGGATGTAATCTGCTAGAAATATTGAAGACTATATTTGTTGAATTCTAGAGCAAGGAAAAAGAAAGTAAACAGTCCTTACATATTCTACCTTAGCTTACAAATAAGGAAAGAGTCAAATTCAATTTGTTGGTATCAAGTCAGAAATAGTTTCATGCAGAAATAAAAATAAATTTTAACTCCTGGCTCTGTAGCTTGTGTCCTTTTATGGTAACTGCAGTTATGTAAGTGGTATTATGTAAATTTTATCATGTATTTACAGCTGTAATGAAGAACATGTTCTTAATATATCATTGGTAAACATTGGTTATTGAATAGTATCTATATGAGAATGTTATTTGAACTAATCACACTAAGTTGAAACCTACATCTTAGTCCATCAAAATATGGAAATAAATGTTTTTATTTATAAGAAAATAATACCACCAAGAACAGTGAGTATACATTAGAAAGACCGCTGGAATAACATTACGGTTTTTACTGTCTCTACCTGTTTATGTGATTGTATTTCTTGATATTCAAACTCTCCTCTTGTTATTCTGGTTCTTTTTTTTTTTCTTTTTGGTTCGTCATGGGGCCTGGACTCTGGGCCTGGCACTGTCCCTCAGCTCTTCAGCTCAATGCACTCTACCACTTGAGCCACAGTGCCACTTCCCGCTTTTTCTGCTTATGTGGTGCTGAGGATTCAAACCAAGAACCTCATGTAGGCAAGGCCAGCACTCTGCCTCTGAGCCAGCTTCCCAGCCTTCCTCTTGTTATTGTTATTATATGTAATCCAACTCTGTTTATAACTATGCATTCAATGTGGGAAATTTAGCTTCAAAGATATCTAAAGGTTTGTTTTTCCTTTTCAATCACAACATCGTCATTATCAGGCGACACTGTGGTCATCATCCTCTCCAACAAAATTATTATTAGTATCATAAGTGCTAATTATTGAATGTTGGATATGTGTCTATGATTTTATTATTATTTGTCTTTTGATTAATAATTTTAATGTTACCACTCTGCATGCATCCATATTGGAATTTTGAACAAATAAACAAAAAAAAAACTAAACCATATCAGGTTGCTTCACTATGTGGTTATAACAAATTATGGAATAGATTTTTTAGAAGCATTGAAAATTCCTAATCAGTATGAATTAACTTCCTCCCTCTCCTTAACTACAAACAAATATTTAAGAGTTTGGGCAAAACCTTTTCAAGTAATATACTGTAAATATTACTACAATATCATATGTATATCTAAAATTCCCTTGAAAGTAATAAACTCTACATTCTATTGAAATATTAGTTATTTTATTCTAGAAAACTTTTAGAAAAATAGAGTGTATATCTTTGAATTGAAAAAGGTCAAGAATAGTAACATGAAAATTTTAAAGGGTGTCTGTCATATATATATATATATATATATGTATGTATATTTATATAAATGTTATGTGTAAAATAGTACATTTTTAGAGATCATTTGTCATCAGAAATATATACATATATCTAAATTTATTTGCCGAATGATATACATCATAGTGAAACAAACATCTTAAAACATAATTAAAATTAAAAAAAATACTTCATGAAACCAAGTGCCGGTAACTCACCCTTATAATATGAGCTATTCTGGGTGCTGAGATCTTAGAATTGTTTTCAAAACCAGCCCAGACAGAAAAGTACTTATTAAATTCTTATCTCCAATTAACCACTGAAAACAGGAATTAGCTCTTTTCCTCAATTTCTGGAGTGCTGTCTTTGAGCATAAAAATGCTTAGCGACAATGCCCAGGCCTTGCAAACACCACCACCAACAACAAATTGTATCACATTAATTTCACAAAGGCATCTTTTAACTGCTGTGAACATTTCTTAGAAACATGAATACATACCACTGGAAAATGTTAAGTAAAAAAGTATAGAATATTACGTCTGTGTTAAAGACATGACTATTTATACTGTTTAAGATATTTAGGTAATGATTAGAAGTTAAGAATAATGATAGGTAGCTCATATACTGGGAGTGGTTTTTTTATTCTATTTTTTATTCTATTTTACAATAGTAATAAAATGATATTTATAATGATTATATAAAATTACTCTTGATTGGTATTGGAATTCTCATAAGTGATAAATATTTTTAAATGATTTCCAAAGCAAAGGAATATCAATTCTTTTGTGATTTCAAAACAATTAAGAAAATGATTTCAAGGTTGGTTCACTCTAAGTCTATATTTGTTTTCTTGTTCTAGTTTTCATATGTTTGTAGAAATTAAAATTCCAAAAATTTAATGGATCTTGGCATTCAGGAACATCTTCACATACACTAATATTGGATTCCCTTAAGTGGAATTGCTTTATTTTATTTGTTACTTTCACCAATAAATCAAGATGATTGTGTATTTTGTTCTTTTCATTGCTTTTGGCTCTTATCTTGAGAATACGTTTTTCCTAGCAAAGTAGAGATAAGCAATTGGATTGAACAAGTAACATATGACTTTGATAAAATGCAGATGCATAGATTTGTGTCTTCTGTCATTTGCTAAAAGTTTCCTCCAGAAAAGTTTCTCAATTACTTAAAAAAAATTTTCCCTTCCCCTCCACAAATTATTCTGACATCAAATACAGTGAAAGCAGGGGTTATACTGTGGGGGAGGGACATACAAAGCAACAAAGAAAAAATCTTATAAATGTGTTAGAAACAATCGCATGAAAGAAAAGAAAAACATTTGAATACATATCTTAGGGTTCATTTCCCTAACATCACCTTATCTGACCTTTTCTGCTTGACTCAGACATATACTAGATATTGCAAATAAGGGAAACCATGGGGGAAAAATAGGGATACAGGTGAACCCATTGCAACAGTGAGATGTACAAGTCGAAAAATGAACTTTACAATGGTGGTGGGGGGGTAGCGGGGAGGATTGGGTGGGGCGGCCGGGGAGGATGGGAAGGGATGAGAAGGGCAAACAAAAGAGGAGGCTACAATGGTTGATAAGAAATGTACTCATTATCTTGCCCATGTAATTGTAACCCCTCTGTACAGTTTTTTCACAATAAAAAAATAAAAATAATAAAAATTACTTATCACATATACTTTTTGATTGAGTTATCTCTGTATAAACTCAAATGGACAAAATACCCTCAAAATAAACAGAAATCACATCTTTGTTTTAAATGCAGCAGTTTACAAAGAGTATTTAGCCAGCACCAAAAATATCTTTTTAGCAATTCTGCAGTTTGTGAAGAAGTTTTAACAATAGTTTTTTTTCCTGACATGCAATTCACTTACAATATAATGTCTCCTTTTATTGTATACGTTTTAGTGCTTTGGAAGTGAATTGTACCTTCATAGGTTTTCAAACCCTAATTTTCACAAACTTGCATTTCTTCAAATAGAAATGCTGTAGATTTTAGAACAGACATTAAAATAGATATAAAATTCAGTTACCGGAATTTGCCCAGCATACATTCTCTATAGTGTGTCTTTTCAAAATTTGTCTTTGGGGATCATATCAAGGGTCTCACACATACTATTCAAGTTCACTGTCAATTAACTACATTCTCTGTCCAAAAAAGTTTTTTACTTCTGTTTAATACACAGAAGTGTAATTCCTGGACCCTGTACAATTCTTTCACCTTTTGAAGACTTGAAAACTTGTTTGCTAAAATGATTGCAGTATTATACAAATCGATCACTATGAGAAGTATATCAATTTATCCACAAATGTATTACTATATTTTGGGTCCTCTTTTTATATTATGGTCATACTAGTGAGTTTTCTTTTTATTATTTCTTAGACACTAAAGGGGAGCTTATTTCATATGTTCCTCCTATTGACTATTAAATTACATATGTTATTTAAAGAAATATCTTATTCAGGAAAAAATTTATATAGAATTAGAAGATAGAAAAACACTTAAGTTTCATAATCACTGTAGCATTAACATTGTAGCATTAACAAATCTGTGCCCTCTGTTGGATATGTTTTCATTTCTGTTATACTGTCCCTTGAGTTATGAAAAGTTATCACTTGATATAATTCACTTCTTGCTTTTCTTTAGCCCCTAATGTTTTCCATGTCAAATTTTTAGAAACCTTTACTGATCAATGTCATGAATTTTTACATTTAATTTTTATAGGTTTTTACAATTCACATTTAGTTTGATAATCATTCTTTATAAGGTTTGAGGTAGGCCATGTGCCGGTGGCTCATGCCTGTAATCCTAGCTACTCAGGAGGCTGAGATCTGAGGATCGTGGTTTAAAGCCAGCCTGGGCAAGAAAGTCCATGAGACTGTTATCTCCAATAAACCACTAGAAAACCGGAAGTTTTTGCTGTTGCTCAAGTGGTAGAGTGCTCACCTTGAGCTGAAGAGCACATGGACAGCGCCAAAGCCCAGAGTTCAAACCCATGACCGGCAGACAAACAAACAAACAAAGGATTGAGGTAGTAGTCTAAGATCATTCTTTAAATCTAGAGAGGCAATAGTGCAAATACAGCCATTTAAGTTTCTGTTTTTATTTCATAAAGTCATAGCATCCTTTCCAAAATCTGTGGATCATAAAACTAAGAATTTATTTTTGCAAATCTGTTACCTTCTTCTATGTGTCTGTTCTTATATTAGACCTATGTTGTCTTCACTACTAAACATGGTAATACTATTCAAAGCTAGTAGGAAGGCTCAACCTACACCGTTTTACAAGATTTCTCTGACTGACCTGTATTCCTTGAATTTACATATGAGATTATTGAGCAGGTGGACCAATATTCTACAGAGATATCTAAATATTTGATAGTCACTCATATTTCACACCTTGTGAAAATACAAACACCTGATATTATATATAGAAAATGTCTTAGAGACTGCTCAATGCAACTAAAATTAACTTAGGAATGAGTTAAGATTTAGATAGCAGTACAGCATAATAAAGCTGAACTACTTGAGCTTCACTGCAGAAGAGAGTGACAGGGAGAAGAATGGTGGACCACAGAGGAGCTGTATGTCATTGCTATTGTTTCAAAAAACAGAAAGATTTCAGAGAAGAGAAGGAGAAAAATAAAGTGTCCTGAATCTAGTTTCTTTTTAATACACCTGATAGATTGGACTGAAAGTCAGATAACATGGGAAAAATAAAATAGAAAATAAAGCATTGTATAGAGCTGTTACAATGTAAAGAAGCTGTACTAGGAATGTAATTAATTTCCAAATAAATAAGAGAAAGAATAACAATAACAATTGCTAATGTGGATAGAAGATGGATCACATTTTATCATACATAATTTTGAAAAAACATACTAGGAATGAAAATTTCAAAGTCATAATTTAAAATACAATTTTTATTATAACTAGATAGTATAGCTCAGAGGTAAAACATTGGCCTAATATATGTGAAGCAATTGTGTGATATCCCAAACATTACAAAGTACACACAAAGCACACACAAAAAAACACATAAACACACACACACACCACATACCCACATTTGTTATTATCATATTAAACAGAGGAAATTTCCACAAATAGTAAAAGTATTTTAAAATATGAAATCATAATATTGCTCATAGTATTTAAAAATTTAGTAGAAATAAAATAGTCACAAGATTCTTGGATTCTTTTTTTTAATTTTTACTTTTTATTGTGAACATATACTACAGAGGGGTTACAATTTCATGGGCAAGATAATGAGTAAATTTCTTATCAAGCATTGTAGCTTCCTCCTTTGTTTACCTTCACATCCCTCACCACCTCCTCCAGCCCCGCTGCACCAAAGTTGTAAAGTTCGTTTTCGACATGAAAACTTGTACTTCTCATTGTTGCAATGGGTCCACCTGTATCCTTATTTAAAACACTTGTTCTTCCCCTCCCCCCCACAAATTATACCGACATCAAATATAGGGAAAGTAGGGGTTACACTGTGGGGGAGGGACATACAGAGAAACAAAGAGATATTCTTATAAATGTGTTAGAAACCAAAGCATGAGAGAAAAAGCAATTAAATACCTATCTAAGGGTTCATTTTCCTAACATCACGTTACCTGACCTTTTCTGCTTGACTCATATATATACGAGATATTGCAAATAAGGCAAACCATGGGACCTATGTTTCTTTGGGCTTGGCTTACTTCACTTAATATAATTTTTTCCAAGTCTTTCCATTTCCTAACAAATGGGGCAATGACATTCTTTCTGATGGACGCATAGAATTCCATTGTGTATATATACCACATTTTCTTGATCCATTCATCTACTGAGGGGCATCAGGGTTGGTTTCATATCTTAGCAATGGTAAATAATGCTGCAGTAAAATAATTGTGCTGGTAGCTTTAGTGTGGTCTTGTTTGTAAACATTTGGGTAAATGTCCAAAAGTGATATTGCTGGGTCATAGGGTAGCTCTATGTGAAGTCGTTTGAGGAACCTCCATATTACATTCCAAAGTGGTTGAACAAGTTTACACTCCCAACACCAATGAAGTAAGATCCCCTTCTGTCCACATCCCCTCCAGCATCTGTTGTTATTAGAGTTCTTGATGTTTGCCATTCTAACTGGGGTGAGGTGGTATCTCAGTGTTGTTTTCATTTGCATGTCTTTTATGGCTAGGGTCGTTGAGCATTTCTTAATGTGTCTATTGGCCATCATTCTTTCTTCTTCAGAGAAGTTTCTCTTTAAGTCTTTCGCCCACTTCTTTATTGGACAGTTATTTCTTTGAGGATTTGTTGTTGGGGGATTTAATTTTTTGAGTTCCAAGTATATTTTAGATATGAGACCCTTGTCCGTTGTATGACTGTTGAAGATCGTCTCCCAATCCGTGAGCTTTTTATTGATCTTGCTAGCTACGTCCTTTGCCATGCAGAAGCTCTCCAACTTCATGCAATCCCATTTGTCCAACCTTCCTTTGATTTGTTGTGTTTCCGGGTCTCTATTCAGAAAATTTTGGCCTGGGTCAAGGAGACCTAGAGTTTCTCTTATTCCATCCTGTAATGTTTTCAGAGTGTCTGCTTTGACTCCAGGGTCTTTGATCCATTTGGAGTTGATTCTGCTGCAAGGTGATATATATGCAAGTAGCTTTAGTTTTCTACAAGTAGTTAACCAATTTTTCCAGCACCATTTACTGAAGAGGCTTTCTTTCTTCCATTCTATTTTTTTAGCTCCCTTATTTAAGATTAGATGGCTATAGGTCTGTAGGTTCATTACTGGGTTTTCAATTCTATTCCATTGGTCCTGAGGTCTGTTCTTGTGCCAGTAAAGAGTTGTTTTTATTTCTATGGCTTTATAGTAGAGTTTGAAATTTGGTATTGATATTCCTCCAGCGGTGTTCTTTCTGTTGCGGAGCGTTTTTGCTATTAGGGGTCTTTTATTGTTCCATATGAATTTTTGGATTGCCTCTTCTATTTCCTTGAAGAATGCGGTTGGAATTTTGATAGGTATCGCAATGAATTTGTTGCTAGCCTTGGGAAGCATTGCCATTTCACGATGTTAATCTTTCCAATCCAGGAGCATGGGAGTTTTTGCCACTTTCTAAGTTCTGTTTTAATTTCCTTTCTCAAGTTTTTAAAGTTTTCATCATAGAGGTCCTTCACTTCTTCGGTTAAGCTAATTCCTAGGTATTTTAGTTTTTGTGGGGCTATCACAAATGGAGTTGATTTCCTAATATCAGCCACACTTTTCTCATTGTTGGGATACAGAAAAGCCATTGATTTTGGGGGGTTAATTTTATACCCTGATAATTTGCCAAAGTTTTGAATCAGCTTGAGTAATTTGCGAGTGGATTCTTATATATTAAGTAAATTGAAAATTAAGAAATAAAAGACATGAGAAATTTGTAAAAAAGTTTTAAGTAATAAACATTTTGAAATATGTGTCCTTTTATTTTGACAAAAGATTGATGTTACTGGTGTTTTAACTCAAGATTTAGTATATGATAACCAGGTGCTCTATATCTTGCTAGGGATGGCTATATCTCTAATCATTTCACTCTGGAAATTTTATGATAAGGTCTCATAATTTTTCAGTCTCTCCAAATTACAAACCCTATTTACACTTCCCCCAATAGTTAGAAAATGGAAACCACAAATCACTATGCCTAGCTCAAACATTATTTTAATTCAAGTACAAATATTTCCAAAAAGTGACCAGGTAATAAAGCCTTTTTAAATAAAGTATGTGCTTCTTGAAAATACAGTATTTTTTACATGGACAAATATGTTTAGAACTATAAGAAAATAAATTTATTTAAATTCACAAACCATATAAAATTTGAGAAAATAATTTTTACATATTCACATGCTAACTGTTTTGAAAGCAAAATATATATCTGAATAATTTACCTGTGTTAAAATTATACAAAACTAAATTAACAAATCCTACAACTCTGAAAAAAGAATTACCCTAAAGAAACAAAACAAAATAAGGTCAAATTTGAAATTTAGAAAATAAAATGTTCTCTTTAGTTGACTTAAGTACCTGTAAACCCTCTGTATATCAATTTTATAGTAAGAAATGCATAAACAAAGAAAGAAATGTACCCATTGGTCAATTGCGACAGGAAAAACATCAGTAGTTTTTTTTTGAGTGTGCAAAAATTCAATGGAAGAGATAACAAGGTTCCTTCCATAATAAATGTACTCATCATCTTACTTATGTAACTGTATCCCCTCTGTACATTACCTTTACAGTAGAATTAAATTGAAATTAACAATAAACTAATTAATATACCAATTAAGATTTCTTAGGGAGCTAGGAAGTTGGCTCAGTGGTAGTGCGCTTGCCTTGCATGCTTGAGGCCCTGGGTTCGATTCCTCAGCATCACATAAACAGAAAAAAAAAGCCAGAAGTGCCGCTGTGGCTCAAGTGGTAGAGTGCTAGCCTTGAGCTAGCCTTGAGGGACAGTGCCAAATCCAGAGTTCAGGTTCCACGACTGGACACCCCCCCAAAAAAAACAAAAACAAAAACAAAAAAAACACCAGAATTACTAGAAGCCATTGGTTAAAAACTTTTTAGAAAACTGCCCTAATTACCCAAGTAATATAATTTGATGATACTATTTATATACTTCAACTTCAGCAGAGAAGCCAAAAGTTTAAAAATGTTACAAAATAAAGTAATAAATCAGAATGTATTACTATTAATAATAATCAAAAGATGAATTTATAGTGGTAGTCAAATATGTAAGAAATGAGGCAATTTGCCATTCGTTTGCACTTAATAAGTGAGAAAGAATTTTCTAGGTCTTTTTAAATATATAGTAAGTTTAATGAAGAAACTATTCTGTCACATCATATGATACTGAGATGAAGCTGATATTAGAACAAAGAGCAGATTGTACTAAGTTTTGGATGTTAATGTTTATACTTATTTTGGTTGTGGGAAATTGTGTTCAACTTGGGGTATTATTTTTGTTAAACTGGTCTCATATCAGTGGTTAATTTTAGGATAGGGGTTCCCTTTACACAAGAACATGCACCTGATCTGTCTTTTTAGCCTTCCCATTATCAATGGCATAAGAGTTGCACACCAACTCGTCTAAATTCCTACCTTGGTTGGCCTGGATTCTGTAGTCCTTCCAATTTTATCCTGTAGATAGTGCAGGATGGTGGAAATAATCCAATGCACCCAGCAATAAATAGAGAAGGAAGCCCACTAAACTTTTGGCCTGGGTTCTGTTCTCAAGCCTCCTCAATAATTAAGAGTTCAGATGGGAGCCCCTGGTGCCACGCAGTAAGACTATTTTTTTAAAGCAACTACACATATATATGACTTAGTCATGTGAAAACCTCAGGACAAGAATAAAAGATCAGTGAAGCATAAAGGACAGGCTCAATTTTAACTAGCTACTTAGAGGCTGAATAAGCTTAGCTAGCTACTCAGGAGGCTGAGATATGAAGACCACTATTCAAAGCCAGTCCAATCATGAAAATAAATATGATTATCTCCAAAAAAAACCAGAAGTGGAACAATGGCTCAAGTGGTAATCCACTATCCTTGGTCACAGAAGATTAGGGAGAGTGCCCAGGCACTATCAAGCCTCAGGAATGATGAATGAATGAATGAGCACTTGCACATGCACATGCATGTATATGCGGGCATGTGTACACACACACACTCTCTCTAACACACACACACACTCACACACACACAAATGAGTATTTCAATGCGAAGTTCTTTTTTTACGGCGTTGTAATCTATTTCCCTGTATTAGTTTACAAATTAACAAAATCAGCTAAGCACCTACTTACATACAACTCATCATGTTTCTCTAAAGTCAACTCTCTTTTAGGAAGCATGCTTTTATTTGAACCAAATGTAAATTATTCAGAAGTTCGATTTATCTCCCTCAATTCTGTAGAATTAGATGATTGTTTAGCTTCCTCCAAGCAATATAATTTTGTGAAATCCTGCATCAAGCAACGTATTTCTTTCACTAGACGGGAAGCCTCTGTCAAACAATTAATAATAGGTTTTCTTCTCCTTGATAGAATCTGTAGTTTTATTATCTTCTTATATTTCATGATCTGTCTGTGTATGACAGACTGGTGTGAAAATAGAAAGACCCTTCGCAGCACTTATCATTTATATACCATTCATAGATATGAAGGTGTTTAAATATTACTGAAATTGCTTTGGAATGAATCATGTTCACCTTGACTATCCTGAAAAAGAAGAATTGGTTTCTCAGAGCTTTAGGTAAGAACTTGATTGAAAGAAAGAAAAGGAAAAGTGAGGAACAATTCAACACATACATTCAAATGAAACAAAACAACCCAAGAAAACAAATTAATTAAGTACTGAAGAACCTGCAGGAAATGCAAAGACTTAAAAAAAATCAGCTATGACAAGCTTATGAAAATCCTAACTACATGGGAGTCTACTCTTGTGAGGATAGAGGTTAAAGCCCAGACTGGACAAAGATGTGTACACAATGCCATGCACCTGATATTCTAAATTCCAGGAAGAATAACATAATGTGGACTGAGCTCAAGATCATATACAAGTATCTGAAAAATAATGACAAAGCGGTAAGAACACCCATTTATGTGGCACAAGACACTCAATTCAAACTCTAATATTATGAGTATTAAAGTAAAAAGCTATGATTTTAAATAATTGGAATAATTGTAAGATTTGAATATTTGAGTGGAAAATGCATGAGAGAGATAGAATGAACCCATGGTGCAATGCTTTCAACTTAAGTGAAAATATTTTCTGGTACTTCAGACAAAACAGAGTTACCTTGCAAATGAGCATGGTTGTGCATTTGGGTGATGGACATACTTTACTTACACAGGTGTAAATTAAATAGATTTTATTTGACTAGTTTGTACTTCTTGAACTAAGAGCCTTGATGATGTCCCTGAAATTTTTCTCTCAAGGCTACCACTCTACTACTTTGAACCACAGTTCCAATTCTGATTTTCTGTTGATTGTTTGGTGATAAGAGGCTCCTGGACATTCCTGCCCAGGATGATTTCAAACCATGATCGTCAGATCTCAGCCTCCCGAGTAACCAGGATGCCAGGCATGAGCCGTCGATAGTTTTAATAATTTAGTAAATTGTACAGTTACTGAAGTTATTCATTATCATTATAACCTGTGTAATATATGTGTGTATGTATATAACAATGCATACGGATAGAAATATTTTAACATATTTTTGTATCTACAGTATGAAATCATACATTATAAAATAAAATGGAGACAAAAGTTAATAAGGAGCAAAACAAAGGAAATTATCACATGTTTCTTGTTGTTGAATGGAATACGAATTGCAAAAATCAGTTTGGGAAAATCATTTGTACGTTAAGAAAATGGATAAGAGCTATTAATTCCAATCCATCTATTTGCCCATGTTGTGCAACCTCACACATGAGTGTCAAAATCAAACCACAATTTTTGCTTTTGCTTTTAACTCATCTGTTATAATTTACAGGTTAGATGAAGTAATCAAATAAAGATTAAAATAGTATTATGTGAGGCTATGAATTGGAGCTGAAAATTATATTAAATGTGATAATAGCTAATTCAATTGCATACTTCTTACTTTTACTCTGTGATGTCCCTCATTCCCACATTAGGAAAGTACATAGGAGGTTCTCACTAAATTATATGTACAATTATGAAACAATGTATTGAAAAAATATGGGAACAATGTGGTTTTAGCTTATTTAGACCTGTAGGGGGAAGTGTGTTTTTGAGGACTTGCAATACATTGTGATGAAGATGAAGGGAGTGATATTCTTATTCTGGAAAACTGGCTAGAGGATTGCTCCCATAAAGGTAGTGATGAATTCTACCAAAAGATTACAATAAAATCACTTTCACAACCATGTTCACTGCTACACTATTCACTGTAGCCAAGTTACGGAAAGAACCCAGATACCCTTTGGTGGAGTGATGGTTGGAGAAAGTGTGGCACATATACACAATTTGATTGCACCCATCCATTCTGAAGACTGTTACATTATTTGCAACGAAATGTATAGATCTAAAATATATTAAGTGAACTAAGTCACTAAGTGAACTAAGCCAGACACACAAAGGACCCATGTTTTGTCTCATATTTGGAAGCTAGATCTTTATACAGGTTTACACAAATATATTAACCAAAGCATGCTATTTGCAGAGGAGTATTGCAGAGGAGTATTTCAAAGGTGTAATTTCTTATAAAATTGAAGTTTTAATCCAACAAAATATATATCAGGAAACTATCACTTGGAAGATGTGAGGGGAAGTCAAAAGGAAGGAATAAAGAGAGTTATGTAGGAAGAGAGTGAAGGTATAATATTCAATGCAGATAGTATGAACCTAGAAAAAATTAAAGTGGGGTGAGGTTTGGAAGGGTGTGGAAAAGTTATATAAAGATCCATTATACTTAAAAAATACTGATTTGTTGAATGGAAATTCCATTGTCCAAGTATTTAGGATAATAAAAATATAATTAAAAACAATGGAGACATCTGATCTTAAATTCTACTTCTATCTCTTTTAAAAAATTAAATTATTTGCTCTATAAATTGATCAGAGGGATGGATTTTGTGGCTAGCTAGATCATTTCACATCTGTCTCTCTCTTCCTCTCTCCCTTTGATGTTTCTCATAGTTAATATGATTGCTCCATAATTATCCTAATTTATTTTGCTTTCATATTTTTGGTTGCATCATTTCACTTTCTGCTCTGCCATTTCCCAATTCATTTACATAGAAGGCATTATTTCCTATTTTCTCATTCCTAGAATAAGCTACACATGAAGACACAACTGGTCCTCATTTTCAGTCTGTACCTTTGAATACGGAGGAAAATCTTTCCTCTGCTCTCTACCAATTCCCTACTCTACAGTTAGAATAATTTACAATAGTAAAAATTAAAAAGGAGAAAATAAATAATAGTGAAAAAAACAGATGCAGAAAATTTACTGGATTTTTCTGACCAGTTCATCCGATGTGAACTATTGGAGAAATACATGGACACCTCATTCTCACTGGCACTCAAAAATCTCTGGCTAGGCAATTCTGATGAAGATGAGGAACAAGATGAAAAAGTAAGAAATGGTAACAATTGCAAGCGAAAAATGGAGAAGGATTCAAGTAAATTTCTTCTTTGGTCTGACGAAAATAATCGCCTTACTACAGTGTAGAGACTACTTTCCAAAAAGGCCACTCATGTGAATGCTAGGGATAACAATGAATATACCCCTCTTCATTGAGAAGCCTACAGTGGACACTTAGATATTGTCCATGAGTTGGTGGCTCAAGGTAAATATTCATGCAATAATCGTGAATGTCTGGAAACCCTGCACAGTACTTATATATGGAATAATACCAGAGTGGCTTCTTTATTTCATCATGATGCAGATACAAATGGCCAAACTAAAGGCTTCTCGAGCCCCTTGCATCTTTCTGCTGAGAATAGAAATAGCAAAGTTATGCTAGATCTCCTTCTGTTGAATCATTATATCAAACCAGGTCTGAAGCACAACTTGGAAGAAACTGCATTTGATATTACCAAAAGAATAATTATGTATCACTACCTCTTTGAAGTTGTGGAAGGCAGTACAAATTGTTCTCCTAAATCCTAATGGTTTGGGTAAGTTTCTTAAATTTCAAAATTGCCATTCCATCCTATGTGTCCATACAAAATATTTTTACAATACAACAGCAATATCTTACTTTAAAAATTCATGGATAGCCGGGCGCTGGTGGCTCACGCCTGTAATCCTAGCTACTCAGGAGGCTGAGATCTGAGGATCACGGTTCAAAGCCAGCCCGGGCAGGAGAGACTGTGAGACTCCTATCTCAAATAAACCACCAGAAAACCGGAAGTGGTGCTGTCGCTCAAGTGGTAGAGCGCTCGCCTTGAGCTGAAGGGCTGAGGGACAGCGCCCAGGCCCAGAGTTCAAGCCCCACGACCGACAAAAAAAAAAAAAAATCATGGATTCCATGGTATTCTTCCAAGTGAACTGCCTGACTTTGATATAAAATATATTTGAGTTGTTTCTATACAACTATAATGATTTTTGTGATTTTTTAATTAGAAATAATTTTAAGTTATCTGTTGAAATGAGTAGTACAGAAACTAA
This sequence comes from Dipodomys merriami, assembly GCF_024711535.1. Classification (NCBI taxonomy): domain Eukaryota; kingdom Metazoa; phylum Chordata; class Mammalia; order Rodentia; family Heteromyidae; genus Dipodomys; species Dipodomys merriami. The sequence goes on along the minus strand of NW_027206207.1, from coordinate 455,544 downwards.
AGATAATTCTGGTGCTTGTCTGAAACAGTATATTTTAAAGTATTTAGTATTCTATTTGTATAATATCCATAGTCTATTTCATTCTCTCCTAGATATAATACTTTGAATTCGACATTGTTTTACAATATATAGGTTCATTAATAAATGTGGCCTTTCAGATTGCATTCCATATAGAAACAGTTTAAGATTCCTTTAATTCCTAGATCCTTATAGAATTTTATTTCTTTGGGATAAAATGACAATGTTATCATATTTCAAAAGTTTTATAAAAGTTATGCTATGTAAAGGCCTTTCTAAAAAGGTGAATATTGAATACACTGATGTCAAACTAACTTTTATTTCTATTAATTACATGTATTATTACACTTGTACATTTGTAATCAATTTTTAATTACTTTTTAATTTCTTGCATCTGAAGAATGAAAAATATGGAATACTTCACAAATTTTCATATCATCCTTGTACAAGAACCATGTAAAACTCTGTATTGTAATTCGGGTAGATGTGCTGCTGAAACATGTAGTATCATGTAAATTTAAGTAGTTAATGATGCAATCTTAAGACAGGCATATATCCTTGGTTGCCTATTTGTGACAAGGAAATCTTATTGTTCCCAAAATTTCTATGAATTGATTTCTGTAAAATTCTGTGTATGGTGGAAAAAACATACTATTTGTTCGGTTGCTCACATTTGCAATTTTTGTCAATGATTATTTTAAGTCTTTTTCATTTGAAATTTGATCATACATTGAAGCCTTTATAGCCAGGTCCAAAGGTGATGGCTTTTCAAATACTTATTTATCAACTGATTTAGCTTTGTGGCGCTAATGGATTCAAAGTAAGCCTTACTTAAGAGCTACTTCTAAACTTCGGCAGCATAAAATTTCCCAAATGAGGGCTTACTGGCACAAATGTCTCCCTGACCCTTTACCCTTGCTCCATGTAGGAACAGACCAACCAGAATATCTTACCCTGATAGCATAGATTGTCTTATTGGAGCAAAACTAATCTTAGTTACAAGGGATCATAGAGAGACGAACAGTTCAGACAGAAATGTTCAGACTAGAAGGTATTTTTTCAAAATATAATTGTTTATTACACCCTACTATTTCAAAAGTAGCTAAAGCCAAGAAGGTGAAAAAATTGTTCATATGCATGATTCCCTAATGTCCTGGCCTGTCTACCATCCAACCAGGCAGGAACTTACACCACTGATTTTCTATCACCAAATATATTCCATAGGGCCAGGAGAAGTCCATATGTTTCTCCTCGTTATTAGGCCTTAATTTGGTAATGTTTTAATCACAGTGTTCCCTTTTGTCTCTAGGCTGTACATCTCCGAATGGTAATGCTTTAGTTCTAATTCTACCAAACACTGAGGTAGAGGTAATGGAATAATACTTTCAAACAGTTGCCTTTGATACCATAACCACAACAGAACAATGCAAAACATTTTCATATATTATATATAATTATATATTTTATATTTATATGTGCTGATTTTATATTTCAAACAGTGAATTTTATTAGAATTAATTGATAATTTGACAAATTAATTGATATTTATTCCAATAAATAGATTGGAATATAAATAATCAGGATTAGAAATATATTAGAATATAAAAAGTATCAATGCAATGTTTTCGTTATAAACTTGTGATACATTCTAAGTGTTCTTGGTTTCTGAATTCACATGGCAAAAAAAAATCCAATGTTGTTTTCCTCTAATCTATAAGGGATTTTACTCTGCTGATGTTTATTGTTTTAACTCGCTTGTCCTAAACTGTTTTTCTCCATATTTCTGAAGCATTCCTACTGATTATGCTCAACATTTATTGATATGATGTATAAAAGCTATTATTGTTCTACAGGATCCACGGATCCTAGGATCCCAGGTCCCAGTTATCCGCATCATCAGATAACTAGGGCAAGAGTTCTCACCTAGGCCCAGGCAACATGCCAGCAGAAAGTAATTGAAGACCCATTTCAATTTCTCATTTCCTGTATTTCAGGGCCCCAATTCCTTGAAATGCAGGAATTAGCAGTAAGCAATTGGGAAATGCAAGGCAACCTAAAATGCAAGATGAAATCACAAAATGTGAAAGTACAGTATTTCAAACTTTCAATTTTCAGATGACCATCCCATATGAGTGAACAAGACCACAAATGTTACAAGATTATTTGTAATACCCCTCTCCTAATGATTAATAAATGATTTCAGTCCAACATCATCAGGCCAAAAAATAGTTCCTGGAACGATAGATTCATAATTGTCTACCAATGCTAGGAATACTTGATATAGAGGTCAAATATAATTCAGAAAATCATTAATTGAGAAGATCCTTAGTGCTTCAAAACACTGGTACTTCAGTAAAACTTGGTTCTGTAGTATAAAAATGTTGTCATTCTCAAACAAATGATAACCTACATTGAATCTCCTGAAAGTATATTCCTTTTCAAATAAACTTTTTAAAATCACATTTGCCAAAATAACACTTTACAAGTAGATGATATTTAGTGAAGTTACAGGTTTTTCAAGTGTAGGGAGCAAGTTACAATAGAGTTGATTTATTTACTCTGCACTAATGCCAAACAGGTTCAAACATTCATTAAAGTGTAGAAATAGTACCCCCCTCCATTTGTGCTTTTCAGTAGGTGCCTTCGAAAATTTGTTAACTAGATCAGCCTCCCATATTTCAAACCAAAACATTAGCTAATAAAGTAAATTTCATCACATAATAAGTACATTTTAAAAAGTCATGAATAGTTGCCTTATCATATGGTGTTTTATGTTTTCCCTATCTGTTTAACATAGTAAGAAATATGACTTTAAGTCTTGAATATGGGTACTAATCAGAGATTTGACAAACAAAAAACTGTCTTCTATTTCTATCATATTCCTCTACAGTAGTAAATTTTTAGTTTTCTTCTTTTGCCAAAACTTATAGTAGTAGAAAATATTATCCCATGTAAAATAAAGTAATCACAAACCACTGTACAAAGCCATTTATAAAACTGGTGGTTAGGAACACATTCTAAGCCATTTTTAAACTTTCTTGTTGACCACAGATTAGTCAAAAAAATCAATACTGTTTGGCGTCTAATTTGAATTAATTATCCATTTTTAATCAGAGGACCATCAACTTGAATGCTATCCAACTAGACAATATTTTCACAAAATACTTACCAATATTTTGAAAAAAGAATAAATATAGTCCATTCTCATACTAAAAGGGAAAACAGTTTAATTCTATGGAAATATATAACTTTTAAAAGTAAATAAGTTGTTAAGAAGACAGAATGTATGTGTTCTTCAACATTCCAATGACTCGTAACTACTCATTTTCAAATTTGGAAGATTCCATATCTGAGAGATTCAAAAAAGTACCGGCATGCATGTTATGTAATTCTGCAATAGATGAATTTTCCAAAGGGATGTTACAGATTGAGGGTCAACAGAAAAAAACCACATTTTGGTAGAGAATAAAACTATGTAGCATTGGTAATAATTAATTCTTCAAGAGTAAGCAATTGTTTATCACAGTAACCTAGTATTTTTATGACCATCAATACCAATATTTATGATATAGAGTCATCCTAGCCCAACAGTTTCCAACTTTTAGGTTGCACCTCAAACTTCCCTTCATTCATATCATGAATAGCTTATCTCTATTGTGAAAAAATAGAACTCTACTAATGTGATGCCATACATGTTCTGGAAAGAATACCATAATAAACTGGGTTGCATCATCCCCCCCCCCCCCCCCCGCGCCACTGGTATTCTTGAGATCGGAACACTTGCAAATATTATTCATATTTATACTTTTAAACTATCTTTTAAATTCTGGATGCTAAGATCAGAAGATTACAGTTCAAAGCCCACCCAGGCAGAAAGATTCCCTAGATTCTTATCTCCAATAAACTTCTCAGCAAAAGCCAGATGCAAATGGCACTGAGGTTGAAGTGGTAGGGCACGAGACTTGAGCATAAACAAGCTCAGAGACAGTGTCCAGGCCCAGAGTTCAAGACCTAGGACAAACCAATAAAACAAAAACAAAAATAAAAACAAATCCAAACCTAACATTTTTCTCAGTGTATACAGTAGCAAATAATTAAGGAAATTCCTTCCTGTGTTACATACAGGTAGAAGAAAGAAGATGTCACACGATTATTCTCTTCATACCATGTTATACCAAAGACTCCAAAAATTGCTCTTATACTAAATATATAAATTAATATCATCAATTTTTTGGCAACTCTGTCTAGAGTGTTCACATTATTATTTTATACATGAGCTGTTGGAATTATCTATTAACTAAGTTCTAATTATAACTCTCTTGAAAGAATATTCTAGGGAAATAGAATGCAAAATCATTTGTTAATTTGTCAATTAACTCTCTACTTAAAAAGAATTTCATAGAATCCTATAGAATATAAAATTTCAAGCAAAAACAACTTATTTTATATCTAAATTCTAATTTAGCAAGATCTTCAAAATCCTATATTAGACGAACTTTGCTATTTTTCCAGGCTTAATCTTTTGTAATCCTTGATCATTTCTTTGGGATACAACAGAATGATGATAACTTATTTTTCAAATTTTGGATGGGAATCATAAGTCATTTTACATCTAGGAATGTTTTGTAATGAAGAGAGAATTTAAAACACAAGTGAGGATAAGTATGAGTTTTATTTCAACAGGAAATTTGACTTCTCAAAACATAATGACAAAATTAGCCCAAATGTCCAACTATGTATACCTTTCTTGTTTGTTTTGTTTTATTAAGACAAAATTACCTGGTACAGGGACATATCACTATGTAATTCCATTCTCTAATCTCCTGTCTTAATCTCAGCGCTAGAATTCTAAGCTAGAATCACATTGCCCTGTCATAGTTTCTTGGTTTATTTAATCTAGATACAGACTACCAATTCTGAACTTCTCCAGTGATATTATACACCAGAGTGACTGCTTAGACTGTTTACTATTTTCATGGATGTTCTAATATTTGACACAGGAAATGAATATTTTCAGATGCACCTGCGGGATCTCTGATTCATTCCACCATGGATCTGATCCCTTTAATAATGATTATTGACTCTCTTACTATCTCTTATCCCTATCAATGAAATATACTCAAACTTATTTGAAGGAAGTTCATTTGAGGACTTCTAATATTAAAAATTATCACTTGATTCTAGTCTTGTTCAGGACATACATTTATTGTTTTCTAACTTTTCTACACATTCTGAGAGTTGTTTCATTTGTGTATTTGTGTGTGCATATATAAGTGCTTCTTTGTGTATGTGTATGCTTTCATGTATGTATGTATGCAAAAGCTTCAATCTCTTATTCAGCTCATGACTGGTCTTCCATCACCTGAGCCATTCTTCCAATCCAGCTTTTGTCTGCCAAATTTTATATACAGTTGCAAAAGTGTTCTGCCCAGGCTGGATGCAAACTGAACTTCCAAGACTCCTTTACATTCTTAGGTTTTATTTCTCCAGGACTATCAAATTTTAAACTACAAACATTTTTTGAGGGTAATGTCTAAGCTGTAGCCCAGATTTGTAACTCAAGAATTATTTTTGTTTGTTTGTTTTGTTGGGGGGTCCGGTCATGGGGCCTGAACTCTGGGCCTGGACTCTGTTCCTCAGCTCTTCAGCTCACGGCTAGCCCTCTACCACTTGAGACACAGCGACAATTTCGGCTTTTTTTCTTTTTTGCTTAAGTGGTGCTGAAGAATCGAACCCACGGCCTCATGCATGCAAGGCAAGAGCTCTACCACTGAGCCACCTTCCCAGCCCCTTACTCAAGTATTCTTAGAAAGATAGATGAACACACACATTACATATCCTGAGTGTATACTGTTAGGAATGTGATCCTAAGCTGGGTCATGTTGAGATATGAGGATTGAGGTTCAAAGCCAGCCCAGGTAGGAAAGTCCCAGAGACTCTTTTCTCAAATATACTAAAAGAAAACTGGAAATGGCACTGTGGATCAAGTTGTAGAGCATTAGCATTGAGCTGAATAGAAAGAGAGACAGCTCGCAGACCCACACTTCAAGTGCCAAGACCACCTCCAACAAATATGTGTGTGTGTGTGTGTAAAGAAAAAAAGAAATGTGATCTTAGCCACCAGTTCATTGCTAGCATAATACCTGCTCTCACAAGATGGACATTTTTTACAGTTGATTCCGTGTTGTTATATTTGATTGCATTGAAAACATAATTACTCTTCCATTCTACTTTCTACAAAGTTGCATGATTACCAAGCATGATTTACAATGGGATTGGCCTAATACTTCATGTTCCACATAGGAGTCTTGCTTTTTGTATATCATTCCCATAAATCTACATACTGGGCTTGGCTTTATTGTTTCAATGTTGCCTTATTTGTAGTCTTCTATATTGTATTGAACCCTTATACTTAAACACAGAACCTCTCTTTCTCCTATTATTGCTATTGTTTCCTTACTCTTAGCTCATGTACACTTGGGAAATAATGAACAGCACATACACTCACAAAAAGAATGTTCTGAAAACCTTCTTCCCATTTAAAATTCACCTTAATTTACAGAGAACTTACAAAGTTTGAACTCAATGTACTCTTGTATAATGCATGTATAAGCAATATAAATTTCATATTTTCCATTTACTAAGTTGTCTCTGAAACACATGTTACCTCTCAGGTCCATAGGTGTTCTAGTGTTATTTCAGTGAAGCCAGAAAACATTCATTATACCTCAAGCAGCACCATCAATTGTTACTGGAAGTAATTGTTACTGGATTTGGAAACTGACCCCAGGAGAGGAATGGAACATAGAGGAATAACAAAGTTCAAGTTACCTTGTGCTTTCCTTTTTACTGTACAAGAAAAGTATCCCAAGGCTTGAAGGAAACTCTGCCCCTGGATTTTTCGAGTGTGTTCTTTACTCAAAATTTTTCTGTAAACTTCTAGTTCAGAGGGTTACAAAAAGAAATAATGTACCATTTGAAGGCCAGCATACAACAAAAGGAAAAAAAACGTTGTTTTAAAAGTGTTCTCCAGCAAAGGAACAAAGACATGGAGGTTTTAAAGTGTCTTATGGATGGATATTTCAATCCTGAGTTGATTCTCTTGATGCAGGAGTCAGTTATCAGTTCCTTTGGTCTGGTCCTGAGTTCTCCAGAGCAACAAGGATTCCAAAAAAGCAGGATCCAGTGAGTTTGATCAGCAAAAGGAGCATCTTCTCTGACCAGTACTCCTTTAAGGAGGGTCCCAAAGAATTATCTGGGATTTTTGTTTGCTTGTTTGTTAGTTTGTGCTGGTTCTGGGTCTTGAACCCAGAGGCTGGATCCTGTCCCTGAACAGTTGTCTTTCCTGCCCACCTGCCCCCAAAGCTTGAAATCTACTGCTTGAGCCAAAACCCCATTTCTGGTTTTTTGGTGTTCAATTTGCGATAAGAGTTTGACAGACTCTCCTGCCTGGTTTGGCTTTCAATTAAGATAGTAAGAAAGCTAAGTGACATCACCTGTATAGACTTCTCTTTTGAAACAAAAAATATTAGATGAAGTTTATTGTAAAGCTAGTATTTCACAATTTATAAAGGAAGAGAATATGTATAACAAAGAAGCCATAACTTAAATAATTCAGCAAAATTAGGTGCACTGAATCATTTTGAAATTACTTTTTTCTGCTTGAGAAGATTATTGATCTTGTTCTTCCTTTTGGGAAACTTAAGGTAATATTTGCACTTTTTGTTGGTGGTGGGGCTTGAACTCTGATCCTGGGTGCACTGCCTCACTTCTTCAGCTCAAGTTGAGCACTATATGGCTTAAGCTACAGCACCACTTCCTCGTTTCTGGTGGTTAATTGAAGATAAGTGTCTCATGGACATTCCTGACCAGGCTGTGTTTGAACCACAATCCTCTGGTTTCCTGAATAGCTAGGATTACAGGCCTGAACCTCCAACAAGAGCTCATATTTGAGTTCATGTGCACTGAATGACACTATGTAAACAAATAATGGAAATTTGAATCAAATGATGGCATTGCAGCTTTTCAGAAAATTTGAGGTAACAATAAATATGTCCTCCTTGTCCATGTGGTTTCATTAATAACTCATGAGTTATGGGACCCTTAAATGATCATTCTATGCCATCTGTGTAGGTATTTAGTATCAGGAAATGTTCATAGAGAAATATAGAAAGACAGATTTTAGAAAGCAAAGAAGATAAAGTAAGAAAAAATAGCACAGAAGGAGATACATTTATTAAGAGGTAGCATAAGAGATTTAGAATGTTAAAGATAATGAGGAATAAGACTAGTTGATAACTATTTGTTCAATAACCAAAAATGGTTCTCTAAAAAAGATTCTGGTATACCTTAGTTATTACCATTTATTACTTAACTCTGGAATTATTCCTTCTCTTCTGTCACAACTGTTACTTTGCCTCTGTGTTTTGGTGCCATGAATGGCCAAATATATTTCCAAATCTCACTTAGACTACCCTTCTCATTGTGATTAGCAGTGACCACTCAAAAACCTGGAATCTTTGAATTTCCACCTGACATCTAAGCACATTCAAGACATTAATTGCTGTGACCTAATGAACAAAATTTTTTTTCAACACAATATCCTAATATAAGTAAAGTTCATGAATTAGGGACTATTCTCAGGTGTCAGTAGGCAGGAGCAATTATATATTCCAAGTATGGGTTCTTTATTTTGCGTTTACTAATTAAATGTTTTTTGGTTTGGTTTTGGTTTGGGGTTTTTTTCTCAAGGCTATCACTGTACCACTTGAGTCACAGCACCAATTCCAATGTTTTTTTGTTTATGTGGTACTGAGGAATTGAACTCATGGTTTCATGCATGCTAGGCAATCACCGTATCATGAAGCCACATTCCCAGAGCCCTAAATGACTTTCTTAAGTTGACATTACATTTTCCTTCAGTAACTATGTACCATAGTATTGTCCAGGTGCTAGAAAATAATGTAGAAAAGAATACAATAAAATAAATCCAGTAAGGCAAGATGGACAACGAATAACCAGCACAGCCTTTCAATGACACAGAGGGTTTACCTCATGGAGATCTATCAACACGCTGAATGAGACAGCTCCTGACCCACAGCCCACCTCCAGAATGAGTGGGCAATCTTGGGTTCCAGCCACCTGGGGACGTTGTGCCACCTCCTACAGCACCCATTCAACCAGTTCCTGAGAGAGAGAGAGAGAGAAATCAGAATTACACTTAAATCAGGTGCCAGTGGCATAAAACTCTAATCCTAACTACACAGGAGGCTGAGATATGAGGATCATGGTTCATAGACAGCCCTGGGAGGAACGTGTTTGAGAATCTTATCTCCAAAGAACCACCAGAAAACTGGAAGTGGCACTGTGAACTCAAGTGGTAGAACGCTAGTGTTGAGCTGAGGAGCTCGGGAACAGTGCCCAATCTTAGATTTCAAACGACTGAAAAGAGGTGGACTTCCCACCACAAAAAGTGGACTGAATAGCACCCATTGTCCTAGGGAGCATGGTAGAGAAGTCAGGCTGAGCTTCCTGTGAACTTGAGGTCATAAGTAGATCACCTGGCTTCTCTGTGCCTCGGTTTCCCCAGCTGCAAAACTGAACAAAGTGAAGGATCCCCTTCCTCATGGGGATAGGGTAATAATGAAAGAGCCATGTTTTGGTTCATAATCCCACACCTGTTGCACTATTAATAACAAGCCCCACCTGAGCCCTTTCTGGTATCTTCCTGTCATATGCTCACAGAATTGCCAAAACCTTATCTGAAGTTCGCTCCCTCTCTGCGTAGACATTGTCCAGAGATCTCTCTGTATAAATCCCTTGTTTCCTCACAACTGTCCTGTGAGGAGACTGAGGTCCAATGGTTGAGGCCCTACAAAGAGCTTCACGTGTGTTCAAGAATCTGTTGCTGTGGACTGAGTTTGGGATAATCCATCTACACCTATGACTGAGCATGACACCACATGTCTAACATCCCAAGTAGAGAGGACCAAGCCTGGTGGAGCATATCTTTCACAGGAGGACCGCAATCCAGGCAAGCCTGATCATATATTTAGTTTCTATCTCAGAAATGCTCAAGACAGAAAGGTGGTTCATCAGAGCCAGGGAGAGGAAAAATGCAAGGGGGTCATGGTGCCTCCAGAGGGGTGTTTGACCCAGGGTAGGTTGGGTTGGTGTTGTAGGTTGGTGGTGAGTGCACCTGTGCTGCTGGGAGAAGCTGTTGGCAGCTGCTCCAATTGGGGCAGCAGTGATGGTGGCAGCATCGCGGACACATGGGCCCAGAGTAGAAGACTAGGGGCAGGGACCAGGTCTGGGATTTAAGCCTGCTGGCAGCATGGCCTTTCCTGAGTTTGAAACCTGGCACCGTGTGAAGGGAGGGAAAGGGCCAGGTGCATCAATTTTCTACTATACTCCAAAGTCACCTCGAGTCTCTTCCTCACCACTCAGCCACTGCTGCTTTCCTCAACTGCTGGTAATGGTGTAAACTAAAAGGGAATCCCAGTGCTAGCTGGCAACATGGAATTTGGGCATGGCCACCATTCTTGTATCCCATTGGTCAGAAAGAAGCATGAAAGAATGTTGGTGTGGCCATAATCCTGTGAAGCATGCAGCATGGGCATGGGCGGAGTCAAGAACACAGCGGTTCTCCCAGCCCTTTTCCCAGGGAATTCTGTCCAATTCAGTTGGGGACAAGAGGGTGACCTGCTTTAGCTGGATGGCTACACAGATTGTTGTGTATTTCTGTTTGTTGCCAGTCCTAGACCTTGAACTCAGGGTCTGGGCACAGACCATGAGCTGCTTTTGCTCAATGCTGGTCCTCTACACTAGAGCCACAAAGCTTCTGGCTTTGTTGGCACTGAAGTTGCACAGGGGTCTCAAGAATGTTCCTGCTTAGGGTGACTTTGACCATGATCCTACTATCACAGCCTTGTAAGTATCAAGGAGGTCTGCTGAGAGCCACTGGTGCCTGCCTAATCACTGGTCTTGTTTATGTTCTTGGACAGACTGGTGAGTTCCCTATCCTCAGGTTGAAGTGGTGAGAGCTGGAGCCCACTATTCGAATCCTGGTCCTGCCACCTCTAAATGGTAGGAGATCCTAAGAAACTTGTTCCTATCCGTATGATCACCAATGGAATGTGATGTAAGTCACGATTAAAGAGTTCTTGAATAATTCTAGGATAAAATTATACACAATTATATTACACAACATTGATCGATTTTAGTTAATATTTTATTAAGTATTTAAACAATCACATTCATTAAATGGAGGCATAATGAAATACCTAAGAATTGGGCCTCACGTACTATAAAGGTGACATTTTTTCTACCAGGACTGGGATTGGAACTTATAGTCTGGGTAACTCTATTGCAATGTGTGGGAAGGGGAAACTTGCTTCCTTGGAGTCAAGAAATTCAAGTCTGTTCCTTAGGCTTGAAATCGATCCCCAGCAATAGAAAACACCCTATTCATGTACAATTTACATATACGTTTCATAGTTATATACATATGTTGACTCCATATTGTTTTCAGTGTAGTTATTTTATTTTTTGTTTTTTTTTTCATGTATTGACCATTTATTCTATTGACTATTATAGCAAATAGAACATTGACTACATAGGATATAGGTCTACATATGTATTCCACCTCATACCTGACACGCAAAAGATTCACAGTAAAGGAAACCATGTGTCACCATCATCTTCTTACTCCACGATTCATTGTTTGGAAGTGCTGGCATCTGAACTCATGGACTACAAGGCCAAATTCATGAATGGGTGAGTGTAAACACGCCATCCTGGGGCAAATTGAGCTGACAGGTTGTTCGCAGGACCTGAGAACGGGCCCCAGGGGTTAACACAATAAGAACAGATTGACATGTAGATGGCAGTATGCTAATAAATATATATCTTTATAGAGTGCCAGACATGTCTATACATTATTCGGTTACATAGACTATATTCCTACCAATTCCTGGGTATTTATTATGCGTCCATGTTATTAATGTTATTGTTTTCATCCTTAAAATATTAATGAAAGCACTCAGTGTCCTGAAATTATTGCATTCCTGTAAATAATAATATTCTTTTAATGCTTCATAAATATTAAATAAAATCCACCAGCCTTCTAAAATGATGCTGTTTAATTTTATAGGATCATGATTCAAGATCAACTCATTCAACTGTGAAATTGACAAAATTCTAATGTTATTCCTTTGGATGGAAAACAGTTTCTTAGTACCTCCTGCCATTGGTTGGTTTCAGGACGGGGATTCGAAATGAGGGCCTATGTTGCCACGTGGGCCTATGGCTTCCCTGATAGTCTGCCTGCCTTCAGCAATGCAACATGAAGTAACATTTCAACAGTGTCATTCAGACCCAGAAGGGTCACTGTGCAAAGGAAGAAAACATAAAAGGCCACATTTTTCTGTGCATCGTTTTCTCTACACCTGAGGGTCTAAGACCCTAGCAGCACCTAGGTGTCCAGTGGCTGCACCCCATCCTAGGATTATCGAAGCTAAGGCGGACTTGCTACAACCTGAGTTCAGGCCACATGCTGAGAAAAAAATTAGCTCCCTGGCTTGCAATTCACAAAGTTTATACTTACAGGCTTTGGATTTGAACTCAGGATCTGGGTAAATCTGCAGCAATGTGGATAAAGGGGAAGATCACCTTACATGAAGATAAAAAAGTCAGGCCTGTTCACTAGTCCTGAATTCAAGACCCAGCCCTGGAAAATATACTATTTATATGTATTATAAAGATAGGATTTATACTTACCTATAGATGTTCAGTCCATACATGTTTGCAATGGTTGTTCCTTGTATCTTTTGTTTTATTCATGTATTTACCATTGATTTTACTATGATGAAACACATTCTGTTTAATACATTGATGAAAAACTATCACAGAACATCTAGATTTGGAGAAATGTTCTCCATTATGCTTGACCCCCAGAATTCTCAGAGAAAAGGAAAACAAGTTTCACACTCTCCTTCTTACTCCACAATCCACTTGTTGGTAGTGCTGGGATCTGAATTCAAGGCAGAGCAAAACAAATTGGCCAATCAGTCAAGGTGATCATACGAACCTGTGAGCAACTAAGGAGTGTGGCCATTCCCAGAATCTCACATTGATCCCCAGGGTGGTCCACTATAGTCATAAATTCATAATTTAAACATAGGATCTATATTGACATACATGTTTGGACAGCATCTTTTGTTCAGTGCAATTATTCTCCTTATTTTGTCTCTAATTCATGGAGGTACTGTGTATTTTAATAAATATGGTGACAGGTATTACTGTGCTGACATGGATGACAACCTGTTCTGATAGTTACAGGGTTGTCTATCGTATTCTCCATCGTATTTGAGGCACAGGACTTTCAAAGGAGAGGATAAAAGGCACAACGACTGGCTTCTGACATCAGGATGAATCTTTTGTCAGTGCTGGGATTTTAGCTCAGGTCTGGGTAATTCTGTTGCACTGTGGGAGAAGGGGAAGCTCACCATCTCTGAAGAGTAGAATGTCAGGTCTGGTGCAGGGCCTGATTTGAAGCCCCAGCACTGGATAAAATAGCAAGCCCACCTTTTTAAAACATAGGATTTCTCTTTAACTGCAGGTGTGGTATGCATCTTGCATTCAGTGTAGTTATTCTTTTTATTTTGTGTCTTTTTCAAGGATGTATTGTGTATTTTATTGCGTATGGGGTGACAGATATAACTGTGCTGACATGGATGACAACCTATTCCCATGGCTAAGAGTTGCCTATATAGCATTCTCCATCCTCAATGAAACCCAGGACATTCACAGGACAGGAAAATTTGTGCCATCATAGGCGTCTCACATCAGAATGAATCTTTTAGTAGTGCAGGAATTTGAACTCAAAGCCTAGCAGGCCCAATTGGTGAATGGGTCATGGTGAGCACACCAGGCTTTGAGCCACTAAGGAACTAGGCCATTCCTGGGATCTGAGAAGGAGCCCTGGTGGGGGCCAATATAGTCATAAATTCATAATTAAATAGAGGATCTATATTTCCAAACATGGGTGGGCGGCATCTTGCCTTTGGTGTTGTCATTCTCTTTGTTTTGTGTCTTATTCATTGATGTATTGTGTATTTCCTTGAGTATAGGATGACAAATATAACTGTGGTGAACTGGATGACAACCTATTCCCATGAGTATAGAGTTGCATATACATTCTCCTTCCTAGCTGAGCCCCAGAACATGCACAGTACAGGAAAACAGGTGCAACGACTGGCTTCTCACATCAGGGTGAATTTTGGGCAGTGCTGGGATTCAAACTTTGGGCCTAGGAGGCCCAACTGCCCAATGGATCCATGTGATCACACCAGACTGTGAGCCACTAAGGAGCTGGGCCATTCCCAGGAACTGAGATCGAGCCCCAGGGAGGCCAAAATAGTCCTCAATGATCATTGAAACATGGGATGTATATTCACATCCGTGGGTGGACTGCATCGTGCATTGAGTGTAGTTATTCTCTTTATTTTGTATGCTATTCATGGGTGTATTGTGTATTTTCCTGAGTATATGATGACAGGAATAACTGGGCTGACATGGATAACAACTTATTCCCATGGCCACAGGGTGGCCCATGCATTCTCCCACCTAGCTGAGATCCAGGACGTGCACAGGAAAGAAAACAGGTGCAACGATTGACTTCTGACATCAAGATGAATTTTTTGGCAGGGCGGGGAATCTGAACTCCGGACCTAGCAGGACCAAGTGGTGAATGGGGTCATATGAGCACACCAGCCTTTGAGCCACGAAGGAGCTAAGCCGTTCCAAGGACCTGCGATTGAGCCTCCGCCCCCGAGGGGACAGCGGGGAGCACAACAGTCATCCATTCATAAGGTGAAGGTAATATGGAAATAAATACACATTAATATAGAGTAGGAGAGATGGTAACCTGTGGTGGAATCCAATCTGTATGACTACTGATTCTTGGATCTTTCCTGATGCCTCCATTTCATACTGTGTTGATTATTTTCATGCTTCATCAACT
The DNA here is from genome assembly GCF_024711535.1 of Dipodomys merriami. Taxonomy (NCBI): domain Eukaryota; kingdom Metazoa; phylum Chordata; class Mammalia; order Rodentia; family Heteromyidae; genus Dipodomys; species Dipodomys merriami. Next base: position 440,504 of record NW_027206207.1, on the reverse strand, counting down.
GTTCTTTACAAATACTCAATACCCCATGACTCGTGCCTATCATTTCCTACTTGCATCATGCACAAACTACTCATTCAAGGATGAGATCGATCACATTCCATGAGTCATCCCAGGTCCATAAATGAGTATCTCATATCTGCTGCCATTTCTTCTGCATAGAGGTGCTGAATTCAAGCCTCAGGCCTGGAAAAGATACTCCATATATATATATTGGTCCACTCGTGGGCCTGAACTCTGGGACTGGGCGCTGTCCCTCAGCTCTTCACTTCAAGGCTAGCACTGTACCACTTGAGGCGCGGCGCCACTGCCGGCTTTTTATCTGCTTATGTGGTGCTGAGGAATCGAGCCCAGGGCCTCATGCATGCAAGGCAAGCGCTTTACCATTGAGCCACCTTCCGAGCCCTCCTTATATATATTTTAAAGATAGGATTTATACTTCCATACAGATGTTCAGTCTATATTGTGTTTGGTGTGGTTATTTATTTTATTTCTTGTTTCATTCATTTATTTAGAATTTATTTTATTGTCTCTGATGACAACTATACCATTTATTACATTGTTTACATCCTGTCACACAACATCCAGATGTAAGATGTGTTCTCCATCATGCCTGGCAGTGCCAGGATCTGAACTTAGTGCCTAGCAGGCCCAATTCATGATTGGGTGAGTTGAGCATGGCAGCCTGTAGCCAATGAAGATGTCAGGTGGTCCCCAGACTCTGAGATCAACCCCCAGGTTTGGCCAAAACAGTGACACATGGATAGGCAGAGAGAGGTATACAAATATATATATATATATATATATATATATATATATATATATATATATATATATATATATATATATATAGTCGTCTATGATAGAATGACACCTACTATGTTGCTACCAAGTCTTAGGTATTTATTATACCCCAATTGAAGAAATATTATTCTTTTCTTGCTTAATAAACTATTAATTATGCTCAATCAGCATTCTAGGATTATTGCATCCAATTTTAGCGTAGACCGTTTTACAAAATACTCTTTCAATCAGTATTCCTATGCATAGGAATGAGTCCCTTGTATTCTCGTGCGATTGATGTCCGGAATGTGATTTGAACCCAGGGCCTATGTTGACAGGTTGGACTATGGCTTCACTGATAGCCCACCAGCCACCAGCAATGGCAGCTCAAGTCCATATTGCAGGTTTGTCATTCAGACACAGGACGTTCACTGTCCAAAGAAAAAAATCGTAAAACCCCAGCTCTCTGCAGGTCACCACTTTTTGTGCTTTCCAATGATTTTTTCTTCTTGAAAGCCCTCTGGGCCCAGGATCCCAGGATGGGCTATGGGACCGGAGACTGCACACCAGCAAAGGGAGATCAAAGCTGAAGTAGAATTTTCATGACCTGTGTTCAAATCCCATGCTTGGTTAAAAAAAAAAACTCTCTCTCTCTCTCTCTCTCTCTCTCTCTCTCTCTCTCTCTCTCTCTCTCTCTCTCTCTCTCTCTCTCTCTCTCTCTCTCTCTCTCTCTCTCTGTATATATATATATATATATATATATATATATATACATACATATATATATTATTTTTTTAACTAAATTAAAACAATAAAGCTCTCTGGTTTGGAATTTCTGCCAGTTTTCTTTTCTAGCCTGGGATTTGAACTCAGGGTCTTGGTAAATCTGTAGTAATGTGAGCAAAGAGTTGCCATTATTGAGTTCAAACCCCGTGCCAACCAAAAATGAAAAAATTAGTCATTGACCTCGGCAGGGGGAGGTAGTTGTAGAGATGGGAGGGAAGGGATGGTAGGGGAAAAACACAGGAGTAGTAAACAATGCTCAATAAGAAATGTACTCATTACCTTGCTCCTGTAACTGTAACCCCTCTGTAGAACATTTTTACAATAAAAAATATACAAAAAAAGAGAAACAATGTAGTTCTCAGAGAAGCACTTTGGAGGTAAGGGAAGGACGTTTGAATAGCTGTACAAAAGTCTACAGTGCTTTTTTTAATGTCCAGTATGGAACTGAATAAACATAACTGCTTCCATCAAAAAAATTAAGTTACTCTCTTGGAACTGGGGCCAGTATTTCTGCCATTGCTACTTTTTGAGCTCACCGTCCAGGTAACTCTTTTGCAACATGGGTGAATGCGAAGCTCATTGTCCTCGAGGAAAAGAAATTCAGGATAGTGTTGCCAGGGCCTGAATGAAGGCCCTGCAATGGAAGAAATATTTCTATACATGTGTAATACATGATATATACATATATATGCATGTTAAGTTCATATTATGAATTTTATTATTGATTTTGTATTGTATTTTTCTTTGATTCCTTTATTCATTATGGTATTTAGTATTATTATACACATAATATTATATTTTGCACATCTATTATAAAATTATACAGAATAATTTAGGGCATTGACCCATTTTAATTAACATTTTATTAAGTGTTGAAACATGATACATAATTGAATGGAAGCATTTGTCCCAGTCTTCACATATTTAGAGTCCCTCCTAAGTATGAGCTTTGAGTTCAAGCCCAAGTCTGGCAAAAAAAAAATTGAGCCTGGTGAGATATATTATTCTGGAACTCAGAGGAGGGCCGAGGTTATAGTAAGAGGTAGGATAGAGAGCAGGTGCTGGAGGCTCACCCCTGTAATCTACTCAGGAGGATGAGATCTGAATATTCCAACTGCAAGCAAGAAAGTCAATATGAGACACTTTTCTCCAATTAAACACCCCAAAAGCCAGAAGTAGAGCTGTGGTTCAAGTAGAAGAGTGCTAGCATGGAGCACAAAACCTCAGGGATAGGATAGCATCCAGGCCCTGAATTCAAACCCCAGGACTGGCACACACACACACACACACACACACACACACACACACACACACACACACACACACACACAAACACACACACACCAATATAGAGCATTTGCCAGTCAGCCTGCACAAGTTCCATCTCTAGCAACTCAATATTTAAAAAAAAAAGATGGACAAGGGAAGGAAAGATTTGCTCCAGGAAGTGATATAGCCAGTGCCAAAATTCCACAGTAGTTCTAATATGTGGGTACAAGACAGAGAGCCTCAGGCAGAAGGTATAGCATGGGCAAAGGTCCTGAAATGTGCTGTAGATCAGGTGGTGTGAGTGGTATGAAGGTTTTATGGCTTCAGAAAAGTCTGGCAAGAAATTCAAGGCTGGGTCAACGTTGACTTGAGTCATAGGGCAGAGGGTGGGGTCCTAGAATGGTGCCCAGGGGGAAGCTTAGCTTGGCTTTTCGCCAGGGACCCAAAGTCATTTCCTGTGGCTGGAAACCTGTTTTCACAACTCCTGACCCTCAGGCCTCCTTTGCATGGAGGAGTCAGGGCAAACTCAGGGAAGAACTCTTGCTTTAGAAAAGCTTCTAGCCCAATGCCACCAGTGGCTCAACCCCTGTAAATCCTAGCTACTCAGGAGACTGAGATAGAGATCGAGGGTCATGCCAGCTCTGGAGAGGAAAGTTAATGAGACTCTTCTTGCCGATTAACTACCAAAATCCAGAAATGGAGCTGTGGCACAAATGGTAAAGTGGTAAACTTGAAGGAAAAAAGAGACCAGAGCCAAGACCCTGAGTTCAAACCCCAATACTAGCACAGAAAAATTAAAGAAAAGCTTTCAGGAGCTCCTAGTCCACTGTGGTGTAAGGCCAGATTACCAGGCACAGGTGGCTCAGCCTGTCCTCCTAGCTCCTCAGGAGGCTGAGATGTGATGATCACGTTTCAAAGCCAGCCCAGGCAGGAAAATCTGGGACACTCAGATCTCCAGGGAACCTACAGAAAATCGGAAGTTGCTCTGTGGCTCAAGTGGTAAGGTGAAGAGCTGGGGGACAGAGCCCAGTCCCAAAGTTCAAGCCCCATGACCAACACTTGGCTTGCTTAGACCTTACTCTTTAGCTCTAGACAGAGTTCTTTCCAGTGGGTCCCTGAGGGTCTACTAATGCCTAGGTGTCCTACAAGTCTTGATAGCAGCCTGTTTGGAGGCCATTGCCTACAGAGCAGGACACAGTAGCAGAGAAGTATCCAGCCGTGGGGCATGAAGATCATCAGAATGGCATCTGTCATGGGTGCAATGTGGATCAGAGCAGTAAATCACTATCTCAGACCACAGTTCTGGGCCAGGAGGGGCAGGAGCTGTATGATGTCACACCAGATAATGCCCATCACATGAGTATCACAAAAGTGCAAATTTGTCAGTCAGACCTTGGGCAGGTGTTGAGTTGGGCTCATGAAAGTTTTGTAGGCTCAGGAGTCCAAAGCCAACTGGCTGCTGCTTGTAGCAATCAATATCCCAGGAGTCCGAGGGCTCAGTGCCCTGCTTTCCTCATCAGTGCTTGGGGAAGGAGGGCAGATGAAGGTCTGGAATCATGGGCCGACTACCAAAAGCAACCCTAGTGTCCTTCACTTGATCCTGTAGGCCCATGTTGAGATCGAGGAGCAGGTTCCACAGAACTTACTGCCATGGCCCAAACCCCTCAGCCCAAGAAGGACTTAGGGAGAAACCACTTGATCTGGCTTGAGTGTTTACTGTGACTATGACTCAGGACTGCCCCCCAATTGTAGCTCAGCTCATCCAGGGCAAAACTAATGCCCCAGAACATTGAGGTACTGGTTATACCAGTCTCTCATCCCCCAGTTCCCTGGGCCTGGAATTTAAAGTATATGCCTCTGTATTCTTGGAATCCAGAATTGTCTAGAAGGACCTGAGAGGCCCAGCTGTTGTCAGAAGACAGATTTGCCTACAATAAGGTATGTTGACATTTCCTAGACATCGAACAATACCTCCAAGCCACCTTGGCCTCACCTCTCATGTAGCCCCAGATTATCCTTGTTTGGGGAGCCTTCAGTCAGCTATCAAGGTCGAGTTGGCCAGAGCCACTGGCAACCACCCTTCCCCCACACCACTGCCAGCCTGTTGGGAGTGGGAAATGCATCCAGGGTCCCAGCTGAGAAAAAGAACAGGCACAGCATGAGTCACCCTGGCCCCCAGAGGCAGGAGAGAACATAAGCCAGCCGGCGCTGAGGACCCAGAATCCCCTGGATGAGGACAAAGATATGGACAGCCAGACTTGTGTCCCAAGGAAAATTTGGAATATGCAGGTCTCTGGCAATTTTGGACTCATTGTAGACCATGATAGGGGACTAAAGACAAGGTTGCTATTGAGGAAGGGCTCCATCCAAGGTCAGGAAGAGGCAGACAAGCACCCAGGAAGTGGGTAGAGAATGAGCAGGGAAAAATACACACACATAGAAACACACACACACACACACACACACACACACACACACACACACACACACACGGGTAGCCCAAGGACTCAGCAGTCCCTGAGCAACTGAACATCCCAAACTCCAAGAAGATGGCACTACCAATCTCAGACCAAATGTTGACAAAACTCAGAGCCTCTCACACATCTGGAATGGCTCATAAAACAGCATTGCATTTCCTACTGTACACCCCACTATGAAGAAAACTCAGCCACAGCATTTTGGTTGTCAGTCATGGAGTTTGAACTGTGTGCCTGCGTGCTATCCCTCAGCTCTTCAGTTGAAGGTGTGCACTCTACCACTAGAGCCACAGCACCAATTCCAGTTTTCTGGTGCTTCCCTTGAGTTAACGTCTCACAGACTTTCCTACTCAAGCTGGCTTTGAACTGTGATCCTCAGATCTCAGTCTCCTGAGTAGCTAGGATGACAGTTGTGAGACACTGGCAGTGCCCAGTTTCAGCCACCTTCTTACAACCAGGGGAAATCCAAATTGTCAGGCCATAAAGCACATGCATCCCTTCACTTTCAGACTTTGAAACTAGTATCCAAAGCCATTCTTCCTTGGTTGGAGAGAATATAATCGACACTACCCTCCAACCCTACTCCCATTCTCCCACTCCCTGCCTAAGATAGGCCACAACCCCTGGAGTTCTTGGTAAGACAACGCCCAGCCTGCTGTAACTTTACACTTGGGCAAATGTGGGGAGTTCTTAGAAATGGCTGTACACTGAGGCCAGATCCTGGTGTCCCAAAAACAGCAACCCCACTCCTTCACCATCTCTGGAAAGCAAGGGGTGTCTTTCATTCTTGTTTTTTTGGATGAGGGGCTTGAACTCAGGGCTTGGGTACTGTCCTTGATGATGAATTTGCTCAAAGCCAGTGCTCCACCACTTGAGTCATGGCACCACTTCAAGTTGGAGATTGGAGCTGAGAATCTCATCGGAATTTCCTCCTTGTGCTGGGAAACAAGACCCTCTGGATCTCAGCCTCCCGAGTAGCCAGGATGAAAGGCGTGAGCCATCAGCGCATGGCCTATAATGTCTCATTCATTACAATTTCCATCTAGTCTTCCTCTAGACACTACCACCTAGACCCTCCTCTACCTCCCTTAGGGACAACAAAGGGAGGCTCAGAATCTGGAAAGGGCCATGGGCATAAAAGGGGCCCCTTCACATCACTAACCCTTTCTAAGCTCCCATTTACTTCCTCTGGATGGCCTGGATGTCTGGCGCAGATCAGACCTACTAGGACTTCTTAGGCCTGCCCTGTATCCCCCCGGCCCCCCGTCACACCCAACCGGTACCTGAGAATTTCTGGGGCCAGCTGCTCCATGTCCCAGTGGAAGACGTTGGAAGGTTGCTGATAATCGGGTCCAGGGGTGCCCAGGGCAGAAAGAGTGTCCAGATCCCCTCTGTCAAAGAAGGAGACACTAAGCATGAATGGATCTACTAAGTGCTACAGGGCACACCATCCACCTGTCACCCAGGTCCCTTGGAGTGAAGTTTTACCTTGACAGAGCTGGGGCTTAAACTCAGGGTCCAGGTGCTGTCCCTGAGCTTCTTTTGCTTGATGTGAGCACTCTTCCACCTGAGCCACAGTACCACGTCAGGCTTTTTCTGTGTATGTGGGACCTAGGAATCGAACCCAGGGTTTCCTGTGTGCTAGGTGAGCCCACTACTGCTAAGACAAAATCCCAATATTGGATAGCTGTTCTTCTGTGACCCCTTAGGCCTGACTCAGGAAAGTCTTGCACATCTTTACCGAGTATCTAACCAGCAGCCTTGGCTGGAAAAGAACACGCTCTGCTATGTTGTCCTTTATCTATGGCATCTTTTCTCTCTGTGCTTCCTGTCCCATCTTCCTTCTTAAGAAAGACCTCCTTTCAAGTGCTGCCTCTAAGAAGCCAACTCTAATCACCTTGGCACAGGGGGATCTTCTCCACTCTGCAGGCTTTTGGCCTTGTCATGCTCTGCCTCAAGCTGGTGTGGTTGAGAGCACAGAAGGGCAAAGGCCTGGCTTTCACCACCCAATTTCTGAAGGCTCTGATACACTACCCAGGGACCAGTGCGGTATCACACTCTGTGAGAGGGCACTTGAGGCCCAGGCAGTCTAGGGACAAAAAATGGGGCCATTTCTTGTGTGGGTTTGAACTGAGGATCTGTGTGTGTGTGTGTGTGTGTGTGTGTGTGTGTGTGTGTGTGTGTGTGTGTGTGTGTGTGTGTGTATGAATTTCAGGGATACCTACCCCCATCTCTCTGGTGCTTCTTTCACCCAGAGGTGAGTACATCCAGGATCCCTACCCCAAGAAAGGCAGGTAGGGGAGGGTACTTAAGGTCACATGAAGTGGGATGATCTGAATTCTATCCTGCAACTGAAGCCAGGAGAGATAATAGAGAGAAGGAAAGATTTAGAGGAACATCAAGGGAAGCCCCTTACCTTTGGCTACAAGTACCAGAGAAAAGAATGTATCCATCCTTTTTGGTAGTAAGATAACAAGTGTCCACTATTCACTTGTTTTTTTTTTTTTTTTTTTTTTTTTTTTTGTGAGTCCCAGGTGTTGGATTCAGGGAATAGGTTTCATTCCTGAGCTTCTTTTACTCAAGGCTGAGGCTCTATAACTGGATCCACAGCAACAAAACTGGCTTTTTTCAGGGTGGGGTGAAGGAGGTCGTTTATGGGAGATAAGAATCTCACAGATCTTCCTGCCTGGGCTGGCTCTGAGTCACGACCAGCAGGACTCAGCCTCCCAAATAGGCCGGATGACAGGCTACAGCCACTGGCACCTTGTTGGCTCTTCATCTGCACAAAAGACAGACAGGGTCTGAGGAAAGGAAAGGTAAGTGCGGCGCTCACCCGTTCCCCAGCCTCCCTCAGCCCGGGAGACAATCAGATACAGCAGGGAGCCAAATCCAGCAGGTAAAAAACTGGTTTATTAACAGAGAGCAGCCCCTTTTAAAGACAAAAAGGGCGGGTGGCATGGTATGTGAGGAAGAGGAACCAATCACTGTCAAGGTCACACCCTATCATTCACCTGAGCCTTCAAGGGCTGGTTAGGCACTGATCGGCAGGTCAATTGGGCTCTGCCCACTCTACTCTCTCCCAGTGCCATCTTGGCTGCCCATGTGCTCTACAGTAAATTAGGCTCTGCCCACTCAATCCCCTCTCAGCGCCATCTTTGCTGCCCATGTACTCCACAGATTCACCCTTTTTTTTGTTTGTTTTAATGGCAGACCCACCTAACACAGTAATAAACATCAGTCCCACCACAGTTAGAAATGTCTGAAGCAGTTCAATTAATTCCTGGGCACCTGGTGTCTTTTAAATAAGCCAATTCCTTGTACATGCCTTAAGCTAGCACAGGGGTCAAGATGACCTTTGAGCTTTACTGTCAGCTCCCAATGGCTCCCAAGATCATCTCTCCCCCCCCATCTTTGTTTAAAGAAGCGAACCCGCCTGTCTTAGGTTGGGTGGATCGCCTTGTATGCTTTACCTGTCATCGGGAACTTCTTCAGAGCAAAGCTGAAGGCTCTGTCTTAGGTTGGTCACACTGACACCCCCTCTTACTCGTCTCTGGCTGCGATTCCTCTGGGGGGGGAATTCATTCATTTGGAGCTTGATAACTGGCTGGCTAAGCTCATAAGAGTTTTGCAGTACACGTATAATGCAAGGAAGGCATAGAAAAAACCATCAGCAAAAGCATTACCAGGCCAGGAAATGTCACTACTAGTCCTTTAACCTTAGTGAAGGATGGGATAGCAGTCTTTGCCACTTCAGAGTCTGGAGGTGGGGATTGTTCTAATCCAGCTATTTGCCTGTGGGGTTGAACAAGATCTAAACTGGAAGCATAACAAAAGGTGGTTGTTTAACAATAATTATGGATAATGCTGCTATACAAGCAATTAGTAAAAGAACAATAAAAGCAGGTAACATTAAAATAATTAACTCCTACAAAAATATTAAACAGTCCATAGCGTGGTGAACAAAATGAAGGTCAGGCCACCAGGTCGAAGGGACAGCTTCTCTTGTGGTGCTCCTGACGATTTTTGCATTGCCAGCGTTGATCACTGCTCAGGTCACCCGTTGAGGTTGATGCAGAATCTGAAGAGCCATTCACAGGGTTGGGAGAGTCAGGACAGCCAACAGCTGGAGTATCGCCATCTGCAATTGTTAGAGAACACAAGAGCTTCTCAAGGGCTAGTTGCCCTTGGGGATGGTTAGTAATTGTCTTTCTGGCTTTTGTCTTTAAAACGCAAACCTAGGCCATGGCCGTTTTTCTTTCCTTGTTGGTTAGCTTATTCTTGGGCATCCTCCTGTATAGAGGAAATGGGTAAAAACTTAAGGTTCCTGGCAGGGATCCAAATGGGTGTACTTCCCTATGGGAAAAACACATCCAAATCCACTGCTCATAGTAACTAGGGGGTCAGGTCCTCTCCATTGTTGTGTCTCCACCTGACTTTCACTTGGGGCTTAGGGTTTAGTTGTCCCCAGTGCTTCTGAAATCTGGATTTAGTTGCCCCTTTTGAAAAATTTAAAAACAAAGCTATCTGTAACTGTATATGGTGGCTAACTCCCCCTTTTTTGTTTTATAGGCTATCAGAATATAAATAAAAGGCCAGCATTTCCTTATATTGTAATTGTAGGAACAGAAACCCATGACAACAGCCAATTCATTTCCCCTAAAAGACTCTGAAGTTGGGTTAAGGTTAGAGAGGCTGGAATATTCAGCAAAGGCTTAAGGGGGCTGGCCTAAGTCAAGGTAAGGTGGGTCCCGAGGACCTTAAAAGGAGCTACCTTTTGAATTTTATTAAGGGCTATGGTAAATCCCCCCTTTTTTAATATGGGGAGAACCTGGGTCAGAAGGCCCTCCAGGCAGCTTGGGTCTCGGTGCCCCAGAATCATATCATCCATGTATGCATAGACAAGGGACGTATCTGAACCCAGCACAGGCTCTAAAAGTGTGGCCAAGTATGGTTGGCAGAAGGCCAGGCTATTGGCCATACCCTTTGGCAGCACCATCCATTCAAACCTCCCATCAGGCTGGGAAAAATTAAGAGACGGTATAGAGAAAGCAAACTTCTCGCAGTCATCTGGATGCAGAGGAATAGAAAAAGAAAAACAATCTTTAATATCAATCAAAACCAAAGTATATTCTGAAGGTATAGCAGGAGTCCAGGGTATGCTTCTTAGGGGCGTTCCTACTAGCTCCATCCTTTCATTTACCTTATGTAGGTCTTGGAGCATATGCCAAGCCCCGGAGGCTTTTAGAATAACAAATACGGGTATGTTCCAAGGACTTACAGAAGGGCGGATATGCCCAAGGCTTTATCTGTTCCTCCACCAGAAGGTGGAGGGCTTCAAGTTTAGGTTTGGTCAATGGCCACTGCTCCACCCAGATTGGGCTTCCCGGCTTCCACCTAATGGGAGGTACTTGGGGGGCAGTGGCCTTTAGGATTGGGGGTGCACCCGAAAGGGTCCCCTATGTTCTTCTCTGTAATTATGAAAGTTAAAAAAATCCCTTTCCTTAACTCCCTCTACATCCTGTTTATGCCTTTGTGCTTCCTCCCCATCCAGGATATCATCATAGGATGCTTGATGGTCTGTAGTGACCATGGCATCCATTTGTCTTAGTATAGCTTGCCCTAGTAAATTGGCAGTGAGGTTCTTTGCCACTAAAGGGTGTATCTTTCCCTGTTCTCTATCTGGGCTAGTCCATGTCATGGTCTGGGAATTGCCCCCTACCCCCAATATCGGGGGCCCAGGTGCAAGCTTCCAATCCAAGGGCACTTCCTCCTCCCTGAGTATGGTTCGGTCTGCCCCACTGTCAATTAAGCAGTGAAACCTCTTTGTGCCTATGAGAATACTCATTTTAGGGCAGAGTCGGTCCACCAGGGGGATGGTCCAATGGAACTGGGCTGCCCTGCCATGAGGCTGCCTGGGCTTCACAGCAGAGGGAGTTCCTCCTTGAATTAATGGGGATAGAGAATACCCCTCCCTAAGTTTAAAGACTTCCCATCTAAATCAAACTTGTATCCCTCCATGTCCCTGGGGCAGGGTGTAGGGGGCAGTTTGCCCTCAGGCTGGTTGGCAGGGGATTGTTGTAAACAGTCCCTCTTAAAGTGCCCCTTTGCCCGCATTTAAAACAAGTCCCTCTCCTCGATAGTCTCAGAATTCCTTGGCCCTGGGCTGCCAGCACCTGAGTAATAGCCTCAGTCATTGCAGAAGTCTGAGCCTGTAAAGCTAAAGTTAGTGATTGGGACTGGTGCTGTTGCGTTCCCACATCCTGTGGGGCCACCACCCATCTGCTCAGGGAACTCTCTCTCAATCCTGCGCAGGCCATGCCGTGGTTTGCATTCATCCCTTCCCAGACCAGGAGCTTTACAAACTGATCTCAGAGGTTCCCTGCCAGTAGCTTGCATGAACAGTCTGTTGGACTCCATCTATGAAATCAGGTAGAGATTCACCCGGTTTTTGTCTCACTCCTACTATGGGGGACTCAGTAGGTCCATCATCTAGCTTGTACTATGCGGAAGTCCTGCCTGCCTCACCTGGTCAAGCTACAGGCCAGGTATTGCGGCCTGTTGGACACCGGTGGAGTACCCTTCCCCCGTCACTGCTAGCATGGCATAAGTAATAGGTATCGCGGGTTGAGCCTGCCGGTTACTCTCTGCTCGTACTCTGCATTCTTCCTTAAAAAAGCACACCATTTAATAAACTGAGCACTAGTAAGAACGGCTTTGGCCACATCCATCCAGTCCTTAGGGACACACGGGTGATATGCAATGTTTTGTAATAGGGTCTGGGCCCAGGGAGAATTTGGGCCATCCTCCGCCACCACCTTGCGGAGCTCTTTAAGATCCTTAGCTTCCCATGGATACCATTCCAAGGGCCTGTTAGCTCCTGGTGCCAGGTTGACCAGATATGCTTGGGGAAGTGAATCCTGTGGCCGAGAGTCTGGGCTCTTGAGTGGCCCTTCCTTTCCAGAGGAGGTCTCCGAGTAGGTTACTTTCCCGGCCCTCGGCCCCTCCAATGAAGGTTGGTAGGGGTCTGGGTCTTCCAAGTCCCTCTCGCAGGTCTCGTAGGGCACCGTACCTCCTCTCCAAATGGGGGAATAGGGAGGGGGCCTAGGATCGTCATTATCAGCTGGGTCAGAGGTGGTAATTTTTACCCTCGTTTTGACTTCTACTGTGCACGTTTCAGTGCGTTCTCAATCGGATTTGACCCTTTCCTTTTCCTTCTCATTTCCCAAGTCCTCCTGTACTCCTTCTAGGCCTAATGTTGCTTCCTCCTCCTTCTTCTGTGATATAGCATTACCCATATTTAGGGTTTCACTTACCCCGAGAGACCACTTAGCCTCAGCCGGTATCTTTTCCTTTCGTGCCCCACGTTGGGCACCAGATGTTGGGTCTTCGTCCGTCCCACAAAAGACGGACGGGGTCCGAGGAAAGGAAAGGTGAGTGCGGCGCTCACCCATTTCCCAGCTTCCCTCAGCCCGGGAGACAATCAGACACAGTGGGGAGCCAAATCCAGCAGGTAAAAACTCGTTTATTAACAGAGAGCAGCCCCTTTTAAAGACAAAAAGGGCCTGTGGCATGGTAAGGGAGGAAGAGGAACCAATCACTGTCAAGGTCACACCCTATCATTCACCTGAGCATTCATGGGCTGGTTAGGCACTGATCGGCAGGTCAATTGGGCTCTGCCCACTCAATCCCCTCTCAGCGCCATCTTTGCTGCCCATGTGCTCCACAGTACCTGACTGCCACCATCCAGTCATAGTCTCCTAGATCCAGTGTTGGGCTACCTACACTCCATCCTCCTTTTTGTGAGTTGGAAGCAGACCTGTGTGGGTTTGATTCTTCAACTGCCTACCTCCCTTTGAGCATTGTTCTGGCTCAGTCTGATGCCGGCTTCCTCCTTATCTACAGCAATGACTTCGCGCTGTCAAAGAACAAATGTCCCCCAGGAGGTGTCGGACCTGGGGTCTTTCCTCGGCACACTGACTCTACTCCCCGAAATGACACACTGCAGCAACGTGAAGTAGACATAGAGTGAATTCAGTTTGTTATAATCAGGGTCTGGCCAGATAGGTGGCAGTGAGGATCAGAGGCTCAGGATAGTGCTGTGCATTTGGACAATGCGATGCCTCCTCATCCACTTTCCCTTAACTGTCTTAGCAGAGGGTAGTGGGGAAAGACTCACGAGACAGACTGACAATGAATAACCATCACGGTCTATCCAAGGCATAGAGGGGCTTACCTAAGGGAGCTAGTTCCACAATCCAAGTGGGAATGATCCTGACACAGCCTACCTCCAGAATGAGAAGGTCACCTTGGGTCCCAGCCACATGGGGACGCTGAGCCAACTCCTCCAGGACAAATTCAACAAGTTACTGAGAGAGAGAGAGACAGAGTCAGAGACAGAGAAAGAAAGAGAGAGAGAGAGAGGGAGAGAATTACACTTAAGCAGGATGCTGGTGGCACAGGCCTCCAATGGTAACTACACATTGAGATATGAGGATCATGGTTCATAGCCAGCTGAGGCAGGAATGTCTGTAAGACGCTTATCTCCAAAGAACCACCAGAAAACCAGAAGTGGTGTTATAGCTCAAGTGGTAGAGCCCTAAACTTGATCTGAGCAGCTTGTGGACAGTGCCCAGGCCCAGAGTTCAAGCCCCACGACTGACAATAAGTGGACTTCCCACCACAAGAAATGGACTGAATAGCACTCATTGTCCTAGGGAGCATGGCCGAGAAGTCAGTCCAACCTCCCTGTCTCCTGGGGGTCATGAGTAGGTCACCCAGCTTTTCCGTGCCTAATTTGCCCCAGCTACAAAGCTGAACAATAAAGGATCCCCATCCTCATGAGGATAGGGTAAGGATGAAAGAGAGCCATGTTCTGTTTCATAATCCCATACCTGTAGCATGATAAATAACAGGCACCTTCTGAGTCCTTTCCAGGTATCTTCTTGTTATATGCTCACAGAATTGCCAAGAAACTTATCTGATGACCGTTGCCTCTATGCCTGGCCCTGCCCCAGATTTCCCCTTGTATTGATCCCTTGTTTCCTCACAACTGTCCTGTGAGGAGACTGAGGACCAATGGTTCCAGGCTGAACCTAGAGCTTCAACTGTGGTCAAAAATCGGCTGCTGTGGACTAAGAGTTTGGGACAGTAATCTAAACCGATGACTGAGCATGGCGCTACATATCTACCATCCCAACTACAGAGGACAAGGCATGGTGACACCTGCCTATCATAGGAGTACCATGATCCAGACAAGCCTGAACATATATGGAGTCTCTATCTCAGAAATGCCCTAGACAGAAAGGCTTGGCTCCCATGGAACAAGACCTGATTGGAAAGCCTAAGCTCTTGAGTTCAAACCCTAATATACCACAAAGAATCTGAGGCCTGGTGCCAGAGGCTCATGCCTATACTGCTACCTACTCAGGATGCTGAGATCTGAAGATCAAAGGTCAAGATTTAAAGTAAGGTTGGCCTTGTCCATCAGACGTCATGATGAGATGCCCCAGAGTTTGACCCATGCCAATAAGGTCCATACTAACAGGGCTCACAGCCTTAATAAGTGCTAACCACGCTCTCTGTCCCCCTGGGGAGCCAACCCCTAAGGGCCCCACCCCCAGGCCCTCCCGTGCTCCCTCTGCCACCAACCAGGCCCAAGAGAGTAGACAGTTCCAGATCACAAAGATCCCTTGTTTTTATAATTAAAGGTGCTGAGTCCCCTTCAAACGTCTCACCCTTCCAAGCCCCCAGACCTCAGCCACAAAGTCCATGCACCCCTCCCCCAAAGACAGCGGTTAGAAGTTACCAAAGGGTCCAGCACTCCTTGTAACAACCAACTTCTACACACACACACACACACACACACACACACACACACACACAAACACAGAGCCATCACGGGTGGCTCCTGTCTGTCATCCTAGTTATTCAGGAGGCTGAGATCTGAGGATCACTGTACAAATCCAGACACTCAGGAAAGTTTGTGAAGCTCCTATCTACACTGAACCACCAAATAGCCACAAGTGGAGCTGTGACTCAAGTGTCAGAGCTCTAGCTTTGAGCAAGATATCTCAGGGACAGCACCTAGGCCTTGAGTTCTACCTCCAAACACACACAATCACAGACACAGACAATCAGACAGACAGACAGACAGACAGACAGACAGACAGACAGACAGACACACACACACACACACACACACACACACACACACACACACACACACACACACACACACACACACAGGATAGCCCAAGGATTCCGCAGACCCTGAGAACAGAAACATGAACTCCCTCAATTAGGATCAGATTCCACCCACTAGAAGGTGGCATTACCAACATCAGACCCACTGTAGACAAAACATTGAGCCTCACATATATCTGGAATGTCTCATAGACCAGTACGGTATTTCCTATCATGCACACTGCTATGTGTAAAACTTAGTCACCTGTTTTTTGTTGTTGTTCAAGGTGTTTGAAATCTGGGCCAAGGTGTTGTCCCTCAGCAATTCAGCTGAAGGTGAGCACACTCCCACTTGAGCCAAAGCAACACTTCCTGTTCTCTAGTGGTCTATCATCAAATCTCACAGACTATTCTGCCCAAGCTGACTTGTAACGACGATCCTCATATCTCAGCCTTCTGTGTAGCTAGGATGAGAGTTGTGAGCCACGGGTGGCTTCTGGTTTCAGCCACCTTCATATACACAGAGGAAACCCATCTCATCAGTCCAAAAACTTTTTGCAACCCTTCACTTCAGATTTTGATACTCAGCATCCAAATCTATCCTTCAATGGAGAAAATAAAGACAAAACAATCACACCTGCACCCCTTCGCCCACTCCCTGCCTGTCACAGGACATGTCCTCTTGAAGCTGTGGCTTCCAACTGGGGCAAACTTGGGGAGTTCTTACAAATATCTTTACAGTGAGGCCAGCACTTGGTCTCCCAAACACAGCACCCTCCCCACACCCCCACACCTCCACCATCATTTGCAGGCAAAGATGTCTTACTTTCTTTCTTTTTTATGTTGTGGAGCTTGAACTCTGGGACTGGGTGTTGTCCCTGAGCATTTCAGCTTAAGGCAAGCACTCAATTGCTTGAGCCACAGCACAACTTCTGGTTTTCTGGCAATTCCTTTTAGGTAAGAGTCTCAGAGTCTTTCCTGATCAGGCTAGCTTTGACCTGTGATCCTCAGATCTCACGTCCTGAGTACCTAGGATAACAGCCATGAGCTACTGGCACCCAGCCAAACAAACTTCCTTTCTGTCATCCTCTCCCCCCAGGAGACTGAAATCTGAGGACTGCAGTTGGATTCCACTTAGCAGCAAGGCCCGTGAGAACTCTTTATCTCCAATTAAACACCCCAAAAAGCTGGAAGTGGAGCTGTGATTCAAATGGTAGAGTGCTATCTTGGAGCAAAGAAGATAAGATCCATGCCCTAGTTTCAAGCTTTTTCTAGCATAGACCCACCCAAGAAAGGGAAGCAAGTGGGCACACGGGAGCTCAAAGCTAACACATAATACTCAGGACTCCCAGAACAGACCCCATCCAGCTCTGATTCTCTAGATTCTATGTCCTAAACCATGGCAGTCTTAGATGGCACTGACCATGCACCAAGTTGGGACATTCAAGTACAATCTCATACTGAAGATCCCCTGACCTTATCACTCAGGATCTCTCGCTGTCCTGCCTGAAAACTAGGCAGTGAGGTAAGATCTAGTTATCCACCACATGATATGGGAACCAAAGGAATTCCTGGTCAAGGGAGGGAGACTGGGGGGATCTAGTTCCCTCTTTGGGAGTTGAAAAGGGCTGCACTATCCCAGAAATTTTCCTATGTTGTGAGTATTATCAAAGAAACAACCCTGCTCAGACCACAGTGCCACTGATTTTTCCACCAGCCTCTACCCAGCTCTGCCCCACCTTCAGCCTGCCCTCTCTGAATCCCAGATCTGCCATCTATACTAAAGAGTGAGCCAGCCAAGAGACGCACTTCCTGCCCTTATTCCCAGGCTGTCCTGTGTCAGCGGCATGCTTACCTCAGTCTTTGGTGAAGGAATGAACACCAGGAGTGGTATCGTCAGATTGAGCCCTGGAAATTCCTAGTCCCTAAGGGTGTACTGCACAGGCATCCTGCAGTGAATGGCAGCCAGGTTGTCAATGATGAACCCAAGGTGCCAGGACTGTTAATAGCAGTGTGGCTGGATCAAAGGCTGGCAGTCTATGTTGTCAGGCGAGGTCATGGCTCCAAAGGCCTGACACACGTGACCCAGGATCATTCTTCCTCTTCAAATTCCTACTTATACCTTGATCCCCCCCTTGAAACTCTCTCACTCCAATTCCTCCCTAGCCCTTGGAAACTTTCTTTTTATCTGACCAGAAAATAAACTCAAAGAGGCTGGGCATAATTGATACCTGTTGACCCCCTCTGAGCCCTAGGTTCTACCCGAGGCTAGTTCCCTATATTGTCAGTGACCACACAGGTCGTGGATGACATGAAGTTTCTGAGGGGTCCGTGGCTTGGTCCTCCATACTGGCTTTAGGCTCTGAAACTGTCCCCACATAGATTGTGAATAATTGGCTCCCTTGATCCAGAGACTCCAAACCATGGCTTGCATGTTCTCCCTTCTTTCTTCCTTTCCTTTTTTTCTCCCTCTGTCCTTCCCTCCTTTCTCTCTTTACTTTCTTTGTGTCAGTTCTGGGCCTTGTACTCAGAGCCTAGGTGCTGTCCCTAAGCCTTTTTACTCAAGGCTAGCAGTCTATGGCTTGAGCCACACATCCATTTCTGGTGTTTTGTTTTTGGTAGTTAATTGAAGACAAGAGTCTTACAGGCTTTCCTGCCCGGGCCAAAAGCCTCAATCCTCTGATCTCAGCCTCCTCAGTAACTAGGATGACAGGCTTGAAGCACTGGCATCCAGATCAATCCAAGGTTTCTTCATGGGCTGTGGAACCAGTCCTGGAACTTTTCGTTGTCTATGACCCCCCAGAGCCTCGTGCACACTGTAATGGTTTGTTGGTTAAATAAATGAGCAACTGTCTATGACAATACTACAGAAAATCCCATCTGATTCAGGTAAGAATCCTCTGTGGGGGAGTGGGGAGGAAGCCTGTGTAGCTCTCCCACAGTTCTCCCTCCTCCCTCTTACCCACTCCTAGTGCCACAACACTTAACTGTTTTGGCTCTGAGGGTGTGAGCCACTATGTACTTGCTACATTCCAGAGCCTCTGGGATGCCTGTCTTCTCAACGATCTCTGTCCAGCAGCTGACCAGCTCTGTGGCACTCAATTCACCATGGAGGTGTGAATGAGTTTGCTGTGAGCTGAATGGCTGGCTCAAGGGGACTCCTGTCCTCTCCCTGGGGCCAGCCAGGATTGTCCACCACATGTGGCCCTAAATTTCATGTTGTAGATGAAGGATTCTTGAGGTAGCCTAGGTTCTCTGAATCTCCCAGATTCCAGTACAGGTGCTGGGAATCACCTCTACTCATTGCTGGCAGGCTGGGGATGGTGAGGTCACAATATCTGCTCCCCACAATGTCCTCGATTGGGGTCATCACCCTAGAGAGATGCCACAGCTGCCAGAGAAAGGCAGTCAAGGCACAACGTTCAAAGCAGGAGACAATCTGGCTTGGGAACTCTGCGTGTGCAGCTTTGAACATCATTGTTTGATGGCTGAAATCATCCATCTAATTTGATCCATAATCCCAGATATTAGTGGAAATTGCCAAAAAAAAAAACCTGGAAAATGTGGTATTTAATTTGTTCCAATCAAACTTAAAGGGTTCCAAAATCAGTTGTCCCCTTTTCCTTCCAGACTGCCTATAACAGGTTACAGAAACTGGCATTCAGCCAGCCCTAGCTAACTGCCACCTCCTGATACCGAGCGGGCTCCAGCAGGAGAAATGGAGTTGCCTACCACTGCCCAGCTGGAAACAGCCCAGGCGGGACACAGACTGGATTCTGCAGGACTCCAGGGAGGATTGACACTGAGCACTGCCCCAGGAGGGTGTCCTCACCACCAGTGGGGGCCCGCAACCCTGTGCCAGAATGCCCACAGAGACCGTTAATGCCATAGATATGGTTCCCCTATCATCCACTGTCATGGTGAACCATCTGCCATGTCACACCATACGCGAGTCCCCAAAACCTCATAGTTTCACAGCCCCTGCCTTATCATTTCCCTCATCTCGTTCCCTAATTATGTTGGGCAAACACATTCCAAACCCTTGAATTACCTCCAACTAAACACACAAGAGCAGAGTGTCTGGCTTGAAGAATGTGGCTGTGATCTCATTCACCTTATGAAACTTCTGGCTGGGGATAGAAGGACAGGCATCCACTCCAGTCCAGGGTTCACACAGTTCTTCTAGAGGAGGCCCACTCTGGCCCAGCAGCTACTGTGGGCTACAGGAAAGGGGGAAGAGAGAGGTGGAAAGAGGAGGAAAGTAATGTCTACTGAAATCTTCCATAAAGGAGCCATGAAACTGTTAAGGAGAAAACAAAAATTGTGGTTGGGCTTGTACTTGGTATTGATGAAGAACAACAACAAATACACACACACACAGAGACATAAAATGTTTTTGCTGTTTTTAGACATGGTAACTTAAATATATTTTCATTGTTCTCATCTCCCTGCTCTCCCAACACACACACACACACACACACACACACACCCCTCCAGAATGGTGACAGATGACACTTCCATGCAACACCTGCAATTTGCAAACTGATCACTCACCTGAGGACAGTCAGGCTGTACAAGGAGAAAGATTCTCTCTCTCTCTCTCATTCTCTCTCTCTCTCTCTCTCTCTCTCTCTCTCTCTCTCTCTCTCCCTCTCTTTTTCTCTCTCTCTCTCTCACACACACACACGTGCGCACGCACGCACGCACACACACACACACACACACACACACACACACACACACACACAGACTCAGAGTAGTACCTCTCCTAAGTTTGTTGATTCCTCATCAGAGCACGCGGGTTCCCATTCTCTGTTCCCTTGTCAGAACCAAGGGCCCCCACACAAGGGGAGCACCACTCTAATGACACAGCACGACCCTGCCTCTCCCCTTCTCCAGTGCCAGACCCTTCCCCTTGGGAACAACCAGCCTTAACTCTTCATTCACCAAAACCCTACGCCAGGATGCTGGGTGAAGGAATCCCCAGACAGGTGGGTCCTCACAGCAGGACTGAAACAAGCAGTGGGTCATGGGGTCCCAAGGGGGTGTCTTACCCAGGGTGGGGGCGGTGTTGAGGAAATGGATGGGGTCCTAAAGGCTACATACATGCACAGACTCGTACTTCCAGCCTAGATACTTCTGGGCAACTGGGCAGATTCTTGGGGAGGACAAGGAGAGCAGATGGACAGGGAACACCGGCAGACGCTGGCAGAGCTGGGAAATGTGATCACCCTGTGAGTACTGTTGACAGCTGGGATGGGGGGATAGGCCAGGTATATGTGTGTCTGAGGGAATGTGTTCCTCCCATATATTCACCTATTATCTGACCCCCAGTGCCCTCACCTCCCTAGTGGGCTTTTCTGGGACCCTCCTCAGATGAAAGGGTGACTGAGCACTCATAGCTCACATAGCAAGGGAGGCCTATCTTCTGCATCCAACATCCCCCACTCCCAGCAAAAAAGGAAAAGACCCAATAAGGCAGGTGCAGAGGTGATGTTCCCTATCTCTGACTAAAGCCACCAGGTTCCCACCAGGGAGAGGAAGGGTGCAGATGTGGGACTGTGTGGCTCCCACTGCTCCAGCCAGGGGCTCAGTGGTGACCCCTTCTCACCCATTCTTGCATCTCCCCATTTCCAGGGATACTGGCCACTAGGGATTGGGGTGCGTTCCCAGAGTCAACACCCACTCCCCAACCCCCCACTCCTGGGGCCCATTTGTGGCAGAGTCAGGGCTGGCCTGCTTGGTGCTGGGGAGGCGTGGTTGGGACACAAGAGGGAAGGCGGGATTTGCGGGGGGGGAGTGGGAGTGGTAGAGGGAGGTCACAAGGTACTGACCTGCGATCGGCCACTTACTTGTGCTGCTGGGAGAATCTGTAGGCTGTGGTTCTGTGTGCAGCGTGCAGCAATGGTGTGAGGGATGAGCCTGATGTGCTGGCTTTTTGTGCTCTGTACTCCTGACCCAGACCAAAGGTCCCAAAGCAGCAGAGGTTTTGAGGCCGCCATCCCTGGTGTATGTGCCTGCTCTTCTATCTGCTCTCTTTCTGCCCCCACTTTTCTCCAGGACTGCCCCGCCCCTGTTGCACAAGTGCTGCAGTCCATGTGTGCCCCTGGCTGCAGCAGATATGTGCCCCCTCAGCCACGCCCTATCCTCCCCTGGGACATGTCTCCTCCCTCCCTCAGCCACGCCTCCATCCCTGGCTTTGTGCTGTCCTGATTCTGCCCTAAGTGTACCAGGCCATGGCAGAAGCAGCCTCACCTCAGGTCAGGGCTTCCCCCCAACCCCAGCAGCTGCCCGGGGCGGGGAATTGAATCCCCACTCAGCCCAACCGAGGACTCTTCTCCATCCACCCCACACACCAAGCTGTTGCACGGTGTCTCTGTATATTTCTGTGTGTGTGTGTGTGTGTGTGTGTGTGTGTGTGTGTGTGTGTGTGTGTGTGTGTGTGTGTGATTTTTGGGGATACCAACCTTGCAAGGACTCAGAACGATTTTAAAAAATAGCACAAATAATCCTGTGTAATGGACTCAGCACAATAGCAACCTTTGGAATCCTCATGGTAATCTAATGACTAGTAAGATAAGACATGCCATTTTAACATCACTAAACTTACATATCATAGTATTATGACATCATATGACATAGTGATATTATAGACATATTGTGAATGCCTATTCTGTGATTTCATTCTATTTCAAGTGAGCAATATTGGTGGATTTCAGAAATCCATTGTGACCTCAAAGCCATTGTGATGTGAAAATTGCTTTGTAACATCACAGTGCCATTGTGATAGTAACATGTTGTGACATCATAAACTGGTCCTGTCCATTGTGACCTCATCACCAAGGTGACATCACAAAGCCATTATGATAACACATTGCTGTTGTGACATTACAATCACCTTGAGACCTCCCAAACCCATTATGACATCTTTAGCACCTTTGAAAAAACACATGGCCTTTGTGACATGACAGTCCCTTTGTGTACTCATATCCTCATTGTGAAATGTCAATTGAGATCAGATATGCCAAAGAAATATCACAAAGTATTTACAATATAATCATAGGTGTGACATCACATTGTCATTGTGACAAAATCAGCTCATTGTGACATCACAAATCTGTAATTACATCATACCACTATGACATCACATTGTCATTGTGACATCATATATACATTATGAATGCCTATTAGGTGATTTCATTAAATTTCAAATGTGGCATGTGGATTCATGTCAAAAACACATTTTGACTTCATAACCATTGTGACATCACAATCCCTTTGTGATGTAACATTGAAATTGTGATATCTCTAAACAACTGTGACAACTCAAACATGTCCTGTCCTCAAAAGTTTTGTGACATGTTGGCACTGTGTTATGTTAGGCCCATTGAGAGTTCAATCTATTTTGACCTCAAATTATTTCAGGAATGATATGAAAAATTAGAAATAAACTTTGACATCATGAGCATAGTGACATCACACTTCTAGATGTAATGAACATTGTGTCATATTGTCACATCACAAATCTGTTTTGACTTCATTAAATTTGTGTAAACAAATGCTTTGGAATCCTCACAAGCCCATTCTAAATTTATATACTCTTTTGAGTTAATGACAATTGAGGTCTGGAATGCCATTGTCACATCATCAATCTACTGCGACATCACAAAACAATTTTCAACTCATCACTATTATAGCATCAACAATTAATTATAATTTGACATCATATTGCAATTGTGATATTACTGTACCATCATGCTTTCACAAACCTATTATGATGTAATCAGATCTTAGAAAATGCATGGCCTTTGGGACATCAAGCTCCTTCTGTGAACTTGTATCATTGGGAACTTGTAGCAATTGAAATTTGAAACAATATGTGATATTACAAACTAGTTTTGACATTAGTAACCCATTTCTATATCATTAATATTTTGACAACCAAAACCTGTTAGGAACTTTAACACTTTTGACAAAAAACATGGCGTTTGTGTCATCACAGTTCATTTGTATATGTCATGGTGACTTCATTCTCATGTCCTCACTGTAAACTAATAGCAATTAAGATCTGACATACCATTGTGACATCACAAACCATTTGTGCCATCATCACCAGTGTGATATCAATCATTATGACACCATCAGCACATTGTGACATCAACAAGCTACAGTGACCTCATAGCATTATACATCACATTCCCATTTTGTTGTCTTAGACACATTGTGAATGTACATCCTGTGATTTCATTCTATTTAAAATGTGGCATGTCAGTTGATATCAGTAACACATTGTGACCTCATAACCATTGTAACATTATAAACCCTGTGTGACGTCATAACTGGTGTAACATCACATTGTTGTTATGACATCTTTAGCTTATGGTGACATCACAAAATAGCAATGACATTATAACATTTGCCATTATGTCATTGTGATATCATAGTCACATTATGAATGCCTAATCTGTGATTTCATTTTATTTGAAATGTGGCATGTGACTTGATATCAGAAACTCATTCTGATTTCACAACCATTGTCACATCAAAATCCCTTTGTGACATTAATTTGACAATATGACATCACAATGGAAATGTGATGGAACTAAGACATCATGATATCAAAATGGTCATGAACACACAATGGGTTTCTGATAACCGACATGCCACATTAAAAATAGAATCAATAACATAATAGGCAAACACAAGGTGTCTATGACATCAGAATAACAATGTGATGTGGCAGTGCTATGATGTCATTGTAGTTTTACATGTCAAAATGAGCTGATGGTGTCATAATGACAACATGATGTCACAATTATGATGTCAGAAAGGATTTGTTATGTTTCCTTGGTATGTCTGATGTCAGTTGTCATTTGTTCCCCATGAAGTTATGGATACAAAAAAGGTTCTGTGATGTCACAGAGGCCATGTGTGTTTTCAAAGGTGGTAATAAGTCATAATAGTTTTGGAATGGCACAATGTGATCCATAATGTCACAATGGAATGAGATGTCCTTTTGGGTTTTGATGTCACCGTGGTGATGAGGTCACAATGGTTTTGTGATGTCAGAGTTTGTTTGTAATATCAGAATGACCCAATTTCAATTACTCATAATTCAATATGAGAATACCATTTGATAGAAGAAGCTTCATAGTGTGAGGTCATACTATGTGAAAACCCAACGGGACAGTGATTTCACAATGACAATGTGACGTCTCAACATCATGTTATAATAATGTTCTGATGTCACAATTCGTGATGCCATACTGATGAGGAGGTCATAACTTGGTCATAACTTGTGTGAAATGCTGCCATTAGGATATTTTGGCTTTTAGTAAGCTTATAATCTGTTTTGAAACATAATAATTCAGGTATGACATATGATATCAGAAATTGACTCTGACATCATGAACTTTGTGACATCATGAACATTGTGACATCACATTGATAGACATCAAGATCATAGTGGCACAATATGAACTCACAAATCTGTTAGGACTTCATCATATTTGTGAAACACATGACTTTAGAGACAACACAGTCCCTTTGTGAACTCATATCTTCACTGTGAATTAATGACATTTGAGATCTGGCATGCCATTGTGACATTTCCAACCAATTGTGACAGCACAAACCTATTATACTAGAAACACATTGTGATCTAATAATCATTGTGACAGCACAATCCCTTTGTGATCCCACATTTTCATAGTGATAATACTAACCCACTGTGAAATTCCAATCCTCTCAAGCCCAATCCAGGTATGAAATGTGATACTCGAATCCAGTGTGACATCAAGATCATGGTGACATCACACTGATAGATGTTATGAGCATTTTGTCACATTCTGACAACACACACCTGTTAGGACTTCATCACTTTTGTGAAAATACATGCCTTAGGAGACATCAGATTCCCTTTGTGAGCTCATGTACTTATTGTGAGTTAATGAAAATTGAAATTAAATGTGTCATTTTGATATCACCAAGCCATTGTGACATCAGACACTTCTTAAGTCATCAGTGTGGCATCACAAATTATGATATCAAAACATTATTAAGTCATCATATTGCAACATCACATTGCCATTATGATATCACTATCCCATTGTGTTTTCAAAAAACTAGTATGTCTTCATAGCATTTTAGAAAATTCATGGTCATTTATACGTGTCTTCTTCTGTGAACTCATATCCTCATTGGACATGTGA
This sequence comes from Dipodomys merriami, assembly GCF_024711535.1. Classification (NCBI taxonomy): domain Eukaryota; kingdom Metazoa; phylum Chordata; class Mammalia; order Rodentia; family Heteromyidae; genus Dipodomys; species Dipodomys merriami. The sequence goes on along the minus strand of NW_027206207.1, from coordinate 414,799 downwards.
AACTGGACATGTGATTATGAGATGTGACTTCACAAAACTATTTGATAACATCACCAATGTGTCATCACAAAACCATTGTGAGCTTTCATTGCCATTTGACATCACTATCACATTGTGACATTGCAAACCTATTAGGAACTCTTATCACCTTTGAAAAAACACATGCCCTTTGTGACAACACAGTCCCTTTGTGGAACTATACCCTCATTATGAACTGACAATTGATATCAGACATGCCAATTTAACATCATGAACCCTTTGTGACATCACCAGAGTGACATAACATTTTCATTATGACAGCATCAACTACTTTTGACATGACAAAACTACAAGGACAAGATAGCATTATGAGATCACATTGTCATTGTGATGTTATAAAAAGATTGTGAATGCCTGTTTTTAACTTTTTTTTGTCGGTCGTGGGGTTTGAACTCTGGGCTTAGGCGTTGTCCCTGCTCTTCAGCTCAAGGCGAGTGCTCTATCACTTGAGTCTGAGAGCCACTTCCGGTTTTCTAATGGTTTATATTGGGAATAAGATTCTCATAGACTTTCTAGCCTAAGCTGGCTTTGAACCGCGAACCTCAGATCTCAGCCTCTGGAGTAGCAAGGATTACAGGCGTGAGGCACCAGCGCCCAGCTTTTTCATTTTATTTCAAATTTGACATGCGTGTTAATATCAGAAACATAATGTGAACTCATAACCATTGTAACATCATAAATCAGCAATGACATCAAATTGTCATTATGACACCATCAGCTCATTGTGACATAACCAAACGACAATGGCATCACAGCAATATAAATCACAGTGACATTGTTACATCATAGACTTAACAGTGTGAAGGCCTATTCTGTGAATTCATTCTATATCAGAAACCCATTTTGACCATATAACCATTGTGATATCACAATCCTTTGTAACATCACATTGTCATTGTGATATCATCAACCTGCTGTGCCATCACAAATCAGTCCTGTCCTTATAAGTTTTGTGACAAACTGCCATTGCCATATATTAGGCCCTTTCTGAGCTCATAATCTGTTTTCAATCTGATATTTCTGGTATGACAGGTGATATCGGAAATCCCCGGTGACATCAAACTGCCAGATGTCATGACCATTTTGTCATATTGTGACCTCATATTTCTAACAAAACATGCCTTTGGAGACATTACAGTCCCTTTTTGAACTCATATATTCATCGCCAATTAATGACAGTTGAGATCTCCCATTCCACTCTGACATCGTGAACCCATTGTGACATCACAAACTTATTGTGACCTCATCATGAGAATAGCATCAACAACTAATTGTTTTATCAAATCAATATTTTGACATGATATTGTGGTATTGCTGTTGTGATATCACTCTCCCATTTTGTTTTTACAAACCTGTTATGGCCTCATCAGATCTTAGAAAATTCATGGACTTTGAGACTTCAAGCTCCTTCTGTGTACTCATGTACATATGACCTCAAAGGCAAGGAGAAAATCCATCGAGTCACATTTAATATAATAAACCATTTTTCACTAGAAAGGGGACTGTGATTAACTTATCCAGGACTTGATACCCAGGTTCAAGTGCAGCCTTGACCACCAAACCTCAGACCTCCAATGGGCAGCTCCACCGTTTCTTAATTGTTCTGCAAAACACCAACCACAAAATTATGATCTCCAAAGCTCCAAAGCTCAATGGGCAAGGCTTTTTTCTTTTCCATTCTTCCCTCCTTCTCTAGAGACCTGTCATTCCTTCCTCGTCTTTACCTTTTTCCCTTCCATCACTTCCTTCTTCTCTTCAGGCCTCTCCTCTCCACAGGCCTGCCCTACTCGGCCCCAGTGACCAATTGCCAAACTTCTGCTCTCCCTCAGCTTCCCCCCTTCTCAGGTTTTTCCTTTCCTGCTGTCTCCCCTTAAATGCCCTGAAAATGCAACTTATATATAGGTTGTACCCCTCCTCCCTCCAACGGATCTCAAGACTAACAGTTTTCAGCCATCACTTCCAAAACTGCCCAATGCTCAATCACTTCTTGACAGCTCACCGTGTGAGGCTTGACACCTCCACCTTTGGCAGCATTCCCCACACTCTCCGGTTGGCCAAGCCAAGAATTTACAATGAATATCGGCTCCCACAGATAATTCTGGCCCCACTGGTTATTATAGTATCCTCATAGTGAATTAGAAGAAATTGAAATTGTCTATATCACTGTTATATTACAAACTTGATGAGACATCTTTAACTCTTTGTGACCTCATCACCTCGGAAACATCACAAAGTCTTTGTGTTATCACATTGCCATTGTACCAACATGATCACATTGTGAAATCCCAAAACTATTATGACTTCAGAAGCTTTGAAAGAAAGCATGGCCTTTGTGACATGACAGACCTTTTGTATACTCCTATCCTCATGTTGAGCTAATGACAATTGAGATCAGGCATGCCATTTAACATCGCAAAACCTTTGTGACATAATCACCAGTGTAACATCACATTGTCATTATGATAACATCAGCCCATCATGACATCATAAAACAACAATAACATCAAATCACATGTAATTGTGATGTCACAGATACATTAGAATGCCTATTCTGTGATCTCATTCTATTTCAAATATTGCTGGTGGGTTGATATCAGAAATACATTGTGACCACATAAGCATTATAATATCACAATACCTTGATGACACCACATTGCCATTATTATATCACTAATGCACTGTGACATCACAAAACAGTCTTATCCTCATAAATTTTTTGACATGCTGCCAGTGTGATCTCTTTGGCCTCCCTGAGTTCATAAATTGTTTAACTCATAATACTTCAGGCATGACATGTGATATCAAAAATCCACTGTGATATGATGACCACTGTGACATCACACTGCCAGATTTCTTGACACTGAGTCACATGAGGACAACACAAACATATTAAGACGCATTACACTTGTGCCAACGTATGCCTTTGGATACATGATTATCCATTGTGAACTTATATAGTCATTGTCAAGTAGAGATCTGGCATGAGATTGTGACATCACCAACCCATTGTCAAATCACAAACCTATGTGACCTCATCACCTCTATGGCATCACCATTTGTAACTTCAAAACCATACTATCTCATGTAATGGTAGCATCACATTGCCAATGGGATATCTCTGTCTCATTGCATTTTCACCAGCCTATTATGTCCTCATATTTTACAAAATTCATGGCCTTTCTGACTTCTAGCTCCTTATGTGAACTCGTATCTTCATTGTGATCTAGCAGAATGAAATTGGACATGTAATGGTGATATTACACATTCATTGTGACATCACTATCCAAGTGTGACCTTATCATCACTTGACCTTACAAACTCATTGTGACATCATATTGCCACAGTGATATCATGATCACCGTGTGACATCCCAAAACTGTTGTGACCGCTTAGCAACTTTGAAAAAGCACGTGGTGTTTGTGATATCATGGTCCCTTTGGGTAACCATGTTGTCATTATGAACAAAGACAACTGACATCAGACATGCCAAATTACCATTACAAACGCATTGTGACATCACCTCCAGAGTGAGATCACATTGTTGTTATAATACCATCAGCCCATTGTTACATCCCAAAATGACAATGACATCATGGCATTATGACATCACATTTTCATTGTGAGGTCCTAGAGACAATGTGATTGCCTGTTCTGTGATTTTATTCTATCACAAATGTGGCATATAGGTTTATTTCAGAAACCCATTGTGACCACACCATCATTGTGACGTTACAATCCCTTTTTGACCTCATATTGACATTGTGATATCATTACTGCAATGAAACACCACAAACCTGACTTGTCCTCATAAATTTTGTAACAAGCCACTACCTTGGCCGGGCTGGATGCGGAGAGCTAAATTCAGTCTCAACCATGAACCCTCAGACCTCCAAAGAACAGTTCAGCCATTTGTTAACTGGTCTGCAAACAACCAACCGCCAAAATAATGATCTCCAAAGCTCCACACTTCAAAGGCCAAGGCTGTTTTCCTATCTCTTCATTCTCCTTCTCTACAGATCTGTCCTACCTTTCAGCTTTTTCATTTTTTCCTTCCAGCATTCCATTCTTTGCTTCAGGCTGCTCTGCTCTTGACAGGCCTGCCCTGCCTTGTCCAGGTAGCCAGTTGCCATCCTTCACCACCTCCTCTCTCTCAATTTCCTCTCCTCCCAGGTCTTTGCCCTCCAGCAGTCTCATCACTTCTTTCCATCCAGGCCTTTAACCTTTTTCTCTCCCCTTCTCTTGCTCTGAAAATGCAGCTTATATATAGGCTGTACCCTTCCCCAACTGCAATAATTTCTTGCCTTCCAGTTTTTAATTATCACTTACCAAATGTCCATGCCCAAAAACTTCTTGGCAGATCACCATGTTGGGCTTGACATCCTATCTCCTTCAGCAGCATGTCCTGCTCCCTCCAGTGTCATGCACCCCCCCTTTCAATTGGTCAAGATTAGGAGGCCATGATGACTATCTGTTCCCGTGGATTATAGGGGCACTGCTGGTTATTACAGTGTCCTCATGGTCAACTAGTAGCAATTGAAATTGGACAAAAAATTGTGATATTACAAACTCATGACATAACTAACCCATTGTAACCTCATCACCACTGTGACATCACAAACCCGTTGTGACTTCACATTGTTGTTTTTGATACCAAGATCACATTGTGACATTTCAAATCTATTATAACCTCTTATAACATTTGAAAAATACATAGCTTTGTGATATCAGAGTCCCTTTGTGTACCCAAAGTCCCACTGTGAAATATTGACAATTGAGAATCAGACATGACATTTTGACATCCAAAACAGTTTGTGAGATCACCATAATTGTGACATCACATTATCATTTTTATACCATCTACTCATTGTGAAATCACAAAACTATAATGATAGAATTATAACTTCACATTGTCATCGTGATATCATAGACACATTATGAATGCCTTTTCTGTAATTTCATTCTATTTCAAATGTGGTATGTAGGTAGATATCATAAAAAATCAGGAACTCATAATCATTGTGAGATCACAATCCCTTTGTATATCATGTTGCAATTGTGATATTACTAAACCACCGTGATATCACAAACCTATCCTCTCATGATAACTTTTGTGACATGCTGCAATTCTGATACCTTAGGCCTTATTGTCTTCATAATCTGTTGTTGACCTCATTAGATTTCATATATGACATTTGATATCACAAATTCCCAGTGACATCATGACCATGTTGGCATCATACTGCCAGATGTCATATCCATTGTGTCAAATTCTGACATCACAAAACTTTTAGGATTTCAATATATGTATGACAACACATACTTTTAGAGAAACCACAGTCCCTTTGGGAACTCATATACTCATTGTAAGTTAGGACAATTGAGAATCATAATGTCATTGTGACATGCCCAACACATCACCAATATTTTGTGACCTCACAACCCATGTGGTATCATCAACTAGTAGTGACACCAAAACAATATTTTGACATGATGTAATGAGTTGACATTGTCATGGTGATATCACTCTCCCATTGTTCATTCGCAAACCTAAAATGACCTCCTAACATTTTTAAAAATTCATGTCCATTAGTACTTCCAACTCATTCTGTGAACTTGTATGCACATTGTGAAATAGTAACAATTGCAAATGAACTTGTGTTTAGATATTACAAATCACTATGACGTCAAAAGCCCATTGTGACCTCATCACAACTGTGTATCATAAAGCTATCATGACCCCTATGTACCTTTGAAAACACACATGGCATATGTGACATCATAGTCCCTTTCTGTACCCATATCCTCATTGTGAAAACATGACAAATGAATTTATATATGCCATTGTAACATCACAAAACTTTGTGACCCCATCACCAGTGGGACAACACATATTCATTATTACACAATTACCTCCTTGCAACATCACCAATTTACAATGACCTCATAGCATTATGACATTTATTGTCATTGTGATGTCATAGTCACATTGTAAACGCCTATTCTCTTATTTCATTCTATTTCAAATGTGGCATGTGAGTTGATGTCAGAAATATATTGTGATCTTATAAATATATGGCATCACAATCACTTTGTGACATCACAGTGCCATGGTGATATCACTAACACACTGTGATATCACAAACCTGCCCTGTCCTCATAAGTCTTGTGATGTGCAGCAATTTTGATGTCTTAGGCCCTTTATGAGCTCGTAATGTGTTTTCAACCTTATAATATTGCATTTATGATATATGATATCAGAAATCCACTGTGACATCATGACCATTGTAACATCACACTGACAGACATCATAAACATTGTGTCACACTGTGACATCACAATCCTCATCTGACTTCATAACGTTTGTGAAAACACATGACTGGAGATACCACAGTCTGTTTTGAACTCATATTCTCTGTGATTTCATGACAAATGAGATCCGTTATGCCATTTCGATATCACTAATCAATTGTGACATCATAGACCCCTTACCGTATGGCATCACCAATTAATTGTGACATCAAAACCTTTTGTAATGTCACAATGTGACACGATGATCATGACATCTGTCAGTGTGATGTCCCAATGGTCATGATGTCACAGTTGATTTCTGTTATCTCAAGTCATACATGAAATATGAGGTTGATAACAAATTATGAGGGCAAAAAGGTCTAAGATATCACAATGTCAGCATGTCACAAAAGTTATGAGGACAGGAGAGCTTTCTGATGTCACATTGTGTTAGAGATATCACAATGGTACTGTGATGTCACAAAGTGATTATGATATCAAAATGGTTTGTAGGCACAAAATTGCGTTTCTGATATCAACTCTCATGCCACATTAGAAATACAATGAAATCACAGAATAGGCATTCACAATGTGTCTATGATGTCACAATGAGAATTGTTGTCATAATGCGATTCTGTCATTGAGTTTGGTGATGTAACAATGAGCTGATGCTCTCATAATGAAAATGTGATGTCACACTGTTGAGGATGTCACAAACACTTTTTGATGTTATAATGGCATGTCTGATCTCAATTGTCATTACTTAACAACAAGGATATGGATACACAAAGGGACTGTGATGTTGAAAAGGGCATGTGATTTTCAAAGGAGCTAAGTGGTCATAATAAATTTGACATGTAACAATGGAATCATCATGTAACAATGACAATGTTGTCACAATGGCTTTGTGATGTAATGGCGGTGATAATGTCAAAATGGATTTGTGATGTCACAACGAGTTTGTAATACCACAATCAAATTTCCAATTTCAATTGCTACTAATTCACAAGGAGGATAGTGTAATAATTAGCAGTGCCCGATAATCTATAGGGTCTGATAATCAGCAGGGACCCATCTACTGGCCAGCTGGGAAGGACAAAGAATGCCACCAAAGAAGGTGAGGCATCCTGTGGGAGGGACTGGTGCATTAATCACCATGCGTTGAGCTGTTAAGAAGTGATTGGGTTGTGGGAAGTTTGGGATGTGATAGTTGAAAACAGGCAGTTGGAGTGGAGAAGGGGTACAGACTTTATATAGTCTGCTTGTTCAGAGCAATAGAAGGTGAGAGAAAAAGGAAAAAGTACTGGAAGGAAAGAACTGGTGTGATAGCATAATGGGAAAGACCTGGGTGGAGAGGAAGTTGAGAGAGGGCAGAAGGTGAAGGATGGCAACTGACGAGCTCTGCAAAGCAGTTCAGGTCTGTGGAGAGTGGAGAGCCCTAAAGAGAAAAAGGAACTGGTAGAAGGGAAAAAGGAAAAGACCTCGAAAGAAGAATAGGTCTGTAGCGAAGGAGAGATAAAGAGAAGAGGAAAAGAGGCTGTCCCTTTGATGGTTGGAACTTTGGATATCATAATTTTGGGGGTTGCTGGTTTGGAGAACATTTATTATATAAAACGTATCTCGATGGATTTTCTTGAACTATAGAGGTCTTAATTTTTGAAGACTCCATCGAGATAATCCATTTGGATTGTATCAGGCCTTGGCCCCAGGGAAAAATCCCCATAGATGTGAGTGTCAGCCTTCAGGGTTGAGAGTCTACCTCGAGTGTTTGTCTCCGGAGGTCCAACATGGACAAAAGTCATTTATGTACCTCTAGAGGTGCATCTTGGCAAGCTTGCCAGCTTGTTTAGGACCCCTCTAGGTCCCTCTGTGGCTTCCTTGGGACGCCATCTGGAACCTACTTGAGAGATAATGTAGGGCTTCCATGGGAAGCCATCTGGAACCTCATCAAGAGTACATCTGCAACTTCCTTGAGAAGCCATCTGAAACCTACGCTGGAGGTCATCTGGGGCCTTCTCCAGGGGCCATCTTGGACTTTCTCCAGAAGTCATCTGGGGCTTCCTCAGGAGGCCACCTTAGACCTCTTCAAAAGTAGTCATTGGGGCTTTCTTAAGAGGCAATCTAGGACCACCTCCTGAGGTCATCTGGAGCTTCTTTGGGAGGTCATCTCAGTCTACCATGATGAGAAATCTATGACCGTCTTTGGACATCATCTGGGACTTCCTTGAGAAGCTATATACGACCTTCTCTGGAGGTCATCTGTTGCTTTCTCAAGAGGGTTATTTGGAACTTCCTCTGGAGTTCATATGTGGCCTCCGTGAGTGGGCATCTGGGAGCTACTTGAGAGGTAATGTCAGCCTCATTGAAAAGACATCTGGAAACTCCTTTGGAGATTATCTGACACTTCCTTGGGAATCAATTTGGAACCTCCATGAGAGGTCATCTAGGGCCTCCTAGGGAGGACATATGTGACATCATTCAGAGGTCATCTGTGGCCTCCTCAAGACACAATCTGGGACATTCTCTCTGTCATCTGGGACCTCTTGTAGAGGTCAACATTGATAGGTATGACACATGTGGGTTAAATGTCTGTGGCTCTTGTTCTTTGTGTGTATGCTGATAGTTCTATCTGTGTCCTGCATACACCTGTTTACTCCTTTTCTCAGGATGGGAGAACAAGGCCTTAGATTGTCATATCCAAAAAATATTCTCCCCCAGGTTTACAGAATTCCTCAGAGGAAGATGCTCTGATGTACTCTCTCTCCTATCCTTTGCCATCAGCACCTCTAATGTTAAGTCTTCCCATACCAAAAGTGGTTAATTGTACTAGTCTGAGGTGATACAATGTGGTATGTTAACCTTATTACCTTTGAGACAGGAACTTGGAGGAGATGGTGGGCATGCCCTATTTCTAGTATATGTTCCCTTTACAACTAGTGACCTGTATAACTGGAAACAGCAAAATCCATCCTTTGCAAAAAAAATGGGCTCATTACTTCATTAGAGACAGTAATTTTCACATACAAGCACATCTGGGATGAGTGTCAGCAAATTTTACAGGCACTTTTCACCTGGTAGAAAAGGGAGTGAATCCTGGATGGTGACTTGAAGGTGGTCCTTCGACCAGAGAGTAGCCCCACTATTGATCCAGAAAGTCTTTCCATAGACTTACCCAAGCTGAGACTAACAGCAATTGAGGTATGGAGGTGGTTACCTATTATTACCAGGTTCTGTTAGCAGGGATACCGCAGTGGCTAAAAAGCCAAATCATCAATCTAAGGTGGGTGAGATGGTACAGTTCCCCAGTGAGTACTGTAATGCTTTTCTGAAACTTCTCCCAGAAGCCTATAGGACATATAGGCCTATTGATCTTGAAGCCTTGGAGAATGAAAGAGCCCTAAATATGGCCTTTGTTACCCAGACAGCCCAAATATTAGAAGAAAACTTCAAAAGTCAGAAGGTTTTGAGGGAAAAAGTTTATTCTAATTTGGAAGTAGTCACCCAGAGGGTGTTTGTTAACAGAGATACTCGGGAAAAAGAGTCTAAGAAGAGGGGTTGAGTTTTGGTAGGAGCAACATAATAGGGATCAAGAAACTCTTGGCAAAGACAGTACAATTCATTTCCAAATGGCAATAGGGAACCTCTAAGAATACATCAGTGTGCTTATTGCAAACAAAATGGACATTGGGAAAAGGAATGTCCAAGGAGGAGAAAGATAGAAAATGACAGGTTAATTAATCACATTAACCACCTGGAAAATGTGTTCATATCTCTGGAGAAACATGCAAAGGAGCTTGGGGCTCTGAATTCCAACTATGTTCAATTTAAAAAGCAGCCCTCTGAACTTCACAAATGTGGCAAAGAAAAAGTTCCACCCTTCTATCTCAAAACATAGACTTTTTTTTTTTTTTGTCAGTCGTGGGGCTTGAACTCTGGGCCTGGGCGCTGTCCCTCAGCTCTTCAGCTCAAGGCGAACGCTCTACCACTTGAGCTACAGCACCACTTCTGGTTTTCTGGTGGTTTATTGGAGATAGGAGTCTCACGGTCTCTCCTGCCCAGGCTGGCTTTGAACCAGGATCCTCAGATCTCAGCCTCCTGAGTAGCTAGGATTACAGGCGTGAGCCACCAGCGCCCGGCTCAAAACATAGTCTTATAAAAGACTGTGTCTCCAATATGTGCCAGTCAAAACCCACCAAGAGATTAAAAGCACATAGAAAAGTATATTGGAGAAAACAGAGAGAATTATTTGACGTGGAGAAAAGATTTGAAGATATAAATTAGGAACTTGTGAGAGTCAAAAATGAGAAAAATATCCTCAAAAGGAAACTAGAAAACACTCAAAATCAAATGAAATTCAAGTACATTAACCTGGGTGAGCATGAGGCAAATTAGGGGACCACAGGTCAAATAGAAGCACAGGACAGCAATTTTGCCATCCTTGCTAACCACAAGTGAGGCCAAGAAGAGATCCTGATGCTGCATTAAGAAATCATTTCCATGAAAAAGGAGCTGGACCTCATATAAGAATGTATTAGGCTGAAGTACATGTCAATTATCAGCTTTGAAGTGTGTCACCAGAAATTCAAAGCAAAAGAGAAAGAAGGAAAGGGTAGTTAACAGAGAAAATGGGGAAGTGTTGTGTCATAGAAGATGAGGCCAAGAAAAGTGAAAAGGAAAATATCAGGCCCAAGTTCTCAATTATTAACTAATGCCCTAGGAATAAATTAGAAGTTACAATCCATTTATAAGCCTCAGAGTTCAAGCAATAGAAAGAATGAATATGACCTTAAAGGAAACTTTAACTAAATTAAATACAGAAACTGGCAATGGCTAGGTAAGGCTCCTCTTCACTCTCCTTTGAGCAAGATGTAGCCCTTATGTTAATGGATTCAATCCCTTGAAATACTTTAATGTAGAACACCCCCTTGGGTTCCTAAAATAAGAAGGCTATATTAACAGAAATGTCTAACTACAATCTGCAGGTTTTACAACATATTCTTTTATGTACCTATCCTTTGGTAACCAAGGCCCAACGGTTGGATAAGAAAAAGTCCAACTGAAGGGGAGGGACCAAGAAAGTGATGGAACAGCAGGGAAACACCACAGCTCTCTCCAACCAAATACTGAGTTTGGATATCAATGCTCTGTTTCTCCAAGTGACCCACAAAAAAAAGGCAATTACACATAGAGATAAAGGAAGTGCAAAAAGAAAAGGGAAAAACCTACAGAGACAGTAAAGTGGGAAGACCCTTCCCCCACCCTTTGTTGGTGATGGTGCTCCACGTTGCACAGCTTAAGTGATGGGGTTTTGTGCCAAGCTGCTTAAGTGCCCCGGGACTGTACCCTCTGAGGACCACACACCCACAAGCATCCCAAGTCTCCCAGGAGACTCCCAAGAGCTGTGCCAACCCAGAATATACAAACAGAAATCTCAGAAGGCAGAGCTGGAACAGACTCCCCTCACCCTCCCTGATACAGCTCCTCTGCCTGGCTGGTACAAGTAGCCCAGCCCAGTCAGGAGCAGTAGCAGCTGTCAACAGTGGCAAACGACACTAGTCTCTCAGGGTGGCACCTCTGTCCTGCTGGTATAAATAGACTAGCTTAACCTGGAACAGCAGCAGCAGCTGGCAGTGCTGGCAAACCACCCAGAATTGGGACACAATGCCTCTTGGCACTTGCCCAGACAGACCATCCTGGGGCAGCACCATTGGCTGAGGTGGGGACAGCTACAGTGAACAAGTCCAGACCTGTGGTAGTTTTTGCTTCTCCATACTGGCCTGCATAACTGGCCCAGCCTAACCTGAGACAGCAGCAGTGGTTAACACCTGACTTGTGGTGGGGTGCCTGGCTTGCATAAGTGGCCCAACTGATCCTGGGGCAGTGGCAGCAGCTGGGGTAGTGGCAACAGCTGTGGCAGAAGCAGTGGCATCAACAGTGGCAGCAAACAACTATGGACCCGTAGTGGGTGTGGCACCTCTCCATACTGGTTTGCATAAGCAGCCCATGGTGGCAAAGGTGGTGAACAACCCTAGACCTGAAGCAGGGTGTGGTGCTGAGCAACCCCAGAAGAGAATCCCTGGGCTGGCTTTGAACCTGAATACACAGATCTGAGCCTCCTGAGTAGCTAGAATTAAAGGTATTCACACCAGTAGGGTCTTCCTCTTGCAACCCCCCTAACTTTCTAAAATAGATAATTTCTTAGTTCAAACATGGAATTTAAGCAAATACAAGAGGATCAACATAATACTCTGTATTCTATATGAGCATAGTGGAATCTCCCAGAGTTTCCTGCCTGGGCTGGATTTGAAACGTGATCCTCACATCTCAGCCTCCTGAGGAGCTAGGAGGACAGGTGTGAGCCACCTGTGCCTGGATGATCTGGCATTATACCATAGTGGACTAGGAGCTCCTGAAATCTTTTCTTTAATTTTCCTGTGCTAGTTTTGGGGCTTGAACTAAGGGTCTGGGCTCTGGTCTCTAAAATTTTTCCTTCAAGGTTACCACTTTACCATTTGTGCCACAGCTCCATTTCTGGATTTTGGTAGTTAATTGGCAAGGAGAGTCTCATTAACGTCTTCTCCTGAGCTCGCTTGACCCTCGATCTATATCTCAGTCTCCTGAGTATCTAGGATTTACAGGGGTTGAGCCACTGGTGGCATTGGGCTAGAAGCTTTTCTAAAGCAGGAGTTTTTCCCTGCGTTTGCCCTGACTCCTCCATTCAAAGGAGGCCTGAGGGTCAGGAGTTGTGAAAAAAGGTTTCCAGCCACAGGAAATGGCTTTGGGTCCTTGGTGAAAAGAAAAGCTAATCGTCCCCCTGGGCCCTATTCTGGGACCCCACCCTCTGCCCTGTGACTCAAGTCAACTTTGACACAGACTTGAATATCCTGCCAGACTTTTCTGAAGCCATAAAACCTTCATACCATTCACACCACCTGCGCTACAGCACACCTCAGGACCTTTGCCCATGCTATACTTTCTGCCTGAGGGTCTCTGTCCTATACCCACATATTAGAACTGCTGTGAAATTTTGGCACTGGGTATATCACATCCTGGAGAAAGTCTTTCCTTCCCTTCTCCATCTTTTTTTTTTTAATATTGAGTTGCTAGACATGGAATTTGTGCAGGATGACTGGCAAATGCTCTATATTGGTGTATGTATGTGTGTGTGTGTGTGTGTGTGTGTGTGTGTGTGTGTGTGTGTGTGTGTGTGTGTGTGTGCGTGTGCGTGTGTGTGTGCCAATCCTGGGGTTTGAATTCAGGGCCCGGATGCTATCCTATCCCTGAGGTTTTGTGCTCCAGGCTAGCACTGTACTACTTGAACAACAGCTCTTCTTCTGGCTCTTTGGGTGTTTAATTGGAGAAAAGTTTCTTAAATTGACTTTTCTGCTTGCAATTAGGATCCTTCCTCCTGAGTAGCTTACAGGGGTGAGCCACCTGCACTGCCCTCTACCCTACCTCTTACCTATAACCTGGGTCCTCCTCTGAGTCAGAGAAGAATATGTCTCACCAGGCTCAATTTTTTTTGCTCAGTCTTGGTGTGTGAACTCAAAGCTCATACTTGGGAGAGACTCTAAACATGTGAAGACTGTGACAAATGTTTCCATTTAATTATGTATCATGTTTCAACACTTAATATAATGTTAATGAAAAATGAGTCAATGTCCTAAATTTTTGTGTATAATTTTATAATAGATGTGCAAAATATAATATTATGTGTATAATAATACTAAATACAACAATCAATAAATGAATCAAAGAAAAATACAATACAAAATCAATAATAAAATTATAATCTGAAATTAACATACATATATAAGTATATATCATGTATTACACATGTATAGAAATATTTCTTCCATTGCAGGGCCATCATTCAGGCCCTGGGAACTCTATCCTGAATTTGTTTTCCTCAAGGACAATGAGCTTCACATTCACCCATGGTACAAAAGAGTTACCTGGATGGTGAGCTCAAAAACTAGCAATGACAGAAATACTGGCCCCAGTTCCAAGACAGTGACTTAATTTTTTTAATGGAAGTAGTTATGATTATTCAGTTCCATACTGAGCATTAAAAAAATAGTGTAGAGTTTTGTACAGCTATTCAAATATCCTGCCCTTACTTCCAAAGTGCTTCTCTGAGAACTACATTGTTTCTCCTTTGTTGTATGTTTTTTATTGTAAAAATGTTCTACAGAGGAGTTACAGTTCCAGGAGCAAGGTAATGAGTACATTTCCTATTGAGCATTGTTTACTCCTCCTGTGTTTTTCCCCTATCATCCCTTCCCTCCCATCTCCACAACTACATCCCCCTGCTGAGGTCAGTGACTTAGTTTTTCATTTTTGGTTGGCACAAGGCTTGAACTCAAGTAATGGCAATTCTTCGCTCAAATTGCTACAGATTTACCAAGACCCTGAGTTCAAATCCCAGGCTTGAAATGAAAACTTGCAGAAATTCCAAACTAGGGAGCTTTATTTTTTTAATTTAGTTAAATAATTATACATATATAAGTATATATATATGTATATATATATACATATGTGTATATATATATATATATATATATATATATATATATATATATATATATATATATATTGATTTTGGCCAGGCATGGGGCTTGAACACAGGTCGTGGAAATTCTACTTCAGCTTCGATATGCCTTAGCTGGGGGTACAGTCTCTGGACCCATAGCCGATCCTGGGCCAAGAGGGCTTTCAGGAAGAAAAAATCGTTGGAAAGCACAAAAAGTGGTGAGCTGCAGAGAGCTGGGGTTTTACGATTTCTTTCTTTGAACAGTGACCATCCTGGTTCTGAATGACAAAGCTGCAAAGGGGACCTGACCTGCTATTGCTGGTGGCTGGCAGGCTATCAGTGAAGCCATAGGCCAACCTGTCCACATAGTCCCTGGGTGAAATCGTAGTTCTGACATCAATCACAGGAGATCACAAGAGACTCATTCTTATGCATAGGAATACTGATTGAAAGAGTAGTTTATTCATCGGTCTACTCTAAAGTTGGATGCAATAATCCTAGAATGCTGATTGAGCTCAATTAATAGTTTATTAAGCATGAAAAGAGCAATATTCTTTCAATGGCAGTTTAATGTAAGAGTTGTTAGGAACATAGTGGGTGTCATTCTATCATACATAGACGGCTATGGAACTCTTTACAAATATATATATATTTATTTGTATACCTCCGTCTGCCTATCCATGTATCCCTGTTTTGGCCAAACCTGGGGGTCGATCTCAGATCCTAGGAACCACTTGACATCTTCATTGGCTAGAGGCTGCCGTGCTCAAACTCACCCAATCATGAATTGGGCCTGCTAGGCAGTAAGTTCAGATCCTGGCACTGCCAGGCATAATTGAGAACACATCTAACATCTAGATCTTATGTGACAGGATGTAAACAATGTAATAAATGGTATAGGTGTCATCAGAGTCAATAAAATAAATTCTAAATAAATGAATGACACAATAAATAAAATAAATAACCACACCAAACACAATATGGACTGAACACCTTTAAGGAAGTATAAATACTATCTTTAAAATATATATAGGGAGGGCTGGGAAGGTGGCTCAGTGGTAGAGCTCCTGCCTTGCATGCATGAGGCCCTGGGCTCAATTCCTCAGCACCACATAAGCTGAAAAAAAAGCCAGCAGTGGCGCTGTGGCTCAAGTGGTAGAGCACTAACCCTGAGATGATGAACTGAGGGACAGTGCCCAGGCCCAGAGTTTAGGCCCACAAGTGGCCCCAAAAAAATTATATAAGGAGAATCTTTTCTATGCCTGAGGCTTGAATTCAGTCCCCCTATGCGGAGGGAATGGCGGGAGATCTTGAGGTACTAGTTTCTGGCCTGGGAAGAGTCATGGAATGTGATTGATCTCATCCTTGAATGAGTAGTTTGTGCATGATGCAAGTAGGAAATGATAGGCAAGACTCATGGAGTATCAATTATTTGTAAAGAAGTTGATGAAGCATGACAATAATCATCACAGTCATGAAATGAAGGCATCAGTAAAGATCCAAGAATCTGTATTCACGCAGATTGGATTCCACCACAGGTTACCATCTCTCCTACTCTATACATGCATACTACCTTCAGCTTATGAATGGATGACTGCTGTGCTCCCTGCTCTCCCGTGGGAGGGGGGCTCAATTGCAGATTCCAAAGGCTGGTGTGCTCATGTGGACAAATTCGCCACTTGGTCCTGCTAGGCACCGAGTTCAGATTCCCTGCCCTGCCAAAATATTTATCTTGATGTCAGAAGTCTATCATTGCACCTGTTTTCTTTCTGTGCAAGTCCTGGATCTCATCTAGGATGGACAATGCTTGAGCCACCCTGTGGCCATGGGAATAAGTTGTTATCCGAAAATACACAATACACCCATGAATAGCATGCAAAATAAAGAGAATAACTACACTCAATGCACGATGCAGTCCACACACGGATGTGAATATACATCCCATGTTTCAATGATCATTGAGGACTATTTTGGCCTCCCTGGGGCTCGATCTCAGTTCCTGGGAATGGCCCAGTTCCTTAGTGCCTCACAGTCTGGTGTGATCACGTGGACCCATTGGGCAGTTGGGCCTCCTAGGCCCAAAGTTTGAATCCCAGCACTGCCAAAAATTCACCTGATGTGAGAAGCCAGTCATTGCACCTGTTTTCCTGTACTGTGCAAATTCTGGGGTTCAGCTAGGAAGGAGAATGTATATGCAAGTCTATACTCATGGGATTAGGTTGTCATCCAGTTCACCACAGTTATATTTGTCATCCTATACTCAAGGAAATACACAATACATCAATGAATAAGACATAAAACAAAGAGAATGACTACACCAAATGCAACATGCTGCCCACCCATGTTTGGAAATATAGATCCTCTATTTAATTATGAATTTATGACTATATTGGCCCCCACCAGAGCTCCATCTCAGGTCCCAGGAATGGCCTAGTTCCTTAGTGGCTCAAAGCCTGGTGTGCTCACCATTACCCATTCACCAATTGGTCCTGCTAGGTTTGAGTTCAAATTCCTGCACTACCAAAAGATTTATTCTGATGTGAGAAGCCTAAGGTGGCACAGGTTTTCCTGTCCTGTGAATGTCCTGGGTCTCATTGAGGATGGAGAATGCTATATGGGCTACTCTTAGCCATGGGAATAGGTTGTCATCCATGTCAGCACAGTTATATCTGTCACCCCATATGCAATAAAATACACAATACATCCATGAAAAAGACACAAAATAGAAAGAATAACTACACTGAATGCAAGATGCATACCACACCTGTAAGTAAAGAAAAATCTTATGTTTTAAAAACGTGGGCTTGTTATTTTGTCCAGTGCTGGGGCTTCAAATCAGGCCCTGCACCAGGCCTGACATTCTACTCTTCAAAGATGGTGAGCTTCCCCTTCTCCCACAGTGCAACAGAATTAGCCAGACCTGAGCTAAAAATCCCAGCACTGACAAAAGATTCATATTGATGTCAGAAACTAAAAATCCCAGCACTGACCAAAGATTCATACTGATGTCAGAAGCCAGTCGTTGTGCCCTTTATCCTCTCCTGTGAAAGTCCTGGTTCACAAATATGATGGAGAATGCATGGACAGCACTGTAACCTTGGTAACGGGTTCTCATCCATGGCAGCACTGTCATAGCAGTCACCATACTTATTAAAATACACAATACCTCCGTGAATTAGAGACAAAATAAGGAGAATAATTGCACTGAACCCAAGATGCTAACCAAACATATATGTCAATATAGATCCTTTGTTTAAATTATGAATTTCTGACTATAGTGGACCACCCTGGGGATCAATGTCATATTCTGGGATTGGCCACACTCCTTAGTTGCTCACAGCTTCATATAATCACCTTTACTGATTGGCCAATTTGTTTTGCTCTGCCCTGAGTTCAGATACCAGCACTATCAACAAGTGGATCGTGGAGTAAGAAGGAGAGTGTGAAACTTTTTTTCTTTTTCTCTGAGAATCCTGGGGGTAAGGCATGAGAGAGAACATTTCTACAAATCTAGATGTTCTGTGATAGGTTGTCATCAATGTAATAAACACATTGAGTACATAAATGAATAAAACAGAAGATACAAGGAACAACCCCAGCAAACTTGTATGGACTGAACATCTATAGATAAGTATAAATCCTATTTTTACAATATATAGAAATAGTATGTTTTCCAGGTCAGGGTCTTGAATTCAGGACTAGTGAACAGACCTGACTTTTTTATTTTCATGAAAGGTGATCTTCCCCTTTATGCACATTGCTGCAGATTTACCCAGAGCCTGAGTTACAATCCAAAGCCTGTAAGAATAAACTGTGTGAATTGCAAGCCAGGGAGTTAATTTTTTTCAGCATGGGTCTTGAACTCAGGTCGTGGCAACACTGCCTCAGCTTTGATCACACTAGGATGGGGTGCAGCCACTGGACACACAGGTGCTTCTGGGATTCTAAACCCCCACGTGTTGCAGGGAAAACAATGCACAGAAAAAATGTGGCCTTTTATGTTTTCTTCCTTTGCACAGTGACCCTTCTGGGTCTGAATGACACTGTTGCAAAGGATACTTCACCTTGCATTTCTGAAGGCTGGCAGACAATCAAGGAAGCCATAGGCCCACGTGGCAACATAGGCCCTCATTTCGAATCCCCATACTGACACCATGCAATGGCAGGAAGTATTAAGAATCTGGTTCCCATCCAAAGGCATAACACTGGAATTTTGTCAATGTCACAGTTAAATGAGTTGATCGTGAATGATGATCCTATAAAATTAAACAGCATCATTTCAGAAGGCTGATTGATTTTATTTAATATTTATGAAGCATTAAAAGAATATTATTACTTACAGGAACACAATAATTTCAGGACACTGAGTGCTTTCATTAATATTATAAGGATGAAAACAATAACATTAATTACATGGACGCATAATAAATACCCAGGAATTGATAGGAATATAGTCTATATAACTGAATAATGTATAAACATCTCTGGCACTCTATAAACACACACACACACACACACACACACACACACATATATTAGCATACTGCCATCTACATGTCAATCTGTTCTTCTTTGTTTAACCCCTGGGGTTCTCAGGGAACAACCTGCACCTCAGTTTCCCCCTGGATGGCATGTTTGCACTCACCCATTCATGAATTTGGCCTTGTAGGCCATGAGTTCCGATGTCAGTACTCCCAAACAATGAATCGTGGAGTAAGAAGATGATGGTGACACATGGTTTCCTTTACTGTGAATCTTCTGTGTGTCAGGTATGAAGTGGAATATATCTGTAGACCTATATCCTATGTAGTCAATGATTTATGTGCTATAATAGTCAATACAATAAATGGTCAATACATGAATAAAACAAAAAATAAAATAACTACTCTGAATGCAATACGGAGTCAACATATGTATAAAATTATAAAACATTTATGTAAATTGTACATGAATAGGGTGTTTTCTAGTGCTGGTGATCGTTTTCAAGCCTAAGGAACAGACTTGAATTTCTTGACTTTAAGGAAGCAAGCTTCCTCTTCCCACACAGTGCAACAGAGTTACCCAGACTATGAGTTCCAATCCCAGTCCTGGTAGAAAAAACTCACCTTTATAGTATTTGAGCCCCAATTCTTAGGTATTTCATTATGCCTCCATTTGATGAATGTGATAGCTTGAATGCTTAATAAAATATTAACTAAAATCAATCAGTGTCGTGTAATATAATTGTGTATAATTTTATCCTAGAATCATTCAAGAACTGTTCGTTCAATCATGACTTACATCACATTACATTGGTAATCATATGGATAGGAACAAGTTTCTTAGGATCTCCTACCATTTGAAGGTGGCAGGACCAGGATTTGAATTGTGGGCTCCAGCTCCCACCACTTCAACCCGAGGATCGGGAACTCACCAGTCTGTCCAAGAACATCAACAAGGACAATGATTAGGCAGGCACCAATGGCTCTCAGCAGTCCTTCTTGAGGCTTACAAGGCTGTGAATAGAGGGTCACGGTCAAAGTCACCTTAAGCAGGAAAATCCTTGAAACCCCTGTCCAACTTCAGTGCCAACAAAGCCAGAAACCTTGTGGCTCTAGTGTAGAGGACCAGCCTTGAGCAAAAGCAGCTCATGAACTGTGCCCAGATCCTAAGTTCAAAGTCTGGGACTGGCAACAAACAGAACTATACAACAATCTGTGTA
Source organism: Dipodomys merriami (assembly GCF_024711535.1). Classification (NCBI taxonomy): domain Eukaryota; kingdom Metazoa; phylum Chordata; class Mammalia; order Rodentia; family Heteromyidae; genus Dipodomys; species Dipodomys merriami. Next base: position 394,238 of record NW_027206207.1, on the reverse strand, counting down.
GCAATCCTGTTAAAGCAGGTCACCCTTTTCTCTCCAACTGAATTTGACAGAATTTCCTGGGAAAAAGGATGGGAGAACCACTGTCATCTTGACTCCGCCCATGCTGCTTGCTTCACAGGATTCTGGCCACACCCCCATTCTTTCATGCTTCTTTCTGACCAATGGGATACAAGAATGGTGGCCATGCCCACATTCCATGCTGCCAGGTAGCACTGGGATTCCCTCTATTAGTTTACACCACTACCAGCAGTTCAGGAAGGTAGAAGGGGCTGAGTCCTGAGGAAGAGACTCGAGGTGACTTTGGAGTATAGTAGAAAATTGATGCTCCCACCCCACCTGACCCCTCCCCTCCCTTCACGCAATGCCAGGTTTCAAACCTCAATCAATGTCTAGCTGCCAGCCGGCCTAAATCCCCGACCTGGTCCCTGCCCCTAGTCTTCTGCTCTGGGCCCATGTGTCCACAATGCTGGCGCCATCGCTGCTGCCCCAATTGAAGCAGCTGCCAACAGCTGCTCCCAGCAGCACAGGTGAGTTTCTGTCCCAACAACAACCTACTCTGCGTCAAACACCCCTCTGGGGGCACCATGACCCCCCTGCTTGTTTCCTCTCCATGGCGCTGATGAGCCACCTTTCTGTCTTGAGGATTTCTGAGATAGAAATTACAAATATGCTCAGGCTGGGCTGGATCACGGTCCTCCTGTGAAAGGTATGCTCCACTAGGCCTGGTCCTCTGTAATTGGGATGGTAGACATGTGGTGTCATGCTCAGTCATCAGTTAAGATGCATTATACTAAACTCAGTCCAAAGCAGATTCTTGACCACAGGTGAAGCTCTTGGTAGGGCCTCAACCATTGGACCTCAGTCTCCTCACAGGACAGTTGTGAGGAAACAAGGGATTTATACAGAGCAATCTCTGGAAAAGAGAGGGAATGAACTTCAGATAAGGTTTTGGAAATTCTGTGAGCATATGACAGGAAGATACCAGAAAGGGCTCAGGTGGGGCCTGTTATTAATCATGCAACAGGTGTGGGATTATGAACCAAAACATGGCTCTCTTTCATTACTACCCTATCCCAATGAGGAAGGGGATCCTTCACTTTGTTCAGTTTTGCAGCTGGGGAAACCGAGGCACAGAGAAGCCAGATGACCTACTTATGACCTCAAGTTCACAGGAAGCTCGGCCTGACTTCTCTACCATGCTCCCTAGGACAATCGTGGTTCTTGAACTCTAGGATTGGGCATTGTTCCCGAGCTCCTCAGCTCAAGGCTAGCGCTTTATCACTTGAGTTCACAGTGCCACTTCCAGTTTTCTGGTGGATCTTTGGAGATAAGATTCTCAAACACGTTCCTCCAGGGCTGTCTATGAACCATGATCCTCATATCTCAGCCTCCAGTGTACTTAGGATTAGAGTTTTATGCCACTGGCACCCGATCTAAGTGAAATTCTGATTTTCTCTCCCTCTCTCCCTCTCTCCCTCTCTCCCTCTCACCCTCTCTCCCTCTCTCCCTCTCTTCCTCTCACCCTCTCTCCTTCTCACCCTCTCACCCTCTCTCCCTCCCAATCTCTCTCTCTCTCTCTCTCTCTCTCTCTCTCTCTCTCTCTCTCTCTCTCTCTCTCTCTCTCTCTCTCTCTCTCTCTCTCTCTTTCTCTCACTGTCGCTCTCAGGAACGGGTAGAATGGGTGCTTAAGGAGGTGGGCCAACGTCTCCAGGTAGCTGGAACCCAAGATGGCCCACTCATTCTGGAGGTGGGCTGTGGGTAGGGAGCTGTCTCGTTCAGCGTGTTGATACATCTCCATGAGATCAGCCCTCTGAGCCCTTGCAAGACTGTCAGGGTTATTCATTTTCCATCTAGCCTTACTGGATTTATTATATTGTATTCTTTTCTACATTATTTTCTAGCACCTGGCCAATATTATGGTACATAGTTACTGAATGAAAATGTAATGTTAACTTAAGAAAGTCATTTAGGGATCTGGGAATGTGGCTTCATGATATGATGATTGCCTAGCATGCATGAACCCTGAATTCAATTCCTCAGTACCACATAAACAGAAAAACACTGGAAATGGTGGTGTGCCTCAAGTGGTACAGTGATTGCCTTGAGCAAAAAAGCAAAAAAAAAAAAAAAACCCAAACCAAAAACATTTAATTAGTAAATGCAAAATAAAGAACCCATACTTGGAATATATAATTGCTCCTGCCATACTGACACCTGACAATAGTCCATAATTCATGTATTTTTTCTTATATTAGGATATTGTGTTGAAAAAAAGTTTTGTTCATTAGGTCAGAGCAATTAATGTCTAGAATGTGCTTAGATGTCAGGTGAAGAATAATTCTGGAAATTCAAAGATTCCAGGTTTTTGAATGGTCTCTGCTAATCACAATGAGAAGTGCAGTCTAAGTGAGATTTGGAAATCTTTTTAGTTATTCGTGGCACCACAACGGCAGAGGCAAATTAACAGTTGTGACAGAAGAGAAGGAATAACTCCAGAGTTAATGAATAAATGATAGTTACTAATGTATACCAGAAACATTTATAGAGAACCATTTTTGGTTATTGAACAAATAGTTATCAACTAGTCTTATTCTGCATTACCTTTAGCATTCCAAATCTCTTAGGCTACTTTTTAATCTCTGTGTAATACATGTATCTCCTTCTGTGCTGTTTTTTCTTTCCTTAACTACTTTGCTTTCTAAAAATCTCAGTCTTTCTATATTTCTCTATGAACATTTCCTGATACTAAATACACCTACACAGACGGCAAAGAATGCTAATTAAGGGTCCCATAGCTCATGAGTCATTAATGAAACAACATGGAAAAGGAGGACATATTTATTGTTATCTCAAATTTTCTGAAAAGCTGCAATGCCATCATTTGATTCAAATTTCCATTATTTGTCTACATAGTGTCATTCAGTGCACATAAATGCAAATATGAGCTGGGTGCTGGTGGATCACGCCTGGAATCCTAGCTATTCAGGAAACCAGAGAATTTTGGTTCAAAGACAGACTGCTCAGGTATGTCCATGAGACCCTTATCTTCAATTAACAACCTGAAACCTGGACGTGGTGCTGTAGCTTAAGCGGTAGAGCACTCAATTTGAGCTGAAGAGCTGTGGGAGTGCGCCCAGGATCAGAGTTCAAGCCCCACAACCAACAAAAAGTGCAAATATTACCTTAAGTTTCCCCCAAAAGGAAGGAGAAGATCAATAATCTTCCCAAGCAGAAAAAATAATTTCAAAATGATTCAGTGCACCTACTTTTGCTGAGTTATTTAAGTTATGGCTTCTTTGCTAGACATATTCTCTTCCTTTATAAATTGTCAAATACTACCTTTACAATAAACTTCATCTAATATTTTTTTGTTTCAAAAGAGAAGTCTATACAGTTGATGTCACATAGCTTTCTTACTATATTAATTCAAAGCCAAACCAGGCAGGCGAGTCTGTCAAACTCTTACCGCAAATTGAACACCAAAAAGCCAGAAGTGGAGTTTTGGCTCAAACAGTAGATTACTAGCTGTGGGGGCAGGTGGGCAGGAAAGACAACTGTTCAGGGACAGGATCCAGCCTCTGAGTTCAAGCCCCAGGACTAGCACAAACTAAACAAACAAGCAAATAAAAATACCAGATTTTTCTTTGGGGCCCTCCTTAAAGGTGAACTGGTCAGAGAAGAGGCTTCTTTTGCTGATCATATTGACTGGATCCTGCTTTTTTGGAATCCTTGTTGCTCTGGAGAACTCAGAACCAGACCAAAGGAATTGATAACTGACTCCTGCATCGAGAATCATCTCAGGGGTCAAATATCCATCTATAAGACACTTTAAAACCTCTATGTCGTTGTTCTTTTGCAGGAGAACACTTTTAAAACAATGTTATTTCCTTTTGTTCTATAATGGCCTTCAAATGGTACATTATTTCTTTTTGTAACACTATGAACTAGAAGTTTACAGAAAAAAAATATATGAGTTAAGAACACACTCAAAAAGCCAGGGACAGAGTTTCCTTCAAGCCTTGGGATACTTTTCTTGTACAGTAAAAAGGAAAGCACAAGGTAACTTGAACTTTGTTTTTCCTCTATGTTCCATTCCTCTCCTGGGGTCAGTTTCCACATCCACTAACACTTACTTCCAGTAACAATCGATGGTGCTGCTTGAGGTATAGTGAATGTTTTCTGGCTTCACTGCAATAAGACTAGAACACCTATGTACCTGAGGTAAAACGTATTTCAGAGACAATTTAGTTAAGAGAAAATATATATACATGAGTACATTGAGTTCAAACTTTGTAAGTTCTTTGTAAGTTAATGTGAATTTTAAATGGGAAGAAGGTTTTCAGAACATTCTTTTTGTGAGTGTACGTGCTGTTCATTATTTCCCAAGTGTGCATGAGCTAACAGTAAGGAAACAATAGCAATAATAGGAGAAAGAGAAGTTCTGTGTTTAAGTATAAGGGTTCCATACAGTATAGAAGACTACAAATAAGCAACATTGAAACAATAAAGCCAAGTCCAGTATGTAGATTTATGAGAGTGATATACAGAAAGCAAGACTCCTATGTGGAACATGAAGTATGAGGCCACTCCCATTCTAAATCATGCTTGCTAATCATGCAACTTTGTAGAAATTACAATGGAAGAATAATTCTGTTTTCAATGCAAGTCAGATATAAAAGCATGGATTTAACTGGAAAAATGTCCATCTTGTGAGAGCAGGGATTATGCTAGCAATAAACTGGTGGCTAAGATCTCATTTCTTTTTTTTTTCTTTACACTCACACACACAGACACACAGACACACAGACACAACACACACACATACACACACACACACACACACACATATATATGTATATATATATATATATATATATATATATATATATATATATATATATATATATATTGTTGACGGTTATCTTGGGACTTGAACTCTGGGCCTGCGAGCCGTCTCTCTGCTATTCAGCTCAAGCTAATGCTCTACCACTTCATCCACAGTGCCAATTCCAGTTTTGTTTTAGTTAATTTGAGAAAAGAGTCTCTAGGTCTTTCCTACCGGGGCTGGCTTTGAACCTCAATCCTCATATCTCACCATGACCCAGCTTATGTTCACATTCCTAACAGTGTGCACTCAAGATGTGTAATGTGTCTGTTCATCTATCTTTATAAGAATTTTTTAGCTAGGGCTGAAAGGTGTCTCAGAGGTACAGAGCTTGCCTCGCATGCATGAGGCCCTTGGTTCGATTTCTCAGTACCACTTAAGCAAAAAAGAAAAAAGCCAAAATTGGCGCTGTGACTCAAGTGGTAGAGGGCTAGCCGTGAGCTGAATTGCTGAGGGACAGAGCCCAGGCCCAGAGTTCAGGCACCATGACCAGACACCCCACCAAAACAAAAAAAAGAAAGAATTCTTGAGTTAAAAATATGGGCTACAGCTTAGACATTACCCTCACAAAAATGTTTGTCGCTTAAAAGTTGAAACTCCTGGAGAAATAAAACCTAAGAATGTAAAGGAGTCTGGGAAGTTCTATTGGCATCCAGCCTGGGCAGAACACTCCTTGCAACAGTATATAAAATTAAGCAGTCAAAATCTGGATTGGAAGAATGGCTCAATTGATGGAATATCAGTCATGAGCAAGATTGCTGAATAAAAGCTTGAGGCTTTTGCATATATACATACAAACATACACATACACCCAGAGGCACTTATATATGCACACACAAATACACAAATGAAACAATTCTCAGAATGTGTAGAAACGTTAGAAAACAATAAATATATGTCCTGAACAAGACTAGAATCAAGTGATAATTTTTAATATTTGAAAGTCCTCAAATGAACTTCCTTCAAATAAGTTTGAGAATACTACATTGGTAGGGATCAGAGATAGTAAGAATGAATAATCATCATTAAAGGGATCAGATCCATGGAGGAATGAATCAGAGATCTAGCAGGTGCATCTGAAAATATTCATTTCCTGTGTCAAATATTAGAACATCCATGAAAATAGTAGATAAAGTCTAAGCAGTCACTCTGGTGTATAATATCACTGGAGAAGTTCAGAATTGGTAGTCTATATCTAGATTAAATAAACCAAGAAACTATGGCAGGGCAATGTGATACAAGCTTAGAATTCTAGCACAGAGATTAAGACAGGAGATTAGAGAATGGAATTTCATAGTGATACCTTTCCTGGACCAAGGTGTATAATTTTGTCTTAATAAAACAAAACAAACAAGAAAGGAATACATAGTTGGACATTTAGGCTAATTTTGTCATTATGTTTTGAGAAGTCAAATTTCCTGTTGAGATGCAACTCATACTTAATCCTCACTTGTGTTTTAAATTCTCTCTTCATTACAGAACATTCCTAGATGCAAAATGACTGATGATTCCCATCCAAAATTTGAAAAAATAAGTTATCATCATTCTGTTGTAACCCAAAGAAATGATGAAGAATTACACAAGCTTAAGCTTGGAAATATAGCAAAGTTCATCTAATGAAGGATTTTGAAGATCTTGCTAAATTAGAATTTAGATTTAAAATATTTTGGTTTTGTTTGTAATTTTATATTCTATAGGATTATACAAAATTGTTTTTAAGTAGAGGGTTAATTGACATTCACAAATGATTTTGCATTCTATGTGCCTAGAATATTCTTTCAAAAACTTAGTTAATAGATAATTCCAACAGTTCATGTAGGAAATGATAATGTGAATGTTGTGTACAGAGTTGCCAACAAATTGATGATATTAATTTATAAATTTAGAATAAGAGCAATTTTTGGAGTCTTTGGTATAACCTGGTATGAAGAGAATAATCGTGTGACATTTTCTTTCTTCTACCTGTATGTAACACAGGAAGCTATTTCCTTAATTATTTGCTACTGTATACACTGAGAAAAATGTTACATTTGGGGTTTGATTTTGTTTTTGTTTTTGTTTTATTGGTTTGTCCTAGGGCTTTTACTCTGGGCCTGGATACTGTCTCTGAGCCTGTTTATGCTGAAGGCTCGTGCCCTACCACTTCAACCTCAGTGCCACTTGCGTCTGGCTTTTGCTGAGAAGTTTATTGGAGATAAGAATCTAGGGAATATTCTTGCCTGGGTGGGCTTTCAACTGTAATCTTCCAATGTTAGCATCCAGAATTTATATGATAGCTAAAAATTATAAATATAAGTAATATTTGCAAATGTTGTGATCTCAAAAATACCAGTGGGGGGAAAATGATGCAACCCAGTTTATTGTGGTGTTCTTACCAGAACATGAATGACATCACATTAGCAGAGTTGTATTTTTTCACAATAGAGATAAGCTATTCATCATATGAATTAAGGGAAGTTTGAGATGCACCCTAAAATTTGGAGAATTTTGGGCTAGGATGACTCTATATCATAAATATTGGTATTGGTGGTCATAAAAATAATAGCTTATTGTGATAAACAATTGCTTACTCTTGAAGAATTAATTATTACCGATGCTACATTGTTTTATCCTCTACCAGAACATGGTTATTTTTCTGTTGTCTCTCAATCTGTAACACCCCATTGGCAAATGCATCTATTGCAGAATTACATAACATGAAAGTCGGTATTGTTTTGAATCTCTCAGGTATGGAATCTTCAGAATTTGAAAATGAGTAATTACTAGTCATTGGAATATTGACGAACACATATATTCTGTCTTCTTAACAACTTATTTACTTTGACAAGTTATTTGTTTCCATAGAATTAAACTGTTTTCACTTTTAGTATGAAAAAGTACTATATTTATTCTTTTTTCAAAATATTGGTAAGTATATTGTGAAAATATTGTCTAGTCGCATAGCAGTCAAGTTCATGGTCCTCTGATTAAAAAGGGGTAATTAATTCAAATTAGACACCAAAAGTATGGATTTTTAAAAAGTTACTACATAAAGAGTAATATGTACTTTACCAATACAGTGAAATTTTATTTCATGCAGCTTATTTTTTAAATTTAATTTTATTTTCAAAGTGATGTACAGTGGGTTTACAGTAATTTTAAGGTAGTGAATACATAACTTTTCAAACTTGTTACCCCTTCCCTCATTTTCTTCACAGTTTTCCTTCACCCCAGTACCTCTCACAAGTTGTAATGTACATTTCCAACATATTGTCTTGTGAGTATTGCTATTGCATTGGTTTGCCTTTGTCCTTTGTCTCACCATTTTGTTGTTCCTCTTCCCTTCCCTAATTAAGGTAAATATATACACAATACACAGGCTACCAAAATCAAATACAGCAGGGAAAAAAGCATAGGGGAAAACCCCAAAAGAAAATGGAAATCACATAGTACATTAAAAACAACAATCGCAAATAATACTCTCTGTTTCCATATCTTGGAGTTCATTTTGCTTAGCATCAGATTATAAGGTTATATATATATGCATAACAAAGTCACTGGAAAATAGTAGTTTCATGGACACTATATCATGAAAAATACATGTTAACTGTTTTTGATATTAAAGGTGGAGTTAGGATTGATGAACTTGTGGTTCTAATAAAGGAATTTCAAAAGAGTTTTAAAATTATGACAGGTTTGGCTGGGAAGGTGGCTCAGTGGTAAGAGAGCTTGCCTTGCATGCCTGAGGCCCTGGGTTTGATTCCTCAGCACCACATAAGCAAAAAGAAAAAAAGCCGGAAGTGGTGCTGTGGCTCACGTGGTAGAGCGCTAGCCTTGAGCTGAAGAGCTGAGCGACAGCGCCCAGGCCCAGAGTTCAGGCCCCACAACTGGACACCCCCCAAAAATTATGACAGGTAAATTTTAATTTGTTCAAAAATTTTAACAACTTAGCCTATTATGAAAATTTAAAATTTCTTGGGAAAATAGGCTTTCATGCAAAATAATCAATGGAGACTTAATTGAGAGGGAGCAAAGTGGGTGAAGATGGCTCATTTTCATACTAAACAAACCTCAGAACGCTTGTTATAAGTCCTGTAGGTTCCCTTGAGAATTGTCCTTACCGAGGAAATCTACTCACTGTGTGAAACAAGGTTGTAGTGGAATTTAAATTCAACGTTCTTAAAAAAAAATCAAAATTTGTATATTGACTTTAATTACCAAACAGTAATTCTCTGAAAAAGATAATTTGGGTCAAAATATTTAGGGAAAAAGTGCACTCAAAAATGTTTGTAATACGTTCTACAATAATGTTTGTAATACGTTCTACAATGTCTTTGCATGTGAAGCACTGAACTACAGAAAAAAACTTGATTGGATACTTGAAACCAATGATTTCACATTTCTTAGTAGCTCAAAAATATAATATCCTTATTAACTTGAGATAGTGAAGAATTCTCTTATTACATAAGCCAAAAAGTTTTGGGATCAGAAAAGAATTGACCAAATTGAAAAGGCAAGAAAACGCGTTCTTAAAGCCCTAGCTAGGCATATTGGCTTCAGCAGTGGAGGGAGGCCAAACTTTTGATATAATGTCTTAATATTTTTGCTACCTAAAGTGATTTTACAGAGCGTATTTAGCTCACTACAATTTAGAATGGATTGAATGAAGACATGAAAATAAATTCCACATCCAAATAAAAGAGTTTTAAAAGAGAAACCATGAAGATGTAGCAGTGGGGAAGGACTAATAGTCCTTCACCTTCACTAGACTTGAAGCCAAGAATCTGTGATTAGTTGGAAATCACGAAAGAGCTAAGAGAAGGACAGAGACATAGGACATAGGTGCATTGTCCTTTTGTTACAGACACTGTGATCCAAGGTATGTATGATTTAACTCTATTCTTTCCATACATCCTTCTGAGCAAATGCAAGACCAAGAGAAAGAAAATCTATTGAAATAATTTTTGAAAGAATAACTTCACTGATCCTGATATGGTATCTAAAGAGAGTCTTAAGAGAGAAGATAAAAGTGAAGTATTCTTCAGTTTCCTCTAGGCATTTTGTTAGCAAAGCATAATTTTGAGGTTAGAAGTGATTGAACCAAAAAGTGGTGGAGTACCCATGTTTTTTTTTAATTTTTTTATTCTATTTGTGAACATACTGTACAGAGGGGTTACAATTACATGGGCAAGATAATGCATACATTTCTTTTTTTTTTTTTTTTGTCGGTCGTGGGACTTGAACTCTGGGCCTGGGCGCTGTCCCTCAGCTCTTCAGCTCAAGGCGAGCGCTCTACCACTTGACCTACAGCGCCACTTCCAGTTTTCTGGTGGTTTATTGGAGATAGGAGTCTCATGGTCTTTCTTGCCCGGGCTGGCTTTGAACCGCGATCCTCAGATCTCAGCCTCCTGAGTAGCTAGGATTACAGGCGTGAGCCACCAGCGCCCGGCAATGCATACATTTCTTAACAAGCATTGCAGCCTCCTCCTTTGTTTACCCTTCACCTCACTTCCCAGCCTCCCACTCAAACCCCACCCAATCCTTCCTTCCATCCCCCCCCACCGACATTGTAAAGCTCATTTTTGACATGACAATTTGTACTTCTCATTGTTGCAACAGGTCCATCTGAATCCTTAAACGACTTGTTTTTCCCCATCTCCTCCACAAGTTATACTGACATCAAATATATTGAAAGTGGGGGTTATACTGTGGGGGAGGGACATACAAAGCAACAAAGAAATAATCTTATAAATGCGTTAGAAACACATGCATGAAACAAAAAAAACATTAAAATACCTATCTAAGGATTCATTTTCCTAACATCACATTATCTGACTTTTTCCGCTTGACTCATACATATACTAGATATTGCAAATAAGTGAAACCATGGGACCTGTGTTTCTTTGTGCCTGGCTTACTTCACTTACGATAATTTCTTCCAAGTTTTTCCATTTCCTAACAAATGGGGCAATGTCATTCTTTCTGATGGAGGCATAGAATTCCATTGTGTATATACACCACATTTTCTTGATCCATTCATCTACTGAAAGGCATCTGGGTTGGTTCCATATCTTAGCTATGGTAAATAATGCTGCAATATACATAGTTGTGCTGGTAGCTTTAGTGTGGTCTTGTTTGTAAACATTTGGGTAAATGCCCAAAAGTGGGATTCCTGGGTCATAGGGGAGCTCTATGTGAAGTCTTTTGAGGAACCTCCATACTTCTTTCCAAAGTGGTTGAACAAGTTTATATTCCCACCAACAGTGAAGTAAGGTTCCCTTCTGTCCACATCCCCTCCAGCATCTGGTGTTGTTAGAGTTCTTGATTTTTGCCATTCTAATTGGAGTGAGGTGGTATCTCAATGTTGCTTTGATTTGCATTTCTTTTATGGATAGGGATGTTGAGCATTTCTTCATGTGTCTATTGGCCATCCTTCTTTCTTCTTCAGAGAAGTTTCTCTTTAAGCCTTTAGCCCAATTATTTATTGGGCAGTTGTTTCTTTGAGGATTTGTTGTAGGGGGATTTAATATTTTGAGTTCCAAGTATATTTTAGATATGAGACCCTTGTAAATTGTATGGCTAGTGAATATCTTCTCATAATCCGTGGGCTTTCTAGTGATCTGGCTAGCTAAGTCCTTGGCCAGGCAGAAGCTCTGCAATTGCATGCAATCCCATTTGTCCAAACTTTTTTTGATTTTTTTTTGTGTGTTTCTGGGTCTCTATTAAGAAAATTTCGGCCTGTGCCAAGGACACCTAGGGTTTCTCCTATTCCATCCTGTAATATTTTCAGAGTGTCTACTTTCACTCTGAAGTCTTTAATCCATTTGGAGTTGATTCTGTTGCAGGGTGATAAATAAGGATCTAGCTTTAGTTTTCTACAAGTAGTTGATGAATTTTGCCAGCACCATTTACTGAAGAGGCTGTCTTTCTTCCATTCTATTTTTTAGCTCCCTAATTGAAAATTAGATGGCTATGGGACTGTAGGTTCATTTCTGTGTTTTCAATTCTATTCCTTTGGTCATCTTTTATGCTTTACTTGACCTTTCACTATTTGGATTCCCTTTAAATTTGCATCATGTCTTATTTTCCCAGCTAGCATTCTAATACTAAGTAGTTGAAGAGGAGTGGAGAGAGCAGACATCCTTATCTCTTTCCTGAATTAATAAGAAATGGCTTTAACTTTTCACCATTAAGTATAATGCTGGCAGTAGGTTCATCAATTCTTAGAAGAAAGAAGAGCACTGGAGCAATATCAGTTCCAAATTTCAAACGATACAAAAAAGCCACAATAATAAGAAGAGCTTGGTACTGGCACAAGAACAGTTCTGAGGACCAATGAATAGGACTGAAGACTCAAAAATAAACACACTGACATATTGCTACGTAATCTTTGACAAGGGAGCTAAAAAAATAGAATGGAAGAAATACAACCTTTACAGTAAATGGTGCTGGTAAAATTGGTTATACACCTGTAGAAAACAAAAGCTAGATCCATATACATATTTATATATCATATATATCATGCAGGGTGATATATATATATATATATATATACATCTTAATAGAGAACGAGAAACAAAACAAATCAAAGAGAAGTTGGACCAATGGGATTGCATGAAACAGCAGAGCTGCCGCAAGGTAAAGTTCATAGACAGCAAGATCAATAAAAAGCCCACTTACTGGGAGAAGTTCTTCATGAGTCATAAAACAGACAAAGTCTTGTATATAAAATATATTTAGGGCTCAAAATCATAAATACCCCAACAACACATCCTCAAAGGAACAACTGTCCAATATCTAAATTGGCTGAAGACTTAAAGAGAGACTTCTTTGAAGACGAAATAAAAAATGTCCATTAGACACCTGAAGAAGTATATATATATATATATATATATATATATATATATATATATATATATATATATATATATCTGTAATTTGGAGAGTGGAAGGGATATAGCAGAATGGTTAAATGGGGATTCAGGTTGACCATTGTGACAATGAGATGTACAGGACACTGTGCAGAAAATGAATTTACAATCTCAGGTAGGGGTCGAGGAGGGAGGAGTTGGAGATGCGGGGAAGGAAAGGATGGTAGGAGAAAAACAAAGGAGGAGGTAACAATGCTGTATACAAAATGTACTCATTACCTATTCCTATAACTCTGAGCCCTCTGTACAGTATTTTTACAATAAAAATATATTTTAAAAAATCTCTGCCTGCTGTAGATTTCCAGTGCTGCCCTCGGAATTGCATTTTCTGCCTATTCTGGCTGTGGTTAGGTCCACCTGCACAATGGATCAGTAGTCTTCAAGGCATCTTGGTTTTCCAGTGGGACTTGGATTATCCAGTGGTGGTTGGAACCAGGCCAAGGACAGGACAAAACCACTTCCAGGACATGGCTTCGTCATTACCCAGGCAACTAGGATTGCAAGCAGAATTTTTCTGAATTTGACTCCAGAAATGTATCAGTGAACCAAAAGGCAAGTCCACCAAACACCTCATTCCTCCCCCCCCCCATTTCCTCCTTTCTCTTTCCCTGGGAAAGTAGAAAATAATTTTGCAGGTTTTGTCACACACACAAAATGCCCACCATCTCCCCTGGTAAACTTGGTTTCAAGTCACTGAGCCATGTCAATGGATAATGCTGCATTCATTATTCTGGACAACATCTTCAGGTTGTTTGATGCCTTAATTTGATGTTGTTGTTGTTGATGTTGTTGGTGGGGGTGCCTGAACTCTGGGTCTGGGTGCTGTCCCTGAGCTGTTCAGCTCAAGGCTAGTGCACAACCACTTTAGCAACAGTGCCACTTGTAGTTTTTTCTGCTTATGTGGTGCTGAAGAATTGAACCTAAGACTTCATGCATGCAAGACAAGCACTCTACCACTGAGTCTTCTTCTAGCCCTAATGATTTAATTCTTTAAAATTTATTTTTGTCAGTCATGAGCCTTGAACTCAGGGATTGGGTATTAACATATCCCAGAGTTCTTTAGCTCAAGCGGAGCCCACTCCCAATTGAGCTAAAGTGCCACTTCCTGTTTGGAGATAACTGACTCACAGACTTTCATGCCAGGATTTGCTTTGAACAGATGAATTTTTAAATTATATTTCTCCTAGGTGTTTATTGGAACATTACAGTTTTTCTGGAATTAAAATTTGCTGTAAACTTTTGTCTTCAAGTAATCCAAAAGCATTAAATATTACATTTCGAAGCTATCCTTTAGCACATCCATTTTGAAATTATTATCTTGATGAAATTCTAATTATTTGTAGTGACAACCCATTAAAGTCCAAATGGGAAATATGCTAATTTCAGCAGCCTTGGCTCTCTTTCCTCTTTTTTGCTCTCCAGTATCTTTTCTTGTTTTGGAAAATGTGTCATGGACTGTCCAACCAAGCAAAAGGAAGATTATTCCATTAATTTAATAGAAAAGGAATCCAGCCTACCTGCATCTCAAGGGAACTTTGAGTATAATGTTAATCTAATATTGGATTTTCAGTCATTTTGATAATTTTTTGTTTAACCACTCATTAAAGAGGTTCCAAAAGGCTAGATTCAAAAATCATGTTCTGCTTTCTAAGAATGTTTAAAAAGCAAGTAATTCAACAAAGACTACATGGTGAAGAATTTCTCTTTTATCATAGCCCTTACCACTGATCCCTTCCCTTCAAACTTGTAGCTTTGTTCAGTTTTCTTGTTCGAGCATGCATTTTGGTATTTCCTTCAGTAATATCCTTGTAGTATTTGACAATGAAATCCCATTTATTGTTAGAGAGCTCAATTCATATTGCCAACGGCAGACTCATGAGCATATCATAAAGCATAAACTATTGGGAATCATTAACATGGTCATATGCAAATATTCCATAAATTAATATAAGTACCAAATAAATGTGCATCTTCATATACTTTTAAAAATGCAAAGTAGTTACATATCTATGTCATAAAATAATTCAGATCACTGGTAGAAGAGATTAAGCTAAAATTTTTATTTATATCATCCCCAATATTTTGTCAAATTTTCTTTTCTCATTAACATTCACCTTAGGACCTGCTTTTCCTAGCAACAAGTTATAAGTTGATATCCTTCGATTTTAGTCCCCTCTGAGTAGCATCTTTTCTTTCCACCACTAGTTAGTCCCTCATGTTAAATACCTGAGGAATAACGTCCAATTGTGCCTGCAAGAGAAGTACCCAATTCGACTGTCTGTGCCTACTCTTGCTTTGCTTTTTTTGTGAATGTGGTAGCAGAGACAGGGTTGTCAGAGATCAGGTGGCTGGAACCATGGGGTGGTAAGAATTATGGGTTGCAAAATGAGTAGCAGAAAATAGGATACCAGGGAATGGGTAATTGTGACTGTAATTGCTGAGTTGTATTGTCAGTAAATTGGGTAGCAGCAACAGCTTTGCAGGGGTTAGGGGTTAGCTAATACATGTATCCAGAACAATTTAGCAGTGACAAGGAAGTACAGACAAAATGAAAGATAAAAGTTGTGAGGCATTGAGGGAATTCTTTGTCTACCCATTCTAAAAACATAGAGGAGGGTTATTTTAAACTAAAACTACAAAAGAAAATTTAAGTTCTTGGTGCTAACAAATCTGTCCAGGTGTTATTACATTAAATAGAGAATTCAAAATGGTTTTTCTTCATGAATACAGAGATCAAAGATATTATAATTCTTATTTCAAAATGCAAATTAAAGGGGAAAATTAGTCAGGAGGTAAAATTCATATTGAATGTTAATATTTAAGAAGAAAAGATGATCCTAGATGGCAGACTAAAGACAAAGCAATATTAGAGCATTATATGTTCAATAATAATTAAGAAACTATAATTGAAAAATTGAGCTAGAATGTTCACATCAGAAAAAGGCAAGCAATCAGAGTCTACCACCAACAAAGAAACACCATAATGTATATCTCAGAAAAAGGAACCAAGTTCCTTATCCTTGATGTCAATGATACACATAACCCCCCTTACAAACACACACACACACACACACACACACACACATACACACACACACACACACACACACACACACACACACACACACACGAATTATGCAACAGCTCAAGCTACTCACATCCACTCAACATGAATGAAAGATCTTTTTGTAATACTTGAAACTTTAAATTTTGAAGTCTTACTCTGAAAACATTACAGGAAGGAATAGGAGAAACTCTAGGTCTCCTTGGCACAGGCCGAAATTTTCTTAACAGAGACCCAGAAATACAAAAATTCAAAGACAAATGGGACAAATTGGATTTCATGAAATTGCAGAGCTTCTGCATGGCAAAGGACATAGCTAGTAAGATCACTAGAAAGCCTATGGATTGGGAGAAGATATGCACTAGTCATACAATGGATAAGGGTCTCATATCTAAAATATACCTGGAACTCAAAAAATTAAATCCCTCAACAACAAATCTTCAGAGAAACAACTGCCCATTAAATAATTGTGCTAAAGACTTAAAGAGAAACTTCTCTGAAGGGGAAAGATGGATGGCCAATAAACACATGAAGTAATACACAACCTCTCTAGCCATAAAAGAATTACAAATAAAAACAACATTGAGGTACCACCTCACCCAATTAGAATGGCTATACTCAAGTACTCTAATAACAACAGATGCTGGAGGGGATGTAGTCAGAAGGGAACCTTACTGCATTGTTGGTGGGAGTGTAAACTTGTTCAACCACATTGGAAAGCAGTATGTAGGTTCATCAAAAGACTCCACATAGAGCTCGCCCCCGATGACCCAGCAATCTCACTGTTGGGCATTTATCCACATGATCACAAACAAGATCATAGTATACCTATCAGCACACCTATGCTTATTGTAGAATTATTTACCATAGCTATGATATGGAACCAACCAAGATGCCCCTCAGTAGATGAATGGATCAAGAAAATGTGGTATATATACACAATGGAATTCTATGCCTCCATCAGAAAGAATGACATGGCCACATTTGTTAGGAAATGGAAAGACTTGGAAAAATTATATTAAGTGAAGTAAGCCAGACCCAAAGAAACATAGGTCCCATGGCTTCACTTATTTGCAATAACTAGTATATGTCTGAGGCAAGCAAAATGTTCAGATAAATGGATGCTAGGGAAATGAACTCCAAGATAATTATTCAATTTTTTTTCTTTCATGCAGTTGTTTCTAACATATTTTTAAGATGATTTCTATATTGCTTTTTATGTCTCTCCCCCTGCTTTCACTGTATTTGATGTTGGTACAATTTGTGTAGGGGAAGGGTATACATCGTTTAACTACGGGTACAGGTGGACACATTGCAACAATGAGATATACAAGTCATTTTGTTGAAAAATGAACTTTACAACTTTGGTGGAGGGAGGAGGGGTTTGGCCATCTACTTTCCAGCTGATCTATAGGTGTAGAAGCAAAACGTAATACAAAACAATACAAACCAGTTCTTACTATAAATAATTTTTCTGTGAACATCTTAAAAATCAATTCTGACAACATGCAATAAAAAAAAATCCCTAAGTTTAAAACATTCTTCTAGACAAATTGAAGAAATACTGAGAACATGTATTTTAAGAATAATTTCAGAGAGCTTGAACTCAGGGCCTGGGTTCTGTCTCTGATATTTATTACTAAAGACTAGTGCTGCCACTTTGAGCCACAGTGCCACAGTAAAGTCTCACCAATTTTCCTCTCCATACTGGATTTGAACTATGATCTAGATGTTTCAGCTCTCTGCATAACTAGGATTATAGGCATGAGTACTTGCACCTGGCTAGAATAATTGCTTACCTGAGACAGAGGCCAGTTAGTATTAAATGTCATTCATGTTTAACTTTGTATAATAAAGTTAACTGAAATGCCTTCCACTAGAAATAAGGAATTAAATGTGTAGGTGGGTTACAAAGTTCTTACCAAAAGACACATATTTTCCTTGCTTTGTTTTTCTTCCAAAATTGTTTGCTTTCCAGAATCATACCTTGTCTTTCCTTGCTGGTTTCTTTAGTTTATTTCATACATGCCCACAGCTCCTTCAACTATTGATTCTTATGTGAAGACCTTGCAAATATCTATTTTCAGTCCAAACTCCTTGTATGCACCTCTCATCCATATATTCAACTGACATAAAAACTTGTGAAACAGTAATCATCTCTTATCATTACTGGATATTAAATTGTAAGTAAAATATAAGAAAATAAAGAATAACATAAATAAATATAACATGATTTTAATAGTAATGCTTAACATAAATGCAACGTCGATTATTTTCAGGAGCAATTTAATAAAAAGCTCAAGGAAAAGAAATCAAGTTTTTTTGAGGGCTGATATTATGGTTTAAACTTAGGACCTTACCTTGTCACTTAGGCTTTTTTCCTCCAAGGTGGTGCTCTGTATTTGAATGACAGCTCCCACTCCAACTTTATTTGGGGGATTATATAGAGATAAGAATCTCATGTAATAAAAACATTTGTATCCTTATCTTGGGGTTCCTTTCACATAACATCCTCTTATACGGTACCATGTACAAGTTACTCCAAGTAAGATTAACCATGGGACCTGTGGTTATTTGAGCCTGGCTTAATCACTTAATATAATTGTTTCTGCGTCTTTTCATTTCCTAGCAAATGGGGCGATGCCATTTTCTCTGATTGGAGGCATAGAATTCCAGTGTGTGTGTGTGTGTGTGTGTGTGTGTGTGTGTGTGTGTGTGTGTGTGTGTGTGTGTGTGTGTGTGTGTATCACATTTTCTTGATCCATTCATCTACTGAGGGGCATCTGCGTTGGTTACATATCTTAGCTATGGTAAATAATGCTGCAATAAACATAGTTGTACCGGTAGCTTAGTATGGTCTTGGTTGTGATCATTTGGGTAAATGCCCAAAAATGGGGACTGCTGGATCATAGGGTGGCTCTAAGTGAGGTCTTAGAAAACTTTATATCAAGTGAAGTAAGCCAAAACCAAAGAAACATTGGTCCTATGGTTTCCCATATTTGCAATAACTATTATACGTCTGGGACAAGCATAAAAGTTCAAAAGCTATGTCCATATGACCAGATAAGATGCTGTTAAGCAAAATAAACCCCAAGATAGGATTTATAATCTACCATGTTTTTTTTTCTTTTTATGTTCCTCCCCCATGGTTTAACCTTTGTTTTCACTGTATTTAGTGTCGGTGCCCTGCATCTTGTATACACCCTTCTCTAGCTTCGGGAGGGGAAGAGACAAAACAAAATAGATAAATAGTGATACAGGCTGACGCATTGTAACAATGAGATGCACAAGACACTATGTTGAAAAAGTATATTTACAATATAGGTGAGGAAGAGGGGAAGGGAGTAGAGGAGGGTGTATTTGTGGAGGTGGGAGGGAAGGGGAGGGGAAAAACAAAGGAGGAGGTAACAATGCTTGATAGAAAATGTACTCATTAACTTGCTTATGTAACTATAACCCCTCTACACAGCATTTTTACAATGAAAACCTCTTTTAAAAAATATAAGGTGTGCCGGGCATCGTTGGCTCATGCCTGTAATCCTAGCTACTCAGGATGCTGAGATCTGAGGATCACGGTTCAAAGACAGTTTGAGAAAAAGTCCGTGAGACTCTTATCTCCAATAAAACCACTATAAAACCGATGCTGGTGCTGTGGCTCAAGCGGTAGAGCACTCTCCTTGAGCTGAAGAGTGCAGGGACAATGCTCGAGCCCAGAGTTCAAGCCCCGCGACCGACACACACACACACAAAAACAGAAGGTGTCATGTACACCAAGTATAGTAGCCCCATCTGTAATCCCAGCTGATTGGGAAGCAGAAATGACCAGGATCTTTGTCTCAGGCCAGGCCAAAGAAATAACTGCCAAGACAGCCATCTCAACAAATGAGCTGGCCATAGTAGTTCACATCTTTAAACCTAGCTAATTGTGTGGGTGACATAAGCAATCTAAGATCATTTAGTCAATCCGAGATCAAACCCGGGCAAAAATTTCAAGACCTCAAGTAAATAAAATGGACCAGACGTATGGCAAAAGTAATTGAACTGCTTGTTGCTATACAACTAAAGTCCTATCTAGCAAGCAGAGAACACCTGAATAGCACCCTAGTAATACTCCTCTCTTCCACCAAAAAGCCTAAATAACTTTGTCCTATTTGAACATCTAATTTCAAGGCCACTGATAGATCAGAGATGGTGATATTATCTTAAAAATTGGGTATTCAAAAGAGACAAAGTTCTTTAGGTTTTGAAAAAGTTGAAAAGGTAGGAAAATGCATGTGATGTTTGTTAGCTTCATAATTCTTGAAAACATAAAATATACTCAAGTATTTAATATATATCCATATGTGTGCATATATCCATGTATGTATATATATATATGTGTGTGTATATATATAATCATATATATATATATATACATACATTTATATGGATGGTTCATCTCTTTTCTGTGTAGCAAATGGTTCAAATGAATCTGTACAATCACTACTCAAAGGCATGAATAGACAAAGAGAATGAGCAGAGAACTCATACTCAGGAATCTATGGTTAGCCCATAACCTGAAAATCTTTTACATCAGTTTGCATGTGTCAGTTACTGCAGTACAGGGACAATACGATGGCAATGAGATACCAGGCAAATGAAATGAGAAATGAGAGATACAAATGGTACAATATTCTTCTGATGGGTATGTAGAATTTCCAGTGTGTGAATGAGTGTGTGTGTGTGTGTGTGTGTGTGTGTGTGTGTGTGAGTGTGTGTGTGTGTGGGTGTGGGTGGGTGTGGGTTGGGTGTATTACATTTACTTGGTTCATTTCTCTCTTGAGGAGTATTTGGGCTGATTCTGTAAGCATGGTTGTGCTGAAAACGTTACTATATCCTGGTTTGTAATCTTTCGGGTAAATGCCCAGGAGTAGAATTGCTGGATCATACGGAAGTGGGTAGTCAATAGAGGAGTGAAGTGGGAAAAGGTAGAAGATTGAATAGGAGAAAAGGGGTAAAATGCAGAGAGGAATCCAGTAAATATCCTACAAAATTAAGAAGAGTGAAGGAAGAAGTGTATAGGGGAGGGATGGATGAGAATGTTCCAATGGTTGACATTGATGAAGGTATATTGTACGCATAAACTGTTTTGTTTAATGATAACTGCTTTTCTACTTAAAATAATAATTAAAAAATCATGTCCCTACAATGTTATGCAATTAGAAGCAAAGCAGGAGAATCTGCTCAGATAATCTCTAGGGTCAATAAATCTTTATGATTAGGATAAGTTTTAGAATAACACTAATGATACTTATCATCTGAAAAAAACTTAATGATTTCCAGCTATTTAAAATAATCACTTTTGAAGATATGGCTCAAGTGACAGAGTGCTACTTAGTGAGCAAAGCTGTCAGATAATGAATTCAAGTCTCAATCTCAAACACAAGTAAAAACATTAAGTATAATTTGGGCACTTTCCTGGGCATTAGTAGTACCTTATATCAGAAGGCAGAGATCTGGGAATCTCAGTTCAATGTCAGCTTAGATTGGAACGTCTGTGAGACTCTCATCTCCAATTCACTGTCAAAGAAAGCTGGAAGTGGAATCATGAGTTAAGTGGTAGAATACTAGCCTACAGCAAAAAGCTCAGGGGCAGAAGCCAAGCCTTGAGTTCAAGCATTAGAATAGTGCATATATATATACACAAAGAAAGTAAGTCACTCAATTTCTCAACCTTCCATTTCCCTAATCCTAACTCTAATCTTGGACAGAACCCTAAGAGTAACCTTGATGATAATAGTAACCCAATCCTAAAATTAATGGAAAACACTCGAGTTTAGACACATTCTAACAGATACTCATTGTCTTTGAAATGATTTGCAGTTTGTTCCAAATCCTACAAATTCCCTGACTTGGATCCTGAAATCGTTCCCTATTATGAATCATTAACCTCAAATCTTCATATCATGAAAACTATCACAGTTTCCACTGATCTTAACGTTTACTGAACCCCTATATCTCCAAAAAGGAGTTAAAGGTTTATATAAAATATACTTCAATACCTACCACTAACTATATATATCTTACTAGAAACCTAACTCTAAATTTAAGCCAATTCAACCTTAAAAAGTAAAACTCTGTAGTTTTTGTTAAATCTCAAACTTATTTTACTTGAAAATATTAGCAGAAAACTCAGTTTTATAGTAAAGCTTACCCTTCCCTAAGCCTAAGTCTAACCTGAACTAGAACAGTAACCCTAACCCTAGAACTAATAGCCTTTGCATTCGAAAAGCCATACAAATACATTAGTATTTATTCATCTTAACTTTGATTCAACTCATCTTTCTAAAAATAGTTTGTAGTTTTATACAGTATCTTGCCATTTTTTTTTAATTTAATTTTATTTTATTTGTAAAAATACTGTACAGAGGAGTTACAATTACATGGGCAGGATAATGCGTACATTTCTTACCAAGCAATGCAGCCTTCTCCATTGTTTACCCTTCACATCCCTTTCCAGCCTCCCCCCATCCCCCCAATCCCAATCCTTCTTCTTCCCCCCCTTCCCCCTCACCCCCCGCACCAATGTTGTAAAGCTCGTTTTGGACATGACAACTTGTACTTCTCATTGTTGCAACAGGTCCACCTGTATCCTTAAACAACTGGTTTTTCCCCATCTCCTCCAGAAGTTATACTGACATCAAATATAGTGAAAGCAGGGGTTATACTGTGGGGGAGGGACATACAAAGCAACAAAGAGATAATCTTATAAATGCATTAGAAACACATGCATGAAAGAAAAAAAACCATTAAGATACATATCTAAGGGTTCATTTTCCTGACATCACATTATCTGAACTTTTCCGCATGACTCATACATCTACTAGATATTACAAATAAGGGAAACCATGGGACCTATGTTTCTTAGGGCCTGGCTTATTTCACTTAATATAATTTTTTCCAAGTTTTTCCATTTCCTAACAAATGGGGCAATGTCATTCTTTCTGATGGAGGCATAGAATTCCATTGTGTATATATACCACATTTTCTTGATCCATTCATCTACTGAGGGGCATCTGGGTTGGTTCCATATCTTAGCTATGGTAAATAATGCTGCAATAAACATAGTTGTGCTGGTAGCTTTAGTGTGGTCTTGTTTGTAAACATTTGGGTAAATGCCCAAAAGTGGGATTGCTCGGTCATGTTCTATGTGAAGTCTTTTGAGGAACCTCGATACTGCTTTCCAAAGTGGTTGAACAAGTTTACATTCCCACCAACAATGATGTAAGGTTCCTTTCTGTCCACATCCCCTCCAGCATCTGTTGTTGTTAGAGTTCTTGATTTTTGCCGTTCTAACTGGAGTGAGGTGATATCTCAATGTTGTTTTGATTTGAATTTCTTTTATGGCTAGGGAGGTTGAACATTTCTTCATGTGTCTATTTGCCCTCATTCTTTCTTTTTCAGAGAAGTTTCTCTTTAAGTCTTTCGCCCAATTATTTATTGGGCAGTCGTTTCTTTGGGGATTTGTTGTTGAGGGATTTAATTTTTTGAGTTCCAAGTATATTTTTGATATGAGACCCTTGTCCGTTGTATGGCTAGTAAAGATCTTCTCCCAATACATGGGCTTTCTATTGATCTTGCTAGCTATGTCATTTGCCCTGCAGAAGCTCTGCAACATTATGCAATTCCATTTGTGCAACCTTTCTTTGATTTGTTGTGCTTCCGGGTCTCTATTCAGAAAGTTTCGGCCTGAGCCAAGGAGACCTAGGGTTTCTCCTATTCCATCCTGTAATGTTTTCAGAGTGTCTGCTATGAGTTCAAGGTCTTTGATATATTTGGAGTTGATTCTGGTGCAGGGTGATATATAAGTATCTAGCTTTAGTTTACTACATGTAGTTAACCAATTTTGTCAGCACCATTTACTGAAAAGTTTGTCTTTCTTCCATTCTATTGTTTTAGGTCCCTTATCAAAGATTAGATGGCTACAGAACTGTAGGTTCATTTCTGGGTTTTCAATTCTATTCCATTGGTCCTGAGGTCTGTTCTTATGCCAATACCAAGCTGTTTTGATTACTATGGCTTTATAGTAGAGTTTGAAATTTGGTATTGATATTCCTCCAGCAGTGTTCTTTCCATTGAGGAGTGTTTTTGCTATTCGGGGTCTTTTATTGTTCCATATGAATTTTTGGATTGCCTCTTCTATTTCCATGAAGAATAAGGTTGGAATTTTGAAAGGAATCACATTACATTTGTAGATAGCTTGGGAAGTATTGCCATTTTCACAATGTTAGTCTTTCCAGTGCAGGAGCATGAGAGGTTTTGCCATTTTTTACGTTCTGTGTTGATATCCTTTTTTAAGATTTTTAAGTTTTCATCATAGAGGTCCTTCACTTCTTTAGTTAAATTAATTCTTAGGTATTTTATTTTTTGTGGGGCTATTACGAATGTAGTTGCTTTCCTAATTTCAGCCACACTTTTCTCATTGTTGGCATACAGAAAAGCCATTGATTTTGGGGGGTTAATTTTATACGCTGCTACTTTGCCAAAGTTTTGAATCAGCTTGAGTAATTTGGGAGTGGAGACTGTGGGATTCTTTAACTGTAAGATCACGTCATCTACAAAGAGGGAGAGTTTTATTTCTTTTTTCCCTATTTGGATCACCTTTATATCTGTATCTTGTCTTATTGCTATAGCTAGGCACTCTAATACTAGATTGAACAGAAGTGGAGAGAGTGGGCATCCTTGTCTTGTTCCTGAGATAAGAGGAAATGGCTTTAGTTTTTCACCATTGAGTATAATGCTGGCTGTAGGTTTGTCATATACAGCCTTTATTGTATTGAGGAATGTTCCATGGATTCCTAATTTTTCCAAATCCTTCATCATAAAGGGGTCTTGGATCTTGTCGAATGCTTTTTCTGCATCTATTGGGATAACCATGTGGTTCTTATTCTTGCTCTTGTTGATGTGATGAATAATATTAATTGATTTGCGTATATTGAACCGCTATGCATCCCTGAAATGCATCCTGTTTGATCGTGGTGTATGATTTTTTGGATGAGTTGTTGAAGTCGATTGGCCAAAATTTTGTTGAGAAGTTTTGAATCAATGTTCATCAAAGAAATGGGTCTATAGTTCTCTTTCTTTGATGAGTCCCTGCCTTGTTTTGGGATGAGGGATATGATGGCTTCATAGAATGTGTTCGGGAGTGAGCTTTCTCTTTCAATTTCATTGAAGAGTTGGAGGAGTATTGGTGTGAGCTCTGCTTTGAAGGCCTTGTAAAATTCCGCTGTAAAATGATCTGGTCCTGGACTTTTCTTAGCTGGGAGTTCTCTTATTGCTGTTTCTATTTCCATGCTTGATATGGGCCTGTTATGATAGTTTAGCTCATCTTGGTTTAGTTTTGGCATGTCAATATTTGCTAGGAAAAGGTATATTTCTGTCACGTTCTCAAACTTATTGGCATAAAGTATTGAGAAGTATTCCCTTATAATGTTCTGAATCTTGGTTGTTTCCGTGGTGATGTTTCCATTCTCAACTCTGAGTTTATTAATTTGGGTGTGTTCTCTTCTTTTTCTGATAAGATTTGCTAAGGGTCTGTCAATTTTGTTAATTTTTTCGAAGAACCAACTCTTTGTTTTATTGATTGTTTCTATAGTTTTTTTGGATTCTAATTCATTTAATTCTGATTTAATTTAGATTATTTCTTTCCATCTACTGGATTGTGGTTTATCTTGTTGCTCTTTTTCAAGTAGGTTTAGATGCGTCATTAAATTGCTAGTTTCAGATCTCTCCAATTTGTTGACGTAGGAGCTCAGAGCTATGAACTTGCCTCTGAGTACTGGCTTTGCTGTGTCCCAGAGCAGCTGGTAATTTGTGTGTTCATTTTTGTTGAATAGCATGAACATTTGAATTTCCTTTCTAATCTCTTCCATGACCCACTCATGATTCAGCATTGTGTTGTTCAGCCTCCATGTGACACCGGACGTTCTTTGGTGGCTTTTGGTGTTGAGTTCTAATTTTATTCCCTTGTAGTCAGAGAGAATGCAAGGTATAACTTTAATGTTTCTGAATTTGGACAAGTTTGCTTTGTTGCCTAAAATGTGGTCTATTTTAGAAAATGTTCCATGTGCTGCTGAGAAAAACGTGTATTCTGATGCTTCTGGGTGAAATGTTCGGTAGATGTCTGTTAAGTCTAGTTGATCTATACAGCTGTTTAGATCTGCGGTTTCTCTGTTGAGTTTTTGCCGAGTTGATCTATCTAGTGGGGAGAATGGTGTGTTAAAATCCCCAACATTTAATGTCTTTGGATCTATAGGGGATTTGAGGGAAAGTAGTGTTTCTTTGATAAATTTGGGTGCTCTATTGTTTGGCGAATAGATATTTAGATTTGTAATATCCTCCTGAAGGAGAGATCCTTTAGTTAGTATGTAGCGACCTCCTTTATCTCTTCTCACAAATTTTAATTTGAAGTCTATTTTATCTGATATAAGGATTGCAACTCCCGCCTGTTTATGGGGGCCGTTTGCTTGGTAGATTTTGTTCCAGCCTTTAACATTGAAAATGTGTTTGTTTTTACGGGCAAGATGTGACTCCTGCAAGCAGCAGATAGAAGGGTCTTGTTTTTTAATCCAACCAGACAGTCTATGTCGCTTAATTGGAGATTTCAGTCCGTTAACCTTAAGAGATAGGACTGAGAGGTATTTGGGAGTTCCTTTCAAGTTATCCACCTTCTTGGGGGCTGTAAAAACTGGTTTCTTCCTATGGTTCTTGGATTCTCCATTTGGGTGCAGTTTCTTAGCCTTTATTACGGTCTTGTTGGTTTTCTATATGTAGGACATCTTTAAGAATCTTTTTTAGGGCTGGTTTGGTGGAGATGTATTGTTTCAATTTTTCTTTGCTATGGAAGGTTTTTATTTGGTCTTCAGTTATGAAGGAGAGTTTAGCTGGGTACAGTATTCTTGGTTGATAGTTGTTTGTTTTTAGGGCATGGCATACATCATTCCATGCTCGTCTTGCTTTGATTGTCTCTGCTGAGAAATCTGAGGTGATTCTAATTGGTTTCCCTTTATAGGTGATTAACCTTTTCTCCTTGACAGCTTTAAGGATCTTTTCCTTGGTCTGAGTTGATCCTGTGTGGATTATAATGTGATGGTGGAATGTCCTATTCTGGTCTGGTCTATTTGGGGTTCTAAAAGCTTCTTGTATCTGAATAGGCCTATCTTTTTGTATGTTTGGGAAGTTCTCTGCTAGGATCCTGTTAAACAAATTTCCTAGACCATTAACTTCTGTTTCTAGGTGCTCCTCTACACCTATTATTCTTAGATTATGCCTTCTGATGGTGTCTTCCAGGTGTTGGATAGATCTATCATATTTCTTGGGCTTGTATTGGATGGTTGTATGTTCTTTCTCTATAATATCTAGGCTGTCTTCAATCCCTGAGAATCGATCTTCTGCATGGTCTCACCTGCTGTCAAGGCTCTCTACTTTGTTTTTTATCTCTTTTCCTTCTAATTGTTCAGCTTTGATGGCTTCAAGTTCTTTGTTGAAGCTCTGTTTTAGGTCTTGTATGAATTTCTTTACTTCCTTAATTTGGTGTTCAGTGTTTGTTCTCAAATCACTTAGTTGATTGGTTATGGTTTCTTTGGACTCCCATTCCTTCTGTTGGGTTCCATTCAGCATTCCCTTTGTGGTCTCCCTGACTTCCTTCCGCTCTTTTTTAATGGATTCTATGAATGCCTTTAGTGATCTTTGTGTATTCTCTCCCTGGTCTCTCAATTCCTGTATTACTCTTTGATTAGTTTCCTCCCGTTCGTGGGATTCCTACAGTTCTCTTTCTTCCCGTTCGTGGGGTTCCTGCAGTTCTTTTTGAGTGTTCTCAGCCTGCTCACGCCATTCCTCCCTTTCTGTTTGAGTATTCTCAAGTTGTTCATGCAAATCCTGTATCAGTTTTTCAGTAGCTTCCTCACGCTTATGATTTTCCTGTATAAATTTTTGGGATGTCTCCTCTCTCTCCCTATCACGCTCATACAGAGTCCTTTTGTAAGTTGTCAAACTTCTCATTTATCATGTTTGCCAGCAGTGTTTGTGGAGCTATTTGGGAACTCTCCTCTGGATTATTCATTATCTGTTCTGACCCCTGATTATCGAGATTCCGAATTGAGATACCCGGATTTGCCATTTTTTTGTGTGTTTTTCCGGCTTACTCTACCCATTTGAGATGAAAATAGCACCAGTTTTGTGCTAGAAAACTATCTTAAGGCAACCATCAACCAAAGTTTGCATTTGTACAGTCAATAATCTACAGATACAATCTAGTTCAACCGATACATCTATTCAACATCAAACAACTATATGTTAATGGACTTCGAACCGCAGAAAAGAATTTGGAAAACCAGAAATTTTTAGGGTTAGGGAGAGATGTGGGTAAAAAATAGGAATAGATTGGTATGAGGAGGCAGAGGGAGAGTTAATTATGTCCTAATCTCAATGCAGGATATAGGTTGGGTAGGATGCAAGTAGAGAGAGAGAGAAAAAGAAGAAAGGGAAAGGGAAATGAAAAGAGACCAGAAAAAAGTAGAAACGTAAAAGTTAATATAATTATGGAGATTAAAAGACCATCTATTTAGAGAGGAATGTGAATATATTGGGCGAAGGTAATGGACATAGAGGAGATGTGAAAAACTTAAAAAAATGCTTAAAATATTATATAGGTATGAAGGTACTGCTATTAAGGAATTTAAGTCTCAGAGGTTTTGAATTGAGTAATAAATTTGTGAATTAAGTGTGTACACAATGGGGGATAGAGTCTACTAGTTAACTATGGATTTATCTGACGATTTGCAGGACAAGAGTTAAGTCACATAAGGAAGAACAAAAGAGAGGAAAAGGTGAAAAAGGATAAGAAAGGGAGAAAAAAAGATCAGAAGTTCAGTAGAGCTAGACAAAAGACAAAAAGTTAATTAAGAAAGAAAGATAAAGAGAGAGAAGACAAGAAAAGAAAGGAAAACGCACATTCACGTATTCCTAAAATAAAAATTATAAGAGGAAAAAAAGTTACGGGAAAACAATTTTTTTTTCAAAAAAGACAAAAAATAAAGATTAATAAAAGTTTTATAAAAGGAAAAAATGTTTTATATATATAAGGTACCAAAAGAAAAAAGAAAAGGAGAAGAAGAAAAAAGAAAAAAAAATTCTTTGATTTTTTTTTTTGATTTTTTTGGGAGGGGTGGGAAGAATCCTGTATCTCCCTTTTGTCTGTAACCAGCCTCTTGTTGGAATCTCTGGTCAGCTTGAGGTCCTGTGGCTTGATTGGTATCTTAAGTTGGTTTGTTCGAACGGGCAGAAAAATGCTCTGCTTTACCCAAGATTTTGAGATCCCCCTCCCAGGTTAGTTTAATGGGAGGGTGATCTGCTTTGAGAATTACAAAAGAGGGGGATGCAGTGATGAGGCTATGTTCTGGGTAGAGTTGAGGCCTTTCAACAAACAGTAGCTTTTCCCTGGGGCTATTTTGTGAAAAACTCAAAGAGCTCAGCCTGGAGCCATTCTCAGGGTTTCTGTTTTTCAATTGATTGTGGAGGCTGCTAGAGGGAGGGGCAGCCTCTGGCTCTGGTTACCCAGTGAGGAAAGCCACTCCAATGGCTGGCACCTGAGCTGGGTGACTTTTCCCTGGATGGAGCTGAGTCTGGCAGGTCACTTCGCCGTTAAGTTCTTTTGACCTGCTAAATGACTTGTTTTATTCCTAGGCCTGAGTTGGAGCTGGCAGCTCCTCCGATCTTTGTCGATATCCAAGATGGAGATCACCGGTGCTCAGGGGGGAGGGGTGGCCTTCCCTCCTCTGCTCACTGAGAAGGAGTGAGGACGTCAGACTTCTACTCACGCAGTCTTGGATCCTGGGTCGTCTCTGGTCTGCAAACTGCAGGATGAAGATGTACGCTCCTTGTCGATTCTTGCTGGTGTTGAGTAGAATCCGCTTGCCTGCTGCATCTGGCTCCTTCATCCCAGACTCTGGCTTAGGTATGGCTGCGGTCATCGCTGCGACCCTGCCACCACCGTGGCAGCTGGTGGCAAGCGCTCAGATGTGTCTCCTTGCCTTGGCTTCCCCTCTCTTGTCTAACTCTATGTCCTGTGATGGCACACTTGGTGTGATTCTCTGGCTTAGTACTGTTCACTGGAACTCTAAAACTGCTTTCTATGCAAGAGCTTGTTCAGATTCCAGCTTCTCCTCCGCCATCTTCCCGGAACTCCTCTTGCCATTTTTTTAACCGGAACCCTAACTGGAATATTGAGGATAACCCTCGCATTATTCATACCCTAATCTTAATATTATTATCAGTTTCTTATTTCACATTCATCCTAATTCTAACTAGATTTGTTATTCGAAGATTTACTTTCAGTTTGACCCTAAGCTTTCCATTTCCCTAAGGCTAACTCTAACTCCAGCTGCAACTGAAACCTAACTTTCACTCTAATGATAGTCCAATTCTAATGTTTAAGAAAAAACTCTAGTTTTTAATCCTTCTAATGTATACTCCAGTTTGCACTCTGGAAATGCGTTTCAATTTGCCCTAATTCCCACAAATTTTCTGACTCTACTTCTCAAGTTATCTTGTTCCCTAACATGAAGTATTATATTATTTGTCCTCAAATTCTCTTATCAGG
Source organism: Dipodomys merriami (assembly GCF_024711535.1). Lineage (NCBI taxonomy): Eukaryota > Metazoa > Chordata > Mammalia > Rodentia > Heteromyidae > Dipodomys > Dipodomys merriami. The sequence goes on along the minus strand of NW_027206207.1, from coordinate 363,741 downwards.
AAAAATACTGTAGTTTCCAATGATCCTACATTTTTCTTAACCCCTGTACCCTAAAACAATTTCAGATTTACTTACCCTCTAATCCATTACCTCACTAACTCTCAAGTTTAACCTGGCTGGAAAACTCTCATTAATCATTACAAGAATGATCACTGAGAAATAAATATAATGATAATGCTCTAGTTACTATTCAATCTCTCATATTTGTTCCTACTTGTTAGTGAAAACTGAATATTTTGGTCAGGCATGGGTCTTGAATTCTGGGCTTGGGCACTATCCCTCAGCTCTTCAGCTCAAGGCAAGCCCTCTACTGCTTGAGCCACCGCTCCACTTCCAGGTTTTTTGGGTGTTTAATTGGAGATAAAGAGTTCTCATGCACTATGCTTCCAAGTGTGGCATCCAACTGCAGTCCTCAGATCTCAGTCTCCTGAGATAGGATGACAGGCATTGAAAAATATGTTTTGCTGTGTGCCAGTTGCTCATGGCTGTCATCCTAAGTACTCAGGAGTTGAGATCTGAGGATCACGGCTCAAAGCCAGACTGGGCAAGAAGGACCCTGAGACTCTTATCTCCAACAAACAACCAGAAACCTGAAAGGGGTGCTGTGGCTCAAGTATTAGAGTGCTTGCCTTCAGCTGAAGAGCTCAGGGGCAGCACCCAGGCCCAGCGTTCAAGCCCACATTCGAAAAAAAGAAAGAAAGTAAAACATCTTCGCTGCAAAGATGTAGAGGTGTGTGTGGGAGGGTGTTGTGATTGAGAGACCAGGTGTTGGCCTCACTTTACAGACATTTCTAAGAACTCCCCAAGTTTGCACCACTTTGAAGCCACAGTAGAATGGATGAGGCCTTGCCAAGAACTCAAGTGGTCGAAGCCTATGGCAGGCGGGGAGTGGGCAAATGGGTGCACGGGTGGGATTGTTGTGTCTGTGTTCTCCCTAATGAAGGATGGATTTGGATGCTGGGTGTCAAGGCTGAAGTAAAGAGTTCCAAGAAGTTTGTGGCCTGATGAATTTGGTTTCCTCTGGGTATATGAAGATGGATGAATCTGGCGGCTGCTGTGGCTCACAACTGTCATCCTAGCTACTCATAAAGCTAAGATGTAAAGACCATGGTTCAAAGCCAGCTTGGGCAGGAGAGTCTGTGGGTCTTTATATCCAATGAGCCACCAAAAAACAGGAAACGGCACTATGGCTCAAATTGTAGAGTGCTCATCTTCAGCTGAAGAGCTGAAGGACAGTGCCCTGACCCAGAGTTCAAACCCCATGACCAACAATAAACAAAGAAGTTGGCTGAGTTTTCCACATTGCAGTGTGTACGGTAGGAAATTCCATGCTGGGTTATGAGCATTCCAGCTATGAGAGGCTAAATGCTGTGTCTACAGTTAGTCTGAGTATGATAGTGCCATCTTCTCAGGGGTTGGATGTGATCCTAATAGAGGGATTTCATCGTATTGTTCTCAGGAACTGCTAAGGGCTTGGAATATCCGTGTGTGTGTGTGTGTGTGTGTGTGTGTGTGTGTGTGTGTGTGTGTGTGTGTGTGTGTGTGTGTGTGTGTGTGTGTGTGTGTGTGTGTGTGTGTAATTTTCCCTCGTCTTTTTCTGTCCCCTTCCTGGTTGCTGGTCTGCCTCTTTCTGACCTCAGATGGTGCCCCTCCTTCACACCGACCTTACTTTTAGCCCCCTATCAGGGTCTACAATGAGTCCTAAATTGCCACAGGTCTGTGTTCCAACTTTTCTCTAGGGCACAAGTCTCGCTGTTGCAATATTTGGCAGCCTCCAGGGGATTCTGGGTCAGTGATGCCAGCTGGCATTTGGTCTCCTCTGCCTGAGAGGGAGGGCCTCAGTCATGCGATGTCCTATCCTTTTCCTCAGCTGGGCCTCTGACTGCACATCCCTCTCATCAGGCTGGCAGTGGAATGGGGAATCAGGGATTGCTGGTGGCTCTGGCCAACTCGAGATTGACAGCTGACTGAAGGCTGCCCAAGCAAGGAGGATCTAGGGCTACATGGGAGGTGAGGACAAGGTGGCTTGGAAGTATAGGTCAGTTTCTAGGAAATGTAAATGTACTTTATCACAGGACAGTCTATCTTCCGGTCCCAACTGGGCCTCTCAGGTCCTTCTAAAAAATTGCAAATGCTCAGAATACAGAGGCACAAACTTTAGATTCCAGGACCAGAAAACTGGGGGATGAGAGACTGGTATGGCCAATACCTCATTGTTTTGGGGGATTAGTGTTGACCTGGCTATACACCCCCTTACGTACTTTCACTTCTTAACCCAGTGTTGGACACACACCGGCCAATTGTGGCAGTACTGTGGAAGTGGCAGGAGTGGATGTGAGGTCTAGGATGACCAAAATCAGGATTTATGTCCTTTGGGGGTGGCAAAGGATGAGTTTAAAAAAAAATCTTAGAGCTGGGGCTCAGGGCCTAGGCAATGTCCCCGAGCTTCTTTTGCTCAAAGCTAACATTCTACCACTTAAACCAGAGCTCACCTTTCATCTTTTTTTAGTAGTTTAGTGGAGATAAGAATCTCATGGACTTTCCTGCCTGTTCTAGCTTCAAACTGCCATCCTAAGATCTCAGACTTTTGAGTAACTAGGATTGCTGGTATAAGCCACGGGCACCTGTTAAGGATGTTATTGTGTGTGTGTGTGTGTGTGTGTGTGTGTGTGTGTGTGTGTGTGTGTGTGTGTGTTTACCGGGACTTGAACTCAGAGCCTAGGTGCTATCCTTTAGCTTGTTTTCACAAGGTTGGTGCTGTACCACTTGAAGTACTGTAGGTCTGCTTCCCAGCTTTTTGGTGATTCATTGGACATAAGACTGCCCAAGCTAGCTTTTAATTTTGATTGATGCTCAGGTCTCAGGCTTGAATACCTAGGATGACAGGCACGAGCCACAGGTGCCCAGCTGATAATGGCCTTTCACCACAGTGGACTGGGATCTCCTGAAAACTTCCTTTATTTTTTCTGTGCCAATACCGGGGCTTGAACTCAGGGTCTGGGCTCTGGTCTCTTAACTTTTTCCCTCAAGGCTGGTACTCTACCACTTGAGCCACAGCTTGATTTCTGGATTTTGGTAGTTCATTGGATAGAAGAGTGTCACTAATTTTCCTCCACTGTGCTGGCTTTGACCAACGATCTCTGATCTCAGACTTCTGAATAGCTAGGATTTACAGGGGTTGAGCCACTGGAGTCATTGGGTAGAAGCTTCTCTTGAGCAAGAGTTCTTCCCTTCATTTGCCTTGATTCCTCCATGCAAAGGGGGCCTGAAGGTCAGGAGCTGTATAAAATAGGCTTCCAGCCACAGAAATTGGCTGGGGTCTTTGGTAAAAAGTCAAGCTAATCTTCCCCTGATCCCCATTCTGGGACGCCACCCTCTGCCCTACCTGTGACTCAAGTACAATCCTTGACTCAGCCTTCAGTGTTCTGCCAGACTTGTCTGAGGCCATAGAACCTTCATTCCACCCACACCACCTGCTCTACACCACCCCTCAGGACCTTTGCACATGCTCTGCACCTTCTTCCTTAGGCCCTCTGACCTGTTCCACATCTTAGAACTCCTGTGGAATTTTGGCACTGGTCCTATCACCTCCTGGAGCAAGACTTTCCTTCCTTTCTCTCACTTTTTTTTTAATACTGAGTTGCTAGAGATCGAACTAGTGCAGGCTGACTGTCAAATGCTCTATCTTGGTGTGTTTGTCTGGGGGGGGGGGTGCCAGTCCTGGGGTTAGAATTCATGGCCTTGAAGTTATCCCTGTGTTTTATGCTCAAGGATAGCATTCTATTACTTGTACCACAGCTCTGGATTTTTTAGGTGCTTAAGTGGAGAAAAGAGTCTCATATAGACTTTCCAGCCTGCACAGGCTTGCAGTTATAATCTTCACATCTCAACTTCCTGAGTGCTATTATTACAGGGCTGAGGCACCACCACCTGCCCTCTACCTCTTACCTACCTTGGCTCTCCTCTGAGTTCCAGAAGTGTATGTCTCGCCAAGCTCACATTTTTTTTGCCAGTGTTGTGGCTTGATCTCAGGGTCTAGGCATGTTCCCGAGCTGCTTTTGCTAAAGGCTACATTCTATCACTGAAGCCACAGTGACACTTTTGGCTGTTTCTGTTTATGTGATACTGAGGAATCCAACCCAGGGCTTCATGCTTGCTTGGTAAGCACTCTACCACTTAGCCACATTCACAGCCCAAGGATTATTTCTAACAGGAACTATGAGGGTGGGATTTATTGGCATACTCTTTTCAGCACAGAAATCGATGGGCATTTCAAATCTTTGCCAGGATTTCGGACCAGAGTGGGACTCGGCAATGAGGAATGATGAATGAGTGATAGCCACCAGGCCCCAGAGATCTAGGCTCACGTCCTACAGAGGGATAGGGAATATGGAGCCAGAAACTTCCACAATACCTACAGCCTAGGAACAGTGGTCTCCCTGGAGGCAGTGGCTGGCTGCTAGATGTCCCAATCGGACACATCAGCCAGAACATAACTAACCTGTTGAATACACCAGCCAAGGCAAGCCTTCTGGGCTTCAGTTATTAAATGGCAGAGAAGGATGCTTTGTTCAAGCTACTGGCTTAGTACTCTCTGAGGGCTTGTCCCAGCATTCACATGTTGGGGGTCTGGTCATGGGCAGCCTGCTGAATGCATATCATCTATACATCATCCATACATACACAGAGACATGGAATTACTGCCTTCTTTTTTTCTTTGGCAGGTCTCAGGTTGAAATATGAACCTAGGCCTTATCTATAATCTCCTCTTTCTCAAGAGTAGCACTCTGCCCTTGAGCCACAGCCCCAACACATGAGGATATTTTCCTGTGATCTCTTAGAAATAAGAGTTTTGCAGACTTACCTGCCCTGGCTGAATTCAAATTGGCATTCTCTACATCTCAGGCTCCTGAGGAGCTAGGATTACAAACAGGAGCCACTGACACCTGGCTTTCTTTGATTCTTCTTGTTCTTTTTTTAATCATGACAATCTGAAATCTTCAGTGTCATTCCAATGGTTTGCATTTGAAGTAAACTTCCCAGGCCTGGAGTTTGAACCCCAGGACTGCCACACAGAAATGGAGGGAGATCCTGACAAACTCATTCCTATTTATGTGAAGGATAATGGAATGTTATAAAAGTAATTAAATTTGCAGTTAATTCATGATTCTATTTTAGAAAGCCACACATAAATCATTGGATTTATATCTTCCATTCTAGTACCATGTTATGATTTCCCTAATGGAAGGATATTGATTAATTTTTAATTAATGCTTTCATAATTATTCAACCATCATACTTCATTAAACGGAGACATAATTTAATAACTAATTATTGGTAACTCTATATCATTAAATGGAGACATAACTTAATAACTAATTATTGGTAACTATATATATAAAATTTAATAATATCCTCACATTCTCTCTCTCTCTCTCTCTCTCTCTCTCTCTCTGTATATATATATATATATATATATATATATATATATATATATATATATATATATATACACAGAGCAATCTACACACACACATATATATGTATATATATGTATATTTATATATATATATATTGGGAACTACTGTGGCTTGATAACAGGAAACAGGTCCTTAGAACTTCCTGGCATCTCAGTTTTCCAGAGGTTGGTGTGCTAAGACTTTGACCCCATTTATGTATTGAACATTGTATGCCATGAGTTGAAATCCCAGCATTGCCAAAAACATATTCATGTAGTAAGAAGATACTTTTGACACATTTTTTTCTTTAAAAAAAGTCCTGGGTCTCAGTATGATGTATAATTCATATGCAAATATATCATGTATGATAAGATGTAATAAATGAAATGCTATATGTGTAATAACAATAAATGAATAAGGGTAATAAACATCATATTCACTAAACTCATGTGTGTATTTTTTCCAGTGCTGGAGCTTCAATTCAGGCCCTGGGAACTGGTTTGAATTTCTTGTCTTCAAGGAGGATGAGCTTCCCCTTCACCCACAGTGACACAGAGATACCCAGATGCTGAGTTCAAATCCCAGGCCTGCCAGAAAAATGGTGCAAATTCCAAGTCATGGGCTGATTTTATTTCATTATTTTTTTGCCAAGCACGGGGTTTGAACTCAGGTCTTGGCTTCTCTGCCACAGCTGGCCCTGGGATTCTAGGACCCAAGTTCAAATATTGGGGTTGGCAAGAAATAAAATAAATAGGAAAAGGATGAAATAGAGAAATTCAAGAAGGTGGTTTTACTTTTCTTCCCTTTGCGTTGGGACCATCTTGCGTGTAAATGACAAAGCACTGAAAGTGTACATGACATTTCATGCTGATGTTTGGCTGGCTATTAGGGACGCCATAACCAAAACCATAACTTAGGCCTGGAGGTTGAATCCCAGGGCTGCCACTAAATATTGGCGGGAGATTCCAAGAAACCCATTTCCATGTACATCCATGTAAAATTATACACAACAATTTTATTACATTGATTAATTTTCAATTAATACTTTACTTTGTATTCAACCATAATACTTAAAAGTGGAAGGAATAATTTGAATGTCAATAATGGATAGTAATATAATATATGTAATTTCATTATATACAGACACATTTCTATTGTCTTATACATACATATATGTGTATATATATATGTATATACATATACATATATGCCAATCTACACATTTATCTGTTCATACACTTGTCACTCCTGGGGCTCAGTGGTATAATGATAGCTAGTACATAAAAAGCCCTGGATTCCATTCCTCACTACCACAAACACATAAAAATCCAGAAGTTGTGCTCTCGCTCAAGCAGTCGAGCATTAGCTTTGAGCATAAAGCCTAGGGACTGTGTCTAGACTCTTACTCAAGGTCCAGGATGGGCATGAAAAAATATTGAATGTTGTGACTGCAACTCTATAAGGATAGGACTTCAAATACCTCATCACAGAGCAAGCCGGGAGTCTGGTTCTGACAGCTGCCATCTAACCTGACTTAGTCAGAGGTATACGACTGCAACTCAGCCCCAGAGAACCAGATGCTGCTGGCTTGCTCATCCCTGTCATCCAAGCTAGTCGGGAGCTGAGATCTGACACTGGTGTATTTAAAACCCAGTCCTGGCGGGATGTCTGTGAAACTCTGAGCTGTGGATCAAAGTGATAGATCTCTAGCCTTGAGCAAAAGATCTTAGGACAGTACCCCCAACATTTCAGTGCAATCCCTGTGGCTGACTCCCCCCCAAAAATGCTCCTCTGAATCATTAGATGTGAACTTTGCGCAGTTTGTGATGTGTTTCTGAAAGAATGGTGATACTGATGAAAGCACCCTAATACTAATGACAGCTTGTGGGATGCATCTATGTGATGAGTCCTTCCTGGAATGCTGGGGCCCTCACGGGGTGCTGTGTGCTGAGTCCTGCACAGGATGCTATGTGCTGAGTCCTTCACAGGGTGCAGTGTGCTGAATCTTGCATTGGGTGCTGGGTGATGAGTCTTTCACAGGATGCTGTGCGCTGAGTCCTGTAAAGAGGGTTATTTGGAGCCGGGCACCAGTGGCTCACGCCTCTACTCCTAACTACTCTGGAGGCTGAGATTTGAGGATAGTGGTTCAAAGCCAGCCCTGGCAGGAAAGTCACTGAAACTCTGATCTCCAATAAACCACCAGACAACTGGAAGTGTCGCTGTAGCTCAAGTGGTAGGGCACTAGCCTTGAGCTGAAGAGCTGAAGGACTGTGTTCAGGCCCAGATTTCAAGGCCCATGACCGACAAAAAAAAGTGTTATGTATTTTGTTCTTCAAAGGGTGCATACTTTCATCTTGTCCTTGTAAGAACTCCAACTGACATGACTATGCAGAAAAGAATATTGAGACTCAGATCTGTCCCCAGGGCAGGGACAAAATTATGTATTACTGAAGACTAGTGAGTTGTCTACAGGAGACAATTGTTTTGTCTTGTTATTTTCTAAGTCATGAACCTTGAACTCAGGGATTAGGCACTGACCCATACCTCTTGGGCTCATGGTTAGCACTCACAACACAGAGCCAAGGACCCCCTTGCAGCAGATTGTCACAGCTTAGGGTTCTATAACCGAGGTCTGTCATCCTGCCTTCTCAAGAATCTGAGGTCTGGGTTCCAAACTATCCCTGACACAAAAGGTACCATGAGACTATTATATTTTATTCACCACTAAGAGACCTGAAGTGGAAGCTGGGTGCTTGTGGCTCATGCCGATCATCCTAGCTACTCAGGAGGATGAGATCTGAGGATCATGGTTCAAAGTTAGCTTGGGCAGGAACGTCCTTGAGACATTTAGCGCCAATGAACCACCAGAAAACCAGAAGTGGCTCTGTGGCTCAAGTGGTAGAGCACAAGATTTGAGCTGAAGAGCTCAGGGACAGCTTCCAGGCTCAGATTTCAACTCCGACAATGACAACAACAACAAAAAAAGACAGAAACAAACTAACACACTTGAAGTAGAGGGCTGGGAATGTGCCTTAGGGGTAGAGTGCTTTGCATATATGAAACCCTGGGCTTGATTTCTCAGAACCACATCACTAGGAAAGCGCTTGAAGGGGCTCTGTGGTTCAAGTGGGAGAGAACATCCATTGTACAAGAGAAACTAGGTACAGTGCTCATGTCTTGAGTTCAAGCTCCAGGACTAGTGTATGCACACGCACATGCACATACACACACTCACACACAGAGAGAAAGCAGAAGTGAAGCTGTGACAAAGTGGTAAAGCACTAGACTTCAGCTCTGATCTCATGGTCAGCACCCAGGCCCTATGTTTAACCTCAAAACCTAGCCACCCAAGGCCCAACTAGGAGAGGGCAAAGGTTTGAAAACCTGATGAGCTTCACCAGTCCTAGATGACAAGAAGCTTTGTGATGTTCTACATTTGCTTGGATTTCCCAAGGTTCTGGAAACCTAAGAGAAACATTATAGGCCCATCATTGCCGACAATGAAACGTTTCATTATGTTCAGTGCCCTAGTTGTCTGCCTGAAGGATTCCTGAATTATATTGAGCACTGTATCTGTACACTGGAATATAGTCTCATAAAGGCAGGATAAGAGCACAGAACTTGGCCTGCAATGGGAGGTAGCAAAAATGAAGGTCTCCTGTTAAAACAGAGCACTGGGAAGAGAGATAGCTAAGGGTAAAAACAGGCCTTTTTCTCCTGACATTCAGAGCCCGCCCACACAGCTTCACTAATTGGCCCAGATGGAGTTATTTGGTACACAGCTGTACAGGAGTGAGGTCTTTTGTGTTCCTTTCCAGACAATGAGGGAGACTTCTTCCAGCAGGCCTGTGATGAAGAGAACCCCTCAGGCTACATTGGGAGCAGTGAAGGGAGCCCTGGAACATGCAATATCATAAAAGCAGTCTCTGTGTTATGAACTCATTGTATTGAATACAATTTTCCCTGCTTGGTGCCACTCATCATACCTACTCAGGAGTTTCACCTAGAGGAATACATCCATACATACAAAAAGAAATTGAGGTACAGTTTTTTTTGAGGGGGCTAGTCCTGGGTTTGAACTATGAGCCTAGGCCTGGTCCAAGAGCTCCTTTTGCTCAAGGGTACTGCATTAAGCTTGAGTCACAAGCCCACTTCTGGGTTTTTCTGTGATCTCTTAGGAATAACATTGTCAAGGACTTTCTTACACTGGCTGGTTTCAAACTCAAATTCTCTACATCTCAGCCTCCTGAGGAGCTGGGATTATAGTCAGCAGGCACTTTCACCTTCTTTTTTTTTCTTCTTTGTTTTATAATCTGGACTTACTTCTTAATAAGGTCATTCCTATGGTTGAGACTTATAAGTAAACTACCCAATGTTCTTTACACCTGCTTTCTATGAGAGTATTTTATCTATTCATCTTACCCTCTGGTTACAGGGTTGAAGCCAAAAGTGAGAAATGAGTGTTACAGGATTTAGGAGCAAATATCCACAGGACATGCAAGTTCTGTCACTTAGCATAGAGCTGCATGAATTTACTGTCTCAGGATATGAGGACCGAAAGCTGGAGAGATCCTTATAATATCTGCATTGCTCCTTTTGCCTATAAAATGATCTAATAATTATGATGGTTTTGTATCTCCAACCTTAAGTATCTAGGACACACTAGAAGCATGTTCCTGTTTCCGTTTTTCTCTAGTACCTATCGAGATTTAGACTAAAGGTTTGGGTGGAGCAGCTCCTAGATGAATCCCTGAGGAAATACACTTGAAGCCTCCTCAGAAGATCTCCATTCAAAGCCATCCCTAGCAGGAAAGGTTTATTGTCTCCAATAAACCAGAAAACCAGAAGTGGAGCAGTGGCCTAAAGGGTAGAGCTCCAGCTTTGAGAGAGAAAGACAAGCAGGCGATACAGGCCAGACCAGGCAGGAAAGCCTGAGAGGTGCTTATGTCCATTGAAGAACCAGATGGCTGGAAGTGGAGCTGTGCCAATGGTAGAAACTCAGCCTTGTGAAAAACAGCTGAGGATTGCATCACTTCCTCAGTTTAAGCAATAGGATGGCCACAAAAGAAAATTCAAAAAGAGAAGGCCAAGTTTATGTATCAGTGTCCTACTTACATACCGTGTGTATATTACTTCCCTAAGTGCAAAGAGGCTGTATGCAAAACTTCTGCTTTTATTTACAGATTTATGTTTTAGATATGCTCATTGTACATACTGCATCATTTTCTTCATTTCAGCTCCATTGATTTTCTCTTCCAGGATTCTAGGCCTATTTCCTTATATGATGCACACTGAAGCTCTCAGCAGCCTTTATTTACATTTTATTATGAGGCCAATGCAGGAGCAGTCACAAATCAGGCAGGGGAAAGAAGATCAGAGTTCATAGAAATAAGCGGTGTTCAGAAAATTATATTTGGGGACACAAAATGGTAGCATATATATGTAAAAACTACCATTAAGAAAAAAGATGAGGGGGCTGGGAATGTGGATTAGTGGGAGAGTGCTTGCCTAGCATTCAAGAGGCCCTGGGTTCGATTCCTCAGTAACACATACACAGAAAAATCCAGAATTGGTGCTGTGGCTCAAGTAGCAGAGTGCTAGAGACAATGCTCAGGCCTTGAGTTCAGCCCAAGAAATGTCAAAGAGATAAATAAGTAGGTAGTTAGGTTGTTAGGTAGTTAGTTAGGTAGGTAAGTTGGTACATAGATAGATACACAAGAAAGAAAGAAAGAAAGAAAGAAAGAAAGAAAGAAAGAAAGAAAGAAAGAAAGAAAGAAAGAAAGAAAGAAAGAAAGAAAGAAAGAAAGAAAGAAAGAAAGAAAGAAAGAAAGAAAGGTCAATAGATGATGATGATGATGATGATGATGATGATGATAGATAGATAGATAGATAGATAGATAGATAGATAGATAGATAGATAGATAGATAGATAGATAGATAGATAGATAGATAGATAGATAGATAGATAGATAGAAAAATGATAGATGAATCTGGTCTTGGACTTCAGGAGGAAAGAAGGGAACAATTCCCAGTCATGAAGCTTCTGCAGTGTGCCCGGACACCAGCATCACCTTCACACAACCACAAAGCAGGAAAAATGTCTCTTTACCACTTCTCAGGCAGCCGAATGCCGCAGAGCCAAGAGGGTAGAACCAGGTTCTAACTCAGCTGCTTGGGGACAAAAGAGAAATTACCCTGCCTCACCTTGGACTGGGGATTAGCATTAATGATGTGGAGAATGAAGGAAGGAGAAAAGACTGGCAGAGGTAGAAGAAGGTCCTTCAAATCTGATAGATGGAGAGTAAAACACCCACTCCCTAAGACCAGAGAGCAGGGCTTTTCTACTCTGTTCCTCCTCTCTCCCTCACTAAACTGGCTCTCTATTGGGGTAACCTAAAGATAGCCTGAAGCTCTCTTCACCTGAGTGAGGAAGGTTAGTCATTTTTTGAGGAAGCTGAGAAAAGGCTGATCCTGGCGTACCTGTAACAAATATTTCAGGTTTCCCCCATTGCTGGCTGTCCCTGGAATGAATGAAGTGGTGTTGCAGCTAACTTTCCTGTTGAGTGTGTATATTCTGCCTCCTTGTTCTGGCTTTTGAAATTGTTTTCTGTCCTTCAAATACAGTGTTATACTGGAGTTCTTGCTGCTGACTGTGCCAGGGCTTGGATCCTGAGAACTTCATTTGAACCCAGGATGGGGCAATGGGTCAAGAACACTAAGAACATTTAGAGTAACTTCTCATCACCAAGGGAAAAACAAGAAGCTCTTGAACATCTGACTTTGCAGATGTGGAAGTCAGAGTGTCAGAATTTTCTGCCCTGGCTGTCTTCAGTGTGATCCTGAGACCTCAGCCTCCTGAGCTAGGGTGATGGGCAAGAGCTACTGGTGCTCTGTTAGGTTCAGATGAGTAATGACATTAACAATACAAGTCAACTGCTTATCACAAAAGGGTTTGGGGAGCATATTAAGCCTTTCAACATTGGACCTTTCAGAACCCTGTGGACACAAGGTTACAATGCTAGAGTCAGTGAGGCTGGGCATATGGATCTGCTACACTTAAGCCTGGAGGTCTGACTCCAATTCTGGTGTATATTAGTGTTGATTTTCCAGAGAATATTGTCATAATTAGCAAATAGGAAAAATACTTTGATTAACCCTCAATTTTTTCCAGTTGTGTGTCTTGTATCAACCCTGGCCACTGTCTCTGAACAATTCAGTCATGTCTAACTCTCTACCACTTGAGCCACAGCTCTACATGGGATTTTTTAGATAAGAGTCTAACGGGCTTTTCTTGCCTAGGCTGTCTTGAACTGTGGTCTTCAAATCTCAGCCTCATGAGAAGGTAGTTTTCCAGGTGTGAGCCACCAGCATCTGGCCTATTGTTTTTGACAGTCCTGGGGATTGTTTTTCTCAAGGCTAGCACTCTACCACTTGAGCCACTCCACTTCATCTGGCATTTTTTGAATATGTGGCATTGAGGATTCAAACTCTGGTATTCATGCATGGTGAGTGAGCTCTTTAGCACTAAGCCACATTTCTAGCTTCCCCCTTACAATTTTATGCCACAAGTTTCCTGTCCTCAAGAAAGCCTTCTCAATATAAATCATCTAAAAACACCCCTATAGGAAGGTGTCCAAAGATAAATAAGACAAAGCTCATTCTTGGAAGAGACTCTAAACGTGAGAAGACTGTGACAAATACCTCCATTTAATTATGTATCATGTTTCAACACAAAAAGTTTTAATGATAAATGAGTCAATGTCCTAAATTATTGTGTATAATTTTATAATAGATGTGCAAAATGTAAATTTGAATAATATAAATAAAATAAACAATAAAAATGAATCAAATAAAAAATAAAATAAATACAAAATCAATAATGAAAATCATAACATGTAATAAACATACATATGTACGTATATATCATCTACTACACATGTATAGAAATATCTTTTCCATTGCAGGGCCTTCATTCACTCCATGGGAACTCTAGCCTGAATTTCTTTTCTTTTTTTTTTAAATTTTTTTTAATTTTTTTTTTTTAAAAATATGTATTTTTATTGTAAAAATATTGTACAGAGGAGTTACAGTTACATGAGTAAGGTAATGAGTACATTTCTTTTTTTTCACATTTTTTTAAATTTAATATTATTTTATTTTATTTGAGAACATACTGTACAGAGGGGCTACAATTACATGGGCACGATAATGCATACATTTCTTACCAAGCATTGCAGCCTCCTCCTTTGTTTACCCTTCACCTCCCTTCCCAGCCTCCCCCCTCCCCCCACCCAATTATACCCCCCTCCCCCCCACACCGACATTGTAAAGCTGATTTTGACATGACATTTTGTACTTCTCATTGTTGCAACAGGTCCACCTGAATCCTTAAACAACTTGTTTGTCCCCATCTCCTCCACATGTTATACTGACATCAAATATAGTGAAAGCGGGGGTTACACTGTGGGGGAGGGACATACAAAGCAACAATAAAATAATCTTATAAATGCATTAGAAACACATTCTAGCCTCAATTTCTTTTCCTCAAGGACAGTAAATTTTTCCTTTACTCATGGTACAAAAGAGTTACCTGGACAGTGAGATCAAATCCCAACAATGGTAGAAATACTGGCCCCAGTTCCAAGACAGTGACTTAATCTTTTAATGGAAGCAGTTATGCTTATTCAATTCCATACTGAACATTAAATAAAAAGCAGTGTAGAATTTTGTACATCTATTCAGACATCCTCCCCTTACCCCCAAAGTGCTTCTCAAAATACTACATGGTTTCTTTTTTGTATGTTTTTTATTGTAAAAATGTTGTACAGAATGGTCACAGTTACATGAGCAAGGTCATGAGTATATTTCCTATTGAGCATTGTTACCTTCTCCTTTGTTTTCCCCGTACCATCCTTTACCTCCCATCTCCACAACTACTCCCCCTACCAAGCTCAGTGACTTAATTTTTTAGTTTTGGCTTGGCACGGTGTTTGAACTCAAATAGTAACAAATCTGCACTTTCCCTCACATTGCTACAAGTTCCTGAGTTCAAATCCCAGTCTAGGAAAGAAAACTGGCAGAAATTCAAAACCAGAGAGCTCTATTTTTTTAATTTAGTTAAATAATCTTTTTTTATTTTTTTCTTTTTTGTGGCTTTTTTAGGGCTTGAACTCAGGTCGTGGCAACTCTGCCTCAGCTTTGATCACCCTAGGCTAGGTGCAGCCTCGGGACCCAAAACCAATCCTGGAATCCTAGGCCCACAGGGCTTGCGGAAAGAAAAAAAGTGGGATAGCACAAAAAGTGGCAAGCTGCAGAGGGATGGGGGTTTAATTTTTTTTTTTTAATCTTTGCACGGTGACCATCCTGGGTCTGAATGCCATGGGTGCAAAGTACACCTGACTTGCCATTCCTGAGGGCTGGCGGATTAGCAGGGAAGCCATAGGCCAACCTGTCAAAATAGGACCTGTATTCAAATCCAGGTCCTGACAATTACCAGTGGCAGGAGATCACAAGACACTCATTCCTATGCATAGGAATACCAATTGAATGAGAAGTTTGTGCATTGGTCAAGCCTAAAATTGGATGCAATAATCCTAGGACACTGATTGATCTTAATTTCATGCTTTATTAAGCATGAAAAGAATAGCATTCCATTAATTGTGTTATAATAAATACCTAAGAGTTGGGAAGAATGTAGTATATGTCATTCAATCATAGATAGGAGGCTATGGTGCTTTTTACCAACATATATTTATGTGTATACTACTGTCTGCCTATCCTTGTATCGCTGTTTTGGCTAATCCTGGATCACGATCTCAGCACCTAGGAACCACCTCACAGCTTCATTGGCTAGAGGCTGTTGTGCTCACACTCACCCATTCATGAATTGGACCTGTTAGGCCCTGAGTTCAGATCGCAGCACTGCCAAAAATTTAATCTTGGAGTAAAAAGCCAAATGTGACACCTGTTTTCCTTTTCTGGAAGAGTTCTGCGTGTCAGGCATGATGGAGAACACATCTACAAATCTAGATGGTATATGATAGCATGTAAACAATGTAATACCTAGTTAGGATGCATAAGTGTCAGTAAAATAAATGGTAAATAAATGAAAAAAAATATAATGTATAACCACACCAAACATAATATAGACTGAACATCTGTATGGAAGTTCAATCCTATCTTTAAAATGTATATAAGGAGTATGTTTTCCAGGTCTGGGGCTTGAATTCAGGCCTAGGGAATAGGCATGACTTACTGGTCTTCAAGCAGGGCGAGCTTCCCCTTCCCTGACAGTGCAATAGAGTTACCCAGACCCCGGGTTCAAATTCCAGGACTTGCAGACAATTTATGATACACATTCCAAGCCAGGGAGCTTCATTAGCATTTTTAATATTTTTTAAGTTCACTTCACCTTTATTTGATACATATCGATTTTATCATATGAGAGTTTTTCAAAAAAGGGGTCTAAACTTTTACATTTCAGCATAGCACATTGGTGTTTCTATTTTGACCATCTGCCCTGAAGAGTGAGAATGAAAATAAGGACATTTCTCCCTAGAAGATCGGGGCAGTTGAATTTATTTCTATTTAGAGTTTTTTCTACAATTATAAACTCTCTGCATTTGTGTCGTATGAGTTTTCCTCAGTGCCTACCATGAAATACACTAGGGGAGTCCTCATAGCACAAAAGGTAAGATTTCTGAATAAAACCTCACTTCTGTGAGGACAGTAGATACTTCTAAGCATTTTGGGAATAAACTGGATTGTAAAATGAAAAACGAAAACAATGGGACTGTGATGTATCTCAGTAGTGGAGTACTTTCCTAAAGAGCATAAGACCCTGGCAGAAAAGTTTCCTAAAGCTCAGAATGTTAGAATTTTATGATCTGCAGGAACAAACATTTTTTGGGGGGTCCTGTGGTTTGAACTCAGGGGTTATCCCTGTGCTCTTCAGCTCAAGGCAAGCGATCTACTGCTTGAGTCACAGTGCCACTTCGGTTTTCTAGTGGTTTATTAGAGATAAGAGTCTCACAGACTTTTCTGCCTGGGCTGACTTTGAACCGCCAAACTCAGATCACAGCCTCCTGAGTAGTTAGGATTATAGGCATGAGTCACATGTGCCAGTCACATGAAAAAACTTCTTAAAGATGGATTCTGAGAAAAGAAACTTTTAAATAAATAAATATATATATATGCATTATTAAATTATATATGTATATATATTATTAAAAACATAGCTTTAAAGTGTACCTAAGAGCATATGTGCTCATGTAAATTTATACAAATGAAAAAGCTTCATTTTTCTTTTCAGTTTGGTTGGTACCATAAATTAGGTGGGATTTGTGTATTGTTTTGTTCTCTGTTCTCCCAACCCCCTCTCCTCACATTTGAACTCAGCTTGCTCTTCCTTGGCTTCGTTGTTCATAGCTGATTTTCTACCACTTCAGCTATACCTGTAGCCTGGCATTTTGCCACTTAATTGGAGATGATGTCTCTCAGGCTTTTCTGCCTTCATTGGCTTTGAAATTTCATCTTCCAGTTCTCAGCCTCCTGAGTAGCTAGGATTAAATATGTGAGCCACTGGGGTCCCTAGGGATAATTTAGACTTTGGTTAGTGTATTCTTTGTGTTTTTCTTGGCATGGGATCATCTACTATAAAATTTCTGTGAATGAACTGGGTCTGAATAAGATATATAATACATATGCAAATCTGTATAATTTTCATAAGATGTAATAAATTTAATACGTGTTATAAGTGTATTAATAGTCAACAAATATAATGAATTAATAATACAAAAAATAAACACACTCAAAGCAATATGCAGTAAACATAAATATGTAGATATTAATCATTTCAAATGTGGATGGATGTTAATTAACAGGGTTGGCATTGAATTCATGTCTAGGGAACAGGCCTGAATTGCTTGTATTCAAAGAGGGTGAGTTTCTCCATCCCCCAGAGTGCATTAGATTTTCCCAGACTCCAAGTGCAAATCCCAGGCCGGGCAGAAAAATACGAGCATGAAATCCAAGCCAGAGAGCACCATTAGTATTTTTAAATTTTTAAAATTCATTTTATTTTATTTTCTATGTATGTATGTATGTATGTATGTATGTATGTATGTATGTATGTATGTATGTATGTATGTATGTATTTATTTATTTATTTTGCCAAGCACGGGATTTGAACTTAGGTCGTGGCAACTCTGCCTTAGCTTCCATCAGCTTAGGCTGGGTTTGTGCAGCCTTTGGACCCACAGCCCATCCTGGGAGCCTGGGCCTCATGGCTGACAGGAAAAAGAAAAAAAGAAAATACAAGGAAAAATAGCCACGAATTGCAAACAGTTAGAGGTTTCTCGGTTTTCCTTCCATGCATGGTGACCATCCCAAGTCCAAATGACACGACTGCCACCTGTAGGTCACCTGGCACTGCTGTCAGTGGGCTGCCAGCAAAGCCATAGGTCCATCTGCACACCTAGGCCCTGAGTTTGAATCCCGTTCTTGCCACTTACAAAGGGCTGGAGAATGTAAGAAACTATTGCCTGTCCATAGGAACACCAGAGGAATGTGATCAATGTTATGGTTGGATGAGTAGTTTGTCAATTAGTCTAGCAAAAACTAAATCCAGTATTCACAAGATGTGGATTGATTTTAATTTATAGTTTATTATGCATTAAAAGAATACATTGTGTATGGGTATGTGTGTGTGTGTGTGTGTGTGTGTGTGTGTGTGTGTGTGTGTGTGTGTGTGTTTTGTCAGTAGAGTAGTGTGGACTGAACTCGGACCTGGGCGTTATCCCTCAGCTTTTCAGCTCAGGGTTAGGGCGGTACCATGTGAGACACAATGCCATTCCCAGCGTTTTCTGATCATGTGTTGCTGAGGAATCGAAACCGGGACTCATGTATGCAAGGTAACACTCTCCCAATGAGCCACCTTCCCATCCCCTAAAAGAATACTATTGATTAAATGGAATCCTCACTAAATACCTGAGAATCTCTAGGAAGGTAGTATATGTCATTGAATAACAGATAGACACCACTGGCAATATCTACATATCTAAATATATATTTGTATACCTCTGTCTGCATAGAAAGGTATTGCTACTTTGGCCAAACCTGTGTCTCCATCCTAGGTCCTGGGATCCACCTGGAACCTGAATGTGCTAGAGGCTGCTGTGATGACACTCACCCATTTGTGAATGGGGCCTCTAGGCCCTCAGTTCATTTCCCAGCATTGCTAAAATTGTCTTCCTGGAGTCAGATTGCAAGTATGATACCTGTTTTCCTTTTCTGTGCAAGTGCTGGGTGTCAGGTATGATATTTATAATATGTCTGCAAAGCTACCTGCTATGGAATAGATTTGAATGAATGTAATAAATGTAATAGGTGTACTCACAGTCCATAAAATAAATTGTAAACAAATAAATATATAATAAAATATAATTAATCATTCCACCAAACAAGATATAGACTGAATGTATGGATGTAAGTATAAATGATAAAATAAAAATGGCTATAAATGTTATGTTCTCCCGGGGCAGCTTGAATTCAGGCCTAGGGAACAGGCCTGAATTGCTTGCATTCAAGGGAGGAGATCTTCCTTTCCTCCGGCTCCCCCAAGTGCATCAGAGTTACCTAGATCCCAAGGTGACATCCCTGGCATGGCAAACAATAAAATGGCACGAAATCCAAGACAGGGAGCTGCAATAGTGTTGTTAATTAATTAATTAATGTTTGCCAAGCACAGGGTTTACACTCAGGTTTTGGCAACTCCTCGTCATTTTCCATCACCCTAGGCTGGGATAGTGCAGCCTCTGGACCCACAGCCCATCCTGTGGTCCGAGACCTCAGGGGCTCACAGGAAAAGAAAATGAAAACAGCATCGAAAAAAAGCCACAAACCAAGGACGGTCAGCAGTTTCTGTTTTCCTTCCTTGCACGTTGACCATCCTGGATGTGAATGACATGGCTGCAACCTGTAGGTCATCTGGAATTTCTGAAGGCTGGATCTATCAGAGAAGCCATAGGCCAACGTGGACACTAGGCCCTGAGTTCGAATCCCGGTCATGCCACTTACAAGGGACTGAAGAGCCTAAGAAAATATTCTTGTCCATAGGAACACCAGAAGAATGTGGTTAATGTCATGGTTGGATGAGTAGTCCATCAATCTGTCTTGCTTAAAATTAGACCCAATAATCACTGGACAGGGATTGACTTTAATTCCTAGTATATTATGTATTAAAATAATTCTATTGATTAAATGGAGTTCTCACTAAATATATGAGAATCGGTAGGAAGGTAGTATATGTCATTGAATACTAGATAGACACCTCTGGCAGTACCTAAATATCTAAATTTATATTTGGGCTGGAAAAGTGGCTCCATTGTAGAGCTCTTACCTTGCATGCCTGAGATCCTGTGTTCGATTCTTCAGCACCACATAAGCCAAAAGGAAAAAAGCCAGAAGTGGTTCTGTGGCTCAAGTGGTAGAGTGCTCATCTTGAGCTGAGGTCCAGCACCCAGCCCCAAAGTTCAGGCCCCATGAACAGACACCAAAATAAATACATAAATTTTATTTATTTATATATCTCCATCATCATAGAAAGTTACTGCTATTTTGTCCAAACCTGGGGCTTGATCCCAGGTCCTGAGATCCACTTGGCAGCTGAATGGGCTAGAGGCTGCGGTGCTAACACTCACCCATTCATGAATTCGGCCTCTCAGGCATTCACATCAGGTCCCATTATTGCCAAAAATTTCTTCCTGGTGTAATATTTCAAGGGTGACACCTGTTTTCCTTTTCTATACAAGTTCATAATATGTCTGCAATGCTACACGCTATGGAATAGATGGGAATAAATGTAATAAATGTTATAGGTGCACTCACGGTCCATAAAATAAATGCTAAATAAATAAATAAATGATAAAATATAATGTATCACTCAAAAAACATGATATAGACTGAATATATTGATGTAAGTAGAAATCATATATTTAACATGTCTATAAATGTTATGATATGCTTGAATTCAGGCCTAGGGAAGAGTTTAGTTCATGCATGATTCTCATAGGAAATGATAGGCAAGATGTATGGCACAACAATTATTTTTAATTAAGAGTTCATGTAGTGTGACAATAAGAATCACATTCAGGATATGGAGGCATTGGGAAAGATCCAAGAATCGGTACTTAAATGGTAGATAGGATTTGAACACAGCTCGCTACATCTCCTACTCTATCCAAATAGGTAATTAGCATACTAGCTTCAGCTTATGAATGGATGAATATTGTGCCCCATCCCCACCCTGGGGCTCGATCTCAGGTCTGGGTATGTCTTAGCTCCTTAGTGGCTCACAAGCTGATGGGCTCATGTGGACCCATTTGGCTATTGGGCTTCCTAGACCCCAAGTTCAAATCCCAGCACTACCAAAAGGTTTATCTTGATGTGAGAAGCTAATTCTTGCACCTGTTTTCCTGTACTGTGCAAGTGCTGGGTCTCAGCAAGAATCAAGAAACATTGGCAACTCTACACCCATGAGAATATGTTGTCATCCATGTCAGCACAGTTTTATATGTCATTCTATGCTCAATAAAATACACCATACATCCTTGAAAAAGACACAAAATAAAAAGAATAACTACACTGAATGCAAGATACATACCACACCTGTACGTAAATAGAGATCCTATGTTTAAAAGAGCTGGGCTTCTTATTTTGTCCAGTGCTGTGACTTCAGATCAGGCCCCGGACTAGTCCTGACATTCTAGTCTTCAAGGATGGTGAGCCTCCCCTTCTCTCACAGTGCAACAGAGTTACCCACACCTGAGTTCAAATCCCAGCACTGACAAAAGATTCATCCTGATGTCAGAAGCCAGTCGTTGTACCTGTTTTCCTCTCCTGTGAAAGTCCTGGGTCTCAGCTAGGCTGGAGAATGAATGCATAGGCAACCCTGTAACCATGGGAAAAGTTTGTCATCCATGTCAGCACAGTTATAGCTGTCACCATACTCAGTAAAATACACCATACCTCCATGAATTAGACACAAATTAAGGAGAAGTGCACAGAATGCAAAATGATGACCTCACATGTATGTCAATATAGATCCTGTGTTTAAATTATGAATTTAGGACTATCCTGGCCCTCCCTGGGGTTCAATGTCAGGTCCTTGGAAAGGTCTAGCTCCTTAGTTGCTCACAGGCTGCTATCCTCACCTAGATCTTTTCGCCAATTTGCCCTGCTGGGCTCTGAGTTAAAATCCCAATACTGCCAATAGATGAACTCTCATGTGAGAAACACATCGATCCACCTGTTTTCCTATGAAAGTCCAGGTTCTCAGGGAGGATGGAGAATGCTATATAGGCAACTTGATAGCCATGGGATTAGGTGGTCTTCCGTTTCGGCACAGTTATGTCTGTTATCATGCTCAATAAAATACAAAATGCATACATGACTAAGACACACAATAAAAAGAGTAACTATACTGAATGCATGAGGCATTCCACACATGTATGTAAATAGAGATCCTATATGTAAAATAGGTGGGTATATTATTTTTGCCAATACTGCGGCTTCAATTCAGGCCCTGTGACTTAGCCTGATATTGTAGTCTTCAAGGATTGTGAGCTTCCCTTTCCTCCACAGTGCTATAGATTTACCCAGACCTGAGTTGGAAACCCAGCAGTGGTAGAAAAATGGTGCGAGTTCTGAGCCAGGGTGTTTATTACTATTATTATTATTATTATTATTATTATTATTATTATTATTATTATTATTATTGTTATTATTATTATTACTATTACTATTACTATTATTATTTGCCAAGGAAGGGATTTGAACTCAGTTCGTGGTAACTCTGCCTCAGCTTCAATCACCTCAGGGTGACAGGTTGCCATGGGCCCATAGCCAATCCTGGGATGCTAGTCTTTGATGTCTTGCAGGAAAACACAGAGAGAGAGAGAGAGAGAGAGAGAGAGAGAGAGAGACAGAGACAGAGACAGAGACAGAGACAGAGACAGAGACAGAGACAGAGACAGAGACAGAGACAGAGACAGAGACAGAGACAGACAGACAGACAGAGAGAGAGAGAGAGAGAGAGAGAGAGAGAGAGAGAGAGAGAGAGAGAGAGAGAGAGAGAGAGAGAGAGAGAGAGAGAGAGAGAGGAAAGCCACGGGATGGATTTTTTTACATTTTTTCCCCTTTCTATGGTGACCATCCTGGGTCTGAATGACATGTCTACAAAGGGTACTTCACCGTGCATTGGCGAAGGCTAGTGGGCTATCAGGGAAACCATAGTCCCATGCAGCAATGTAGGCCCTGAGTTTAACTGTTGGTCCTGACACCTACCAATCGGGGGATTTCCCGAGACTTATTCCTATGCATCGGAATACCGATGGAACGTTAACAAACTATGATTGAGAAGTTTCTGCATGCATAGGTCTAGTCTAAAATTAGACACGTTGATCTTATTGAATAGTTTATTAAGCATGAAAAGAATCCTATTCCTTCAATGGCGCATAATAACTACCTAAGAGTTGGTAGGAACGTAGTTGATTTCATCGAATCCTAGGTAGATGTCTCTGGCACTCTATACAAATATATATTTATTGGTATACTACCACCTGCCTATCCATGTATGGCTATTTTGTCCACCCCTGTGGCTTGATGTCAGAGTCTGGGAACTGCCTGGCAGTTTCCTGGGCTAGAGGTTGTCATTTTGACACACCCATTCATGAATTGGTTCTGCTAGGCCCTGAGCTCAGATTCCAGCACTGCCAACAATTTGATCGTGGAGTAAGAAGCCAAGCGTGACACCTGTTTTCCTTTGCTCTGAGCGTTCTGGATGTCAGACATGATTGAGAACACTTCTACAAATCTAAATACTATGTGATAGTATGTCATCAAAATAATAAATGGAATGCGTGTTATCACAGTCAATAAAATAAATGGTTAATGAATAAAACAGAAATACAATAAATAACCGCAACAAACAGGATATGTACTGAACATCTATAAGTAAGTATAAATCTTATCATTACAATATATATAAATACTATGTTTCCCAGAGCTGGGGCTTGAATTCAAGCATAGAGAGCAAGCCTGACTTTCTTGACTTCAAGCAAGGTGAGCTTCTCCTTTGTCCACAGTGCTGCAAAGTTACCCAGACCCTGAGTTCAAATCCAAAGCCAGGTAAAAAAAACGGCACCAATTGCAAGCCAGGGAGATTATTTATTTATTTATTTATCTATCTATCTATCTATTTATTTATTTATTTTGTGTGAAGCAAGGTCTTGAACTCAGGTCATGGCAACTCTGCCTCATCTTCCATCACTCTAGTCTGGGGTGCAGCCACTGGAACCACAGGCAATCCTGGGATCCTAGACCTCCAGGCCTTGTGGAGGGGAAAAGTGCACAGAGAAGAAGTGGTGGGATGAAGTTTTAACATTTTGCACCATGACCATTTGGGTCTGAATGACACGGCTCCAAAGGGTACTTCACTTTGTATTGCTGAAGGCTGGCAGGGTACTGGGGAAGAAATAGTCCTGCACAGCAATATAAGCTTAGAGTCGAATCTAAGTCATGTCACTTCCGGATGGTGGGAGATCCTAAGATACCCATTCCCATTTATAGGAATAATGATTGAATGTTGTAAGTGTCACGGTTGAATGAGTTGCTCATGAGTGATACTCGTATAAAATTAGACATTATGATTTCAGTAGGCTGACTAATTTTATTTACTATGAAGCATTAAAAGACTACTATTTTTGGAAGTGGCTCTGTGGCTCAAGTGATAGAGTGCTCGCTTTGAGCTGAATAGTGCAGGGACAGCGCAAAGCCCAGAGTTTATGTTTTTGAAAAGACTACTATTTCTTACAGGGACACATTAATTTCAGAACACTGATTTACTTAATAGTTTATTAAGGATGAAAACAATAATATTAATTATATGGAGACATAATAAATACCCAAGAATTGTTAAGAATGTAGTCTATATAACTGAATAATGGATAGACATCTCTGGCACACTATAAAGATATATATTTATTAGCATACTACCATCTGCGTGTCAATCTGTTTTTATTTTGTCAACCCCTGGGGCTCAAGCTCAGGTCCTGGTAAATGTCTGTCAGCTCAGTTTGCCCCAGTATGGCATGCTGACACTCAATCATTCATGAATTTGGCCCTGTAGGCCATGAGTTCAAATGCCAGCACTCCCAAACAAGAAATCATGGAGTAAGAAGCAGATGGTGACACATGTTTTCCTTTTCTGTGAAAGTCCTGTGTGTCAGGTATGAAGTGAAATACATATGCAGACCTATATCCTATGTAATGAATATTCTATGTGCCATAATAGTCAATAAAATAAATGGTCACTACATGAACAAAACAAAAAATAAAATGAATAACTACATTAAATTCAATATGGAGTCAATATATGTATGTAAATATAAATTATATACTTACTTAAAATGTACACAAATAGGATGTATTCTAGGGGTGGGGATCAATTTCAGGCTTAAGGAACAGACTTGAATTTCCTGACTTCAAAAAAGCAAGCCTCCACTTGCTACACAGTGCAACAGATTTACCCAGACCATGAGTTCCAATCTCAGTCCTGGCAGAAAAAAGTGGTATCTCTGTGCTATGTGATGCCTAATTCTTAGGTATTTCATTATTTCTCCATTTAATGAATGTAATTTTTAAATGCTTCATAAAGTATTGATTAAAATCAATCAGTGTCCTAGAATATAATTGTGTATAATTTTATCCTAGAATCATTCAAAAACTGTCCATTCAATCATGATATACATCACATTCCATTGGTATTCATATGGATAGAAATGAGTTTTTAGGATCTTCTGCCATTTGGAGGTGGCAGGACCAGGATTCGAATTGTGGGCTCCAGCTCCCACTACTTAAACCCGTAGATAGGGAATTCACTGGTCTGTCCAAGAACATCAGCAAGACCAATGATTAAGCAGGCACCAGTGGCTCTCAGCAGTCCTCCATGATACTTACAAGGCTGTGAAAGGAGATACATGGTCAAAGTCACCCTAGGCTGGAAAGTACTTGAGACCCCTGTCCAACTTCAGTGTCAACAAAGCCAGAAGTAGAGCCGTGTGGCTCCAGTGGTAGAAGGGTAGCATTGAACAAAAGCAGCTCACCAACTGCGCCTAGGTCCTGAGTTCAATGTCCGGGACTGGCAACAAACAGGCATACACACAAAAATCTGTGCAGCTATATGGCTAAAACAGGTCTCCCTCTTGTTCCCAACTGGATTGGACAGAGTTCCCTGGGAAAGGGGCTGCTGTCATCTTGATTCCGCCCATTCTGCCTGCATCACAGGATACCAGCCATACCCCCATTCTTTTATGGTTCTTTCTGACCAATGGGGTACAAGAATCGTGGCCACCCACATTCCGTGCTGCCCTGTAGCACCAAGATTCCCTCTGTTGGTTGACACCACTACCAGCAGTTGAGGAAGGTAGAGGTAACTGAGTGGTAAACAAGTGTCTCGAGGTGAATTTGGAGTACAATAGGAAATTGACAACCTAGTCAGAGAGTGGGAGAATAGAGGATTTCCCAGAGCCTGGGAATGTGGCCAGCCCATCTTTCCCATCCCAGCGCTCAGATATCTGAAACAACAAGACTCCGTGAGAGAGCTGTGGGCAATAAACTACTGCCAGAACACCAGCAGAAGAAATCCTCCCATCAGACCTTCAGCATTCAAGAAAACAAAGAATACATAAAAGGGAAGGATCCCAAAGACAAATACCTCTGGGAAGGGTGATTTAACCAAGGGTCTGACCACTGGCCTCCCCTGCCTTTGGAAACAGTCACAGCCACCAGGGTCCAGAATGTCAAGGGTCCCGATACCACCAAGAATATGCAGAGGTGCTAGCAATATGTGGTGCCTGCCCTGGACCACAGTAAAAGGAGAAACCAGGTGCTCTATGCCAAGATCCAACCACTGAAACAGGAAAAGACAGACCTGAAGGATTGACGAGAGAAAGAGAAGGAGAAGGTAGCCAAAGTACACAAAGCACCAAAAACAGAGCTAGACATCCACAAGCCACCCATATAGAGGTTGGTTTTGGCAGAAAGTGATTTACAATCAGCACCAGCCCACATGCAGCTCATGGCCGATGACAGTGAAATGGAGCATGAAGCTCTCACCAGCTGCCTACAGGCCGCAGAGCAGCGCATGGCAGAGCTGGAGATGGTGGCTTCTGTGTTTACTACTTACAAAAGGTGACCAAAATGTTCAAACAGCTAAATGATGTAACACTTCTGCTCAAGAAAAAGAAGAGAAGTTTCTATGATCTGCAGCAAGTGAACACAGAATTTTAGGAGAAGGTGTAAGCATTCTGGAAATAGAGGAGCAACAGGAAGAACAGAATCTGCAAGTTCCAACAAGTGCTGGAGGGGTGTGAGGTACTAAAGAGACTTCAGGACAACCTGAGTTGAATGGTGTCTGCAGCGAATCTGGAGACAGACACCTTCTTGCAGAACCTGAGCATTGAGAGGTCCACGCAGAAGGAGGAGCCCTGGTGGCACACCGAGCAGGTGAACCAACTGACAGAGGAAAAGGAGTGAGGATGAAGGTAGGCGCTGCACCTAGAGAATGAGCTGGGGGAACTGAGAAGGAAGCTGGCAAAGCCATGGCCCTCTGCAGGTCCATCTCAGGAGGAGCAGCACCTGCGGGCCCACACCTACAGCACGCAGATGGGGTTGAGAAACCTGGAGAAACAACTTCACATCCAGGTACAGGAAAACTAGAAACTCCGTCTCCATTATGCAGAGCAGCGGGAGCAAGTGGGAGGATTGGAGGAGAAAACCAAGGATCCACACGAGATCCCCGAGACCCCACGATGTGCATGTGTATGAAACCCACAGCTGGAGGAACAGCTGGCCTTGCTGCAGGACGCTTTCTACAGGGGAGCAGTGAGAAGGAGGAGCTCACCAGCATCGTGGACTCAGAGCAGCAGGTGAAGAAACATCTACAGGAATAGCTGGACTGCTGAGAGGAGAAGATAGAGAAAGGGAAAGAGGTAGCTGAGAGAGAAAGCCAAGTGACTCAGGATCTCCAGGAGCAGCAGGAGCAGTCTCTGGCCCAGCTTCAGGAGCTCAGAGTCACCTGTGAGCAGCACATTACCTCCAATGAGCAGCTGTGCTCCAAGTAGTAGGTCCTGCAGTAGCACCTGCAGAAGCAGACCCAGCTGTTGGAGCAGCTGAAACAAGTGCAGGGTCCGACTAACTGGGGGGAAAAGATGGTGCCCCCAAAGTGGCAGGACAGTTTCAAGTGCGTGGATGTGACCAGTCCAGAGGAGGAGCACATGCAGGCCCAGCTGAACTTCCTGGCTTTCCCTGGGGAAGGAAGCTGTGAACCCTGGAGAAGCAAAAGCTGAGGAAGCGACTCTCCTCGATGTGCCCATGGCAGAGGATGGAGATATCCCCCAAACTCAGAGGGACGTGGAGCTGTTAGCACTCTCGGAAGCTGAGATCCACAGGGGGATACTACTGTCACAGGAGCAGCGAGACTGCTGCAGGCACTCCCCCTCCCACCGACAGCTCAGTGCCAGATAGAGCTGGAGCCACAGGTCCCCCGCCCAATGAGCTGCCACCACAGCATGTGTGAGGGTGGGAAGTGGGACACGTGGGCGTCCATGAAGAAAATCTTCTTCATCCACAACCTGCCTGATGAGGTGGACTTCCACAGTCCTGCAGATAAGCTCCACCATCGATGCAACCAGCTGTCGGCACATATCTGCACCATCCAGGAGTCCCTCCTGACATGTAAAGGACAGATGTTCATTCTGGATCAGCTGTGTCAGGAGAAAGCCGAGTGCATGTGCCAGCTATCCCAAGAGAAGATGAAGAGTAGATAGCTGCCAGAGCTTCTGTCGCTCCTACACGGGGCTCCAGATGCTGACACAGGCTGAGCTCCCCACCTGTGCAGCTGCTTCAGAGGCCTCAGGGTCCTGGGTGGTCAAAATCAGGGAGAAGCAGAATGGTTTTGAAGAATTGCAACTTCAGGATAGTGTGGAAACTGCAAGAGGAGAGGTCAAGGTTCCCTGCCCCGTACAGGACTCCCCCACAGAGCATGTCCTACTGCAGATCCCCACATGCAGAACTGCCCACAGCTGGTGTGCTCAGGCTTGCATTGCTCTGCACCTTTTTTCTGTAGACAGATGGGGATGATGACTCCCTATGTGACTTACTGAGTCCCAAAATCCTCAGCAGCCACCAGAACTAGGTGGCCAGGTGGGCTTCTCTAGGCCTCCATCTGCCTGGAGATAGGAAGGGTAAACTATGGGCCTGGTAGAGCAGAGGCTGCTGGGAGAAGGCCCACATTCCAGGAACATCTAATAACTCATTGGTGGCCAGGGAAGAGGCCCGTGTTATGCTTATCAAAAAGAATAAATCGTTTCCAAAGGGGAAAAAAGGCCTCCAGAAAGATTTGTTCTTCCAGTTATGGGGCTTGAACTCAGGGCCTGTCCACTGTCCTTGAGCTCTATTTGATCAAGACTGGTGGTCTACAAGTTGAGCCCCATCTCCCCTTCCAGCTTTTTCGTTGTGGAATAGAACCCAGGGCTTCAGGCTTGCTAGGCACCACTCTATCACTGAGCCACATTCTCAGCTAGGATGATCTCCTGCCCCCAAACCCATATGGCCATTCCTCAGATAAATAAGAAGTAGGGGCTAGGATGAATATGAAGCACAAGTTTGCTTCACACAGAAATAATCCCCTGCCCCCTCTTCGACATCCTTATTTAAAGTTTCTCTTTTACTATTGAGGGATGAGAGAGGGAGAGGGACATCTGAGAGAGGAGTACCAAGAACAGTGCCCCCCTGAGCCCCACAGCTTCCTCCACACAAGTCCTACAGATTCCCATCTTACCTGACTCAATGTTGTGTCTACACTGTCTCCCTACTCCTGCAAGGCTCAGAATGAAATAAATGTCAGCCCTGGCCTCAGCCCACACCCAGGGTAGAAGCTCCTAGTCCCAAAATCACTTCCACCTCTGACTTCCCAGAGTTAGGCTGGACCCACCACTCACCACTGTGTTGGTGTCAATGATCTCATGGATGGATTTCAGGAAGAAGGTCTATGGCAAAGAGCAGAAGCAGCAGGGTAAGCAGGGAGGAAGGACCCGGGGCAACTCGTCTGGGATCTTCCTCCTTGGAGTCCTCCTGTCAAGCCAGAGCCATCCTGACCCAAAGCCCGGCCAAGGGCAAGGGGTGGAGAAGATAGAGGAGCATGGGACTAGAGGAGGTCCTGCTTTATCTTGGTGCACTTGAAATTTCCAATATTTGGCCCATGCCAATCCCAAAGCCAACATGCAATGCCTCTCCTTGTTATTGTCCATGAGTGTTGTCCCTGAGCTCTTTTTCTAAAGGCTTGCACTCTACCACTTTAGCCAAGGGACACTTCTTGTTTCCTGATGGTTAATAGAGGATAAGAGTCTCACACACTTTCTTGCCCAAGCTGGCTTGGAAGCCAGATCTCACCTTCCTGAGTAGCAAGGATGTCAGGCGTGAGCCACAACTGCCCAGCATATGATGCCTTTTTAAAGGATCTTGGCAACTCTGTAAATGGAACCCCAAAGGGCCTGGATAGACCAAGACCCAATCAAGGAGCTGGGACTGGGGAAGGCTGACATTCTAGCCATTCTGTTCCCCAATATTATAGATGTCAGGTGGTGTTGGATGCATCGAACTCCTAGGCCAACAACCACCAGACTTAGTTGGAAAAAGGTATAGAATACCCAAAGGTTACAGTGTAGAAATCTCTGATTTTGCATGCATATGTGTGTGTGTGTGTGTGTGTGTGTGTGTGTGTGTGTGTGTGTGTGTGTGTGTGTGTGTGTGTGTGTATTTACCAAGGGTTGAAGAGCTAGGTGGTAACCTTTAGCTTGTTTGCACAAGTTTGGTGCTCTAACACTTGAACTATAGTATTACTTCTTCCCAGCTTTTTGGTGATTCTTTGGAGATAAGAGTATGCCCAGGCTAGGTTTGATTCTTTATTGATCTTCCAGTGTCAGCCTTGAGTAGCTAGGATTATAGGCATGTGCCACTGACATCCAGCTGCATGGATGTCTTTTCATACTTTCTGTTCTAAGAGCTGTCTACTTGCCTTGGCCTAGATCGCTGACCTCTACATCAGCTCCCAGCAGCACCTGACTGTGTGGAGACCATATTGCTCAAAAATTGTGAGTGCATCCTATTTCTTTGTCCTCAGGGGAGGGTATGTCTCCTCTGAAGACCGGAGGGGTAGGGGAAGGGGTACGAGGGATAGCTGTAGATGGGTGCTCGGCTAGGAAATAGGTACTCTGTTTTATCCAAAAAGGAATGCGTGCCCAGATGTTAATGGCTCATGCTCTCATAATCATAACTCATTCAGCAGGCTGAGATTGGAGAATTAACATTCAGATGCAGCCCAGCAAGAATTGTCTGTGAGACTCTCTTCTCCCAAGAACCACCTGAAAGCTGAAAGAAAAGCTCTGGCTTAAGTGGTAGAGTGGTATCCTTGAATGAAAAAACTGAGGGACAGAGCATGGGCTCTGGATTCAAGCCCTACTACTAAGATGCACTCATGCGCACGCGCACACACACACACACACACATACACACACACACACACACACACACACACACACACACACACACACACACACACACACACACACACACAGAGGAAGGTAGTAATGATAAGCTGAGCTAGAACTGGGGGCAGTCCTGAGGCATAATCATAATAAACTCTCAAGCCACATCAGTTGTTTCTCCTTAAATCCTTCTTGGGTAGAGGGGTCTGGGCTATGGCAGTAAATTGCATGGAACCTGCCCCTCCATCCCAGCACGGGGACATAGAACCAAGGGAAGGACACTATGGATGCGCCTTTGTAGTTGTCCCATGATTGCAGACCTTCATCTGCCCTGAACACTGGTGAGTTAAGCAGGGCTCCGAGTCCTGGGACTCCTGGAATATAGTGACTGCTACAAGCAGCAGCCAACCTGCTTTTGTTCCTCAGCCTACAAGTCTTTCATGAGCCCAACTCAAAACCTGCCCAAGGTGTGCCTGACAAATTCACATTCTTGTGATTCCCTTGTGAGCTGGCCTTAACTGGTCTACCCCTTCTGGCCCAGAACCGTGGTCTGAGACATCGATTTAGTGCTTAGATCCACACTGCACTCATGACAGATGCCCTTTTGATGAACGGGGGATGACCTGCATGCCACAAGGCATGAACTTTTCTGGTACTGTGTCCTGCTCTGTAGGCAAAGGCCTTCAAGGAGGCTGCTCTCAAGACTTGTAGGACACATAGACATTGGAAGACCATCAGGAGCCCACTGGAAAGTACTTGCTAGAGCCATAACATGAGGTCAAAGCAGGCCAGGTATTGGTCATGGGGCTTTAAGTCTGGGCCTGGGCACCATCTCTCAGCTCTTCAGCTTAGCACTTCACCCGCTTCTGTTTTTTTGGTGGATCCTTGGAGATCAGAGTCTCCCGGACATTCCTGCCCAGGCTGGCTTTGAACGGCAATCCTCACATCTCAGCCTCCTGATGTGCTAGGAGGACCAGCATAAGCCACCCATGCCTGGCCTATCTGTCCATTCACCACAGTGGACTAGTTGCTCCTGAAAGCTTATCTTTATTTTTTAGGTGCCAGTACTGGGGCCTGAACTCACGGTCTGGCCTGTAGTCTCTTAACATTTTCTCTCAATGAGGACATGCTACCACTTGAGCCAAAGCTCCATTTCTGGCTTTTGTTAGTTCATGGGCAAGAAAGTCTCACTAACTTTCCTCCCTTGAGGTGGCTTTGACCCACAATCTCTGATCTCAGTCTCCTGAGTAGCTAGGATTTACGGGGGTTGAGCCACTGGTGGCATTGGGCTAGAAGCTTTTCTTAAGAAGAGTTCTTCCCTGCATTTGCCCTGACTCCTCCATGCAAAGAGGGCCTGAGGGTCAGGAGCTGTGAAAAATAGGCTTCCAGCCACAGAAATTGGCTGGGGTCTTTGGTGAAATGTCAAGCTAATATTTCCCTGGGCCTCATTCTGGGACCCCACCCTCTGCCCTACTTGTGACTCAAGTACAAATCTTGACTCAGCCTTCAGTGTTCTGCCAGACTTGTCTGAAGCCACAGAACCATCATTCCATCCACACAACCTGCTCTACACCACACCTCAGGACCTTTGCCCATGCTGTACCTTGTGCCTGAGGCTCTCTGTCCTGTTCCACAACTTAGAACTCCTGTGGAATTTTGGCACTGGTTATATCACTTCCTGGAGCAAGTCTTTCCTTTCCTTCTCCATCTTTTTTAAAAAAAAATACTGAGTTTCTAGAGGTGGAATTTGTGCAGGTTGACTCTCAAATTCTCTATCTTGGTGTGTGTGTGTATGTGTGTGTGTGTGTGTGTGTGTGTGTGTGTGTGTGTGTGTGTGTGTGTGTGTGTGTGTGTGCCTGTGCCATTTCTAGGGTTTGAATTCAGGGCCTGGATGCTATCGCTGATCTTTTGTGCTCAAGACTAGCACTCTACTACTTCAACCACAGTTCTACTTCTGGATTTGTGGGTGTTTAATTGGAGAAAAGAATCTCATATAGACTTTCCTGTTTGCATTTGGCATCCTCAGATCTCAGCCTCCTGAGTAGCTGAGGTTACAGGAGTGAGCAAACAGCACCTGGCCTCTACCTATTATCCGTAACCTCGGCCCTCCTCTAAGTCCCAGAAGAATATGTCTCACTATGCTCACGTTTTTTTTTGTTGCTGTTGTTGTTGTTTTTGCCAATCTTAGGGCTTGAACTCAGGGTCTGGGCATGTTCCTGACCTTTTTTAACTCAAGGTTAGCACTTTTATTGCTTAAGCCACAGTTTCACTTTTGGCTTTTTCTGTTTCTGTGGTAGGAAGGAATCGAACTCAGGGCTTCATGTGTGGTAAGTAAGCACTCTACCAGTAAGCCACATTCGAAGCCCAAGGCTTACTTCTAATGGGAGTTATGATGGTGGGATTTATTGGATTACCCCTTTTGGCACAGAAATTGCTGGCTATTTCCTATCTTTCCCAGGATTTGGGACCAGCCTGAGACTCAGCAATGAAGAATGATGAATGAGTGATGGCCACCAGGCCCCAGAGACCTAGGCTCACATCTTAATGAGGGATAGAGGATATAGAGCCACAACCTTCAACAACTCCTACAGCCTAAGAATTGTGGTTTCTCTTGAGAAGGGCCAGGACATAATGCACCCGTGGTACACACCAGTTGCACACACCAGCCCAGGCAAAGCCTTCGTGGCTTCAGTTTTTAAATTGCAGTGAAGAATGCTTATTCAAGCTGCCTGCTCAGACTTAGTACTCTCTGAGGGCTTGTTCCAGCTTGCCCAGTTTGGGGGGCTGGGCATGGCCAACCTGCTGAATGCCCATCATCCTGGCCCTGTCCCTGAGACTTTTGCTCAAGGGTAGTGCTCTGCAACTTGAGCCACAGGGCCACTCAGGGTTTTTTTTTATTATTATTTTATTTTGATTTCCTGTGATCTCTTAAGAAATATGAGTGTCGTGGTCTTTCCTACCTAGGCTGAATTCAACTTGGCATCTCAGCCTCCTGAGGAGCTAGGATTACAGGCAAGAACCACTGACACTTGGCTTCCTTTTCTTCTTGTTCTTTTTTTTCGTTACAATCTGAAATCTTCAAGGTGTCATTCCAATGGTTTGTATTAGAAGTAAACTTCCCAGGCCTGGAATTCGAGTGCTAGGACTACCACCCACAAACTCATTCCTATTCATGTGAATGCTAATGGAATGTTATGAAAGTAATAATTAAATTTGCAGTTATTCCATGATTCTACTTTAGAATGCCACACAAAAATTATTGAATTTATATCTTCCATTCTAGCACCATGGTATGATTAAGGATATTGACTGATTTTTATTAATGATTTTATAAGTATTAGATGATGATACTGAAGTGCCCCCGTCGCAGGACCCCCACCAAGAAGACCACCGAGAGTCGGACGTTCCGAAATACAAAAGCAAGGCTTTATTCAGTCAGGCTGCAGCTCAGGCCTCGTCCTACAGACCAACACAATGGAGCTTAGGAGGAAGCCCCGAGCTGAAATTTCATAGGGCTTATAAAGGCAAAAACTACAAAGTTACAGTAACCAGATATGTTAACAGGACATCCTAGGGTGATAAGGGGTGATAGGGGGTGATCAGACCATTTGGGCTAGGGCATTAAAGGGCAGAGTGTTATCAGACCATTTGGGTTAGGGCAATAAAGGGCAGGGGGTTATCTGTGAAGCAAGGGAAGTTTGTGGCCACAGATAACTCTGTCCTTGTGATTTATGTTAGCTCTGGTTAACTTCAACATGGACAAGTCAGTTCCTGGAATTTATGTTTGCTCTGGGTCACTCATAATTTAACATAAAGGACAGAATGGCTGCTGCCTCAAAATGGAGTTACTTCAACTCTTCAATACTTCATTAAATGGAAGCATAATTTAATAACTACTATTTTGTAATAATATATAATTTAATAATATCCTCACATTCCCTCTGTTTATATATATATATATATATATATATATATATATATATGTATATATATATTTGGCGTTACTGTGGCTTGATCACAGGTCCTCAGAACTTCCTGGAAGCTCAGTTTTCTGGAGGCTGGTGTGCTAAATCTGTGACCCCATTTATGGATTGGGCATTTTAGGCCGTGCGTTGAAATCCCAGCATGGCCCATAATGTATTCATGGAGTAAGAAGCCAATTTTGACACATTTTTTTCCTTCTCTGTGAAAGTTCTGGGTCTCAGTATATGTGATATGATGTAATAAAATAAATGATTTATGTGCAATAATACTAAATAAATAAGGGTAGTAAATGTCATATGGAGTAAACCCATGTATGTAAATAGATCTCATATGTGTGTATGATTTTTTCCAGTACTGGGGCTTCAATTCAGGTGCTTGAAACTTTTCTGAACTAGTCTTCAAGGAAGGCAATCTTCCCCTTCACCCACAGTGCCACAGAGTTACCCAGACTCTGAGTTTAAATGCCAGGCCTGCCAGTATAATGGTGCAAATACCAAGCCAGGGCCATATTATTATTGTTATTGTTGTTGTTGTTATCATTATTATTATTATTTGGTTTTAGGCCAAGTACCGAGCTTGAACTCAGGTCTTGGCATCTCTGCCAAAGCCAATCCTGGGGTCCTAGGTCCCGAGTTCAAATGTCAGGCCTGGCAAAAAATAAAAATAAAAAGGAAAAAAATAAAACTGAGAAGTTCATTGAGGTGATTACACTTTTTTTTCCTTTGTATTGTACCATCCTGGGTCTAAATAACAATGCCCAGACAATGTACATGACCT
Source organism: Dipodomys merriami (assembly GCF_024711535.1). Classification (NCBI taxonomy): domain Eukaryota; kingdom Metazoa; phylum Chordata; class Mammalia; order Rodentia; family Heteromyidae; genus Dipodomys; species Dipodomys merriami. The sequence continues at coordinate 327,917 of NW_027206207.1, read as the reverse complement.
TACATTGCTGATGTTTGGCAGGCTATTAGCGAAGCCAAGCCGAAATCGGAAACTTAGGCCTGGAGCTTGAATCCCGGGACTCCCACTAATGAATGGCTGTCGGGAGTTTCTAAGAAACGCTTTCCAATAGACATCTGTACAAATGGAATGTTGTAAAAGTAACAATTACATTAGTAGTTAGTGTACAATTATATTAGAAAATTATACACAACAGGTATACTACATTGACTAATTTTCAATAAATACTTTATTATGTAGTCAATCATGATACCTAAAAATGGAAGGAATAATTTAATTGGCAATATTTAATTTAATTGGCATATTTTGATAGAAATATCATATATGCAATTTCATAATTTACAGACATATCTCATTAAATATATCTACATCTATCTATCTATCTATCTATCTATCTATCATCTATCTATCTATCAATCTATCGATTTATCTATCTATCTATCTGTCTATCTATCTATCTATCTATCTATCTATCTATCTATCTATCTATCTATCTATCTGTCTGTCTGTCTACCAATCTACACATTTATCTGTTTATACACTTGTGACTACTGGAGCTCCGTGGTAGAGTGCTCACCTAGTAAGTACGAAGCCATGGGTTCAATTCCTCATTACCATTTGCATAGAAAAATCCAGAAGTTTTGCTGTAGCTCAAACACTCGAGCACTAGCTTTGAGCATAAAGGCTTAGGGACTGTGTCTAGACCCTTACTCAAGAGCCAGGACTGGCACCAAAACAAAAAATAAAAAAGGAAAAGATAGAATGTTCTGACTGAAACTATATACAGATAGGGCTGCAAATACCTCATCACAGAACAAGCTGGGAATCTAGTGCTGACATTTGCCATCTAACCTGAATTAGAGAGAGGTAAACCGCTGGAACCCAGTTCCATGGACTAGATGCTGCTGGCTTGCTCACCCTGTCATCCAAGATACTAGGGGGCTGAGATCCTACACTGGTGGGTTTAAAACCTAGGCTTGGCAAGAAGTCTGTGAAACTCTGAGCTGTGGCTTAAAGTCGCAGAGTTATAGCCTGATCAAAAGACCTTAGGACAGTACCCCCAACATTTCAGTGCAATCCCCGTGGCTCACTCCTCCCCCCAAAAAACCTCACCCCTCCAAAATCTAAATTTGGACTGTTTGTGGTGTGTTTCTGAAAGAATGATGATACTGATGAAAGCACCCTAATTCTAATGATATTATGTGGGCTACAGCTATGTGATGAGTATTTCATGAGTTGTGTGCTGAGTACTTCTTGGAGTGCATTTTTTCATGTGGTTCTTGTAAGAGCTCCACAAGTAAGATGATTGTGCAGATGAGAAACTTGTGGCAACATTTCATGGCCAAAATTATGTATGTACCTAACTCTAGTGAGTTGTCTCCTGCAGACAATTGTTTTGTATTATATTTCTTGATCATGAACCTTGAACTAAGGGCCTAGCCACTGACGTTTACCTGTGGGGATCATGGGTAGCACCCTACCACAAGGAGGCAAGGACCCCCTTGCCACAGATTGTTACAGTCTAGGCGTGCAGTAGCTGAGGTCTGTCATCCTGTCTACTCAGGAAGCTGAGATCTGATCGTCTGGGTTCAAAACTATCCCAGACAGAAAAGGTCCCGTGAGACTTTTATCTCCTATTCACTACTTAGGAACTTGAAGTGGAAGCTAGTTGCTGCTGACTTGTGCCTGTCATCCTAGGTACTCCGGATGCTGAGAGCTGAGGATCACGGTCCAAAGCCAGCTTGGGCAGGAAATTCCTTGAGATGCTTCTCTCCAGTGACACACCAAAAACCTCAAGGGGTGCTGTTGCTCAAGTGGTAGAGTGATTGGCTTTAGCTAAAGAGCTCAAGGACAGCACCCAGGCCTAGACTTAAATTCCTCCAACTTCCAACAAAATAAAGAAAGAAACCTAAAGTAGAGTGCTGGGAATGTGTCTTAGGAGTAGAGTGCTTTGCATGTATGAATCCCTGGGTTTGATTCCTTAGTACTACACTAGAAAAAAGCCTGAAGTGGCTGTGTGCCTCAAGTGGTAGAGTGCTATCCTTGTACAGGAGAAACTCAGGTACAGTGTTGAGGTCCTGAGTTGAAGCTCCAGGACAAGTGTAGGAACACACATACATGCACACACACACACACGCACACACACACAAACACACACACACACACACACACACACACACACACACAGATAACAGAAGTGAAGCTGTGACAAGAAATGATAAAGCACTGAGCTTCTGCTCTGAGCTCATGGTCAGTATCCAGGTCCTGTGTTCAACCCTGAAACACAGCCACCCAGGGCCCAACTAGGAGAGGTCAAAGTTTCAAAACCTGATGAGTTTTACCAGCCATAGATGACATGAAGCGTAGTAATATTACACATGTACTTTGATTTAGCAAGCTTCTAGAAACCCAGGGAAGCGTCATTGCCAAAAATGAATCATTTTATTAGGTTCAGCTCCTTAGTTGTCTGCCAAAAGGACCCTTGAATTAATTGTAGCAGGTTATTTCAACACTGGAACATAGTCTAACAAATACAGGATAAGTGCAGGGAACTTGGCCTGCCAAGGGAGGTGGCACAAATGAAGTCTTCTTGTCACAACAGAGCTCTCGGCAGAGAGATAGCTTGAGATACAAAGAGGCCTTTTTCTCCTGGCCTTCAGAGCCCACCCACACTCCTCACTAATTGGCCTAGAAAGAGTTTTTTGTCACTCAGCTCTACAGGGGTGAGGCCTTTTGTCTGCCTGTTCCAATAATGAGGAAGTCTTCTTCAGGCAATCCCTGGTGTGGAGAAAACTTCAGGCTACAATGGGAACAGTGAGAGGAGCCCCGGAAGATGCACTGTCTTGAAAACTCTCTCTGTGCTATGAAATCATTTTATTCAAAGCAACTTTCCTAGCTGGATGCCTTTCATTATAGGGATTCTGGACCTTCACCAATAGAAATACATGCGTACATACATGGGGAGACATGTTGTTACTGGCTTTTCTTTTAATTGCCAGGTTCGGGAGTTTTACTATGAGCCTAGGCACTGTCCCTGAATTCTTGTGCTTAAGGTTAATGCTCTGCCCTTGAGCCATAGCCCCATTCATGGGGATTTTTTATTCCTGTAATCCCTCAGAAATAAGAGTGTGGTGGATTTTCCTGTCCTGTCTGAATTCAAACTGGCTTTCTCTACCTCTCAGCCTCCTGAAGAGCTAGGATTAGAGGTAGGATCCACTGACACTTGGCTTTCTTTCCTTCTCATTCTTTTCTTTCATCCTGACAATGTGAAATCTTCACAGTGTAATTCCAATCTTTTGCATTTCAAAGTAAAATACCCAGGCCTGGAGTTAAAGCGACAGTACTGCCACCTACAAATGGAGGGAGATCTTGAGAAAATCATTCCTATCCATGGGAATGCCTAATGAAATATTATAAAAGTAACAATTAAATCTGCAATTAGTTAATAATTCTCTTATAGAATGCCACACAAAAAGTATTGGATAGTGTCTTCCATTCTAACAACATGGTATGATTCTCCCAATTATGGAATACTGACTACTTTTACATTAATGCTTTAATAAGTATTCAACCATGATACTTCATTAAAAGGAGGCATAATTTAATAACTAATATTTCATAATATATATAATTCAATATTCTCATATACATAGCAAACTACACTTCTATCTATCTATCTATCTATCTATCTATCTATCTATCTATCTATCTATCTATCTATCTATCTATCTATCTATCTGCCAGTACTATTGCTTGATCACAGGTCTTCAGAACTGGCTGGCAGTTCAGTTTGCCAAAGGCTTTTGTTTTACAACTGACCCATTCATGATTTGTGCATTGTTGGCTGTGAGTTCAAATCCCAGCATGGCCAAAAGTTTATATGTGGAGTCAGAAGCCAATTTTGACCCATTTTTTCCTTCTCTGTGAATGTTGTGGGTCTCAGGATGATGTATAATCCATATGCAAATAAATCCATGTGATAAGATGTAATAAATGAAATAAATGTGATATATGTAATAATACTAAATAAAATAAATAAAAAATAAATAAGGGTAATAAATGTCATAGCGAGTAAACACATGTATGTAAATAGATCTCATGTATGAATATTATTTTTCCACGGCTGGGGCTTGAATTCAGGCCCTGGACACTGGTCTGAAATTCTTGTCTTCAATGATGGTGAGTTTCCCCTCCCCTACAGTGCCAAAGAGTTAATCAGACCCTGAGTTGAAATCCCAGGCCTGCCAGAAAAATGGTGCAAATTCCAAGCCAGTGTCTTAATTTTTTGACCAGGGACATGCACTATCTTGAAAGCACTCTCTGTGCTATGATATCATTCTATTCAAAGCAAATTTCTTAGCTGAGTGCTATTTTTCCTAATGACTATGGATGTTCACTGATAGAAATACATGCATATATACACAGACACATGGAATTACTGGCTCTTTCTTTTTAGTGCAGATCCTGAGGTTTGAACTATGAGCCTAGAAATTGTCTCTGAGCTCCATTTACACAAGGCAATACTTTATTGTGCCTTAATCCATGATACTTCATTAAATGGAGGAATAATTTAATACTTAATAATTATTAGTAATATGCTAAATGACATTTAATAATATACAGACATCTCACATTCTATAATATATTTATATTTTAATGTACAGTGGAATATACATATACATCTCTCTCTCTCTCTCTCTCTCTCTCTCTCTCTCTCTATATATATATATATATATATATATATATATATATACATGTATTTGCAGCAATTTACACATCTATCTATTTATATATTGACCACTCCTGGGGCTAGAACTCAGGTCTTGGGAACTGCCTGGCATTGAATTTGTTTGAGGCTGCTGTGCTTAAACTGACCCCTTGATGAATTAGGCATTTTAGGCCCTGAGTTCAAATCCCAGCAGTGCCAAATTCAATAGGTGGAGTAAGAAGCCAATGTTGACCTGATTTCCTTTCTGTGGTAATATTGTGTCCTAGGTACAATATGTAATATCTATGCAACTACATATATTTGATATATATTATACATGTATATAAATAATATTTTTGCAAGTTCTAGGGCTGGAATTCACACACTGGGTAATGCTCTGGATTTTTTTTTCTTCTAAGAGGTTAGCTTTCACATCACCCAGAGCACAATAGAGTTACCCAGTCCCTGAGTTCAAATTACAAGTATGGCAGATAAAATGGCCCAAACTCCTATCCAGGACCTTAACTTTTTTGGAGTGGCAGGCACGGAGCTTGAACTCTGTCGCCACAACTCTTCCTCAGCCTTGATTATCCTAGGCTGGGGTGCAGCTTTTACACCCACAGATGATCCAGGGATCCTAGGACCCGCGTTCAACTCCCAGCTCTGACAAAAAAAGTAAACCAACCAAGATTGAGGAGGAAAAACCAGGAAGTTTTAGACAACAGTTTTACCTTTTTTTCTTTTGTACTGTGATCATCTTGGATCTCAATGACTCGGCTTGAAAATTGTACATGACCTTGCATGGCTGAAGGTTGGCGGACTGTCAGTGAAGCCTCCGCCCAACCCAGAAACCAAGGCCCTGAGTTTGATCCTGAGACTTCCACCTACTCATTCCTATCTATAGGAACAATAATAGAATCTTTGTAATGTACCAATTGAACTACTAATTAGCTAGTCATTGTATTATAAGATTGTAGGCAATAAATATAGGTCATTGATTAATTTAATATTTTATTGTCTCCCACTGTGATTAATTAATGGAGGCATAATTTTAGAACAAATTATTCATAATAATAGAGTATATAAAAATAAGATATAGACATCACTATACAGTAGAATCTATATAAATGTCTATCTGTCTCTCTCTATAACTTTATTTATAGATACATATACATATGTAAATACACACCGTGCAATATACATATCTATCTGTTCATATATTGGCCACTCCTAGGGCTTTATCTCAGGTCCTCAAATTTGCCTGACAACTTCACTTGCATCAGACTGGTGTGCTAACATTGACACATTCATGAAGTGGGCCTTCTAGGGCCAGAGTTCAAATCACAGAACTGCCAAGAACTTAATCGTGGTAGAAGAAGCCAATTGTCCCACTTGTTTTCCTTATCAGTGAAAGTCCTGGGTCTCAGGAATGATGTATAATACATAGGCAAATCTGTGTTCTATTTAATAGGATGTAAATAATGTTATACATGTAATCATACTCTCTAAAATATATAATAAATGAATAAAAAACAAAATAAAATGAATACCTACACTAAATGCAATATATCATAAACATGCATATGTAAATATAAATCATGTTTTTAAAATGTATACGAATATTATTTTTGCCAGTGCTAGGGCTTGAATTCAGACCCAGGGATCAAGCCTGTCTTTCTTGTCTTCCAGCATTGTGAGCTTTCCCTTCCCCCACAGTACTGCAGATTTACCCAGACCCTGAGTTCAAATCCCAGGCTCGGCAGAAAAAATGGCTCGAATATGCCAAGTAGCCTCATAATTATTTAAATATTTTTAATGTATCTATGTATATATGTATGTATGCATGTATGTATTATGTATTTTTATTTTGTCAAGCTCAATGGCAGCTCTGCCTCAGCTTTGATCACTCTAGGCTGGGTTGTAGCCACTGGACACACAGCTGAACCTAGGTTCCTGGGCCTCAAAGGCTGACAGGAAAAATAAATAAATAAAACGACACAGAAAAAAACCCAGTAACTTTCAGATGTCTGCCAGTTTTACATTTGTTCTCTTTTCAAAGTGACCATCCTGGGTCTAAAAGACAGGGCTGAAATGTGTTGGTAACCTGCCATTGCTGAAGGCTGTTGGGCTTTCAGGGAAGCCATGGGCTAACACCACAACAAAGTCCCTGTGTTCGAAGCTGGGTCCTGATCCCTACCAATGGAGGGAGATCCTGAGTCTCGTTCCTATACATAGGAATACCGATGGAAAGATATGAATGTCAAGGTTGAATTACTTGTTCCTGAATGATACTAGTATAAAATTAGAGAGTGATTTTAGGAGTCCAAAGGATTTTAATGAATATTTTTGGCACATTAAAAGAATACTATTAATTTTGTGGACACAATAGTTTCGGGACAGTGGTCGATTTAATTAGTAATTCATTAAGGATGAAAACAGTAATATTAATTACATGGAGGCATAATAAATACCCAAGAATTAATAGGAATGTAGCCAATATAACTGAATAATGTATAGACATCTCTGGTACTCTATAAAGATCTGTATTTATTTGTGTACTACCATCTGCATGTCAATCTGTTCTTGTTTTGTTAACCCCTGGGGCTCAATCTCAGGTGCTGGGAACTGCTTGTCGGTTCAATATGCCCCAGGCTGGCATGCTGACACTCACCCATTCATGAATTGGGCCTTGTAGGCTGTGAGTTCAGATGCCAGTACTCACAAAAATTGAATCATGCAGTAATACACAGGGTGACACATGTTTTCTTTTTCTGTGAAAGTTCTGGGTGTCAGGTGTGAAGTTTCATGCATAGGCAATTCTATATCTCATTTAATAAATGTAGTAAATATTCCATGTGTTGTAGGAGTCAATAAAATAAATGATAAATGAATAAAAAATGAATAACTTCATTAAGCACAATTTGGAGTCAACATACAGGGCTCTATCTCAGGGCCTGCGAAATGCCTGGCAGCTGAATTGACTAGTGGCTGCTGTGCTGGCATTAACCCATTCATGAACTGAGCCTTCTTTGCCTGAGTTTAGATCCCAGCACTGCCAAAATATAATTTTGGAGTGAGAAGCTGAGCATGGCACATGTTTTCCTTTTCTGTGAATGTGCTCTGTGTCAGGTAGGATGTATAATTTGGATGCAAATCTATATTCTATGTAATAGGATGTAATAAAGGTAAAAAACATCATAGGTTGAAGAATTGCCACTACATTAAATAATAAACAGATTGAATTAGTAGTGAATCATTCTAGGATAAAATTAGATGCAATAAGTATAGGATGTGCACTAAGTTTCATTGATAGTTTATTAAGCATTAACAGAATAAAAATTACATGGGGACATAATTAAATAACTAATAATTGGTAGTAACACATGATGAATAATTTAATAATATATAGACATTGGTCTCATTCTATGAAATATCTAATTATATATATGGATATATGTACATATATGATAAACAATAATGGGATATTAAGTAATTATTAATTAATGCTTTATTAATTGTTAACTGGGACACATCATTAAATGAAGACATAATTTAATACCTAATAATTGGCAGTAATATTATCTATAATTTAATAATATGCAGAAATCTCATTTTGTATATATAATATTTATATACAGCAATCTCTATCTATTTGTACCTCATTCACTCCTGGGGCTCAGTGGTTGACTGCTCCCCTAATAAGCACGAAGCTCTGGGTTCGATTCCTCAGTGCCACAAAACAGAAAACCCAGAAGTTCTGCTGTCTTTCAATCAATTGAGTGCTAGCCTTGAGCACAAACGTTTAGGGACAGTGTCTAAGCTCTTACTCATGCCCCTGGTCTGATAACAAAAAAAGGTAGAATGGTCTAACTGCAATTATAGAAGGACAGAACTTCAAATACCTCATTACAGATCAAGCTAGGAGACTGGTGCTGACAGCAGCCACCTAACCTGACTTAACCACATGTAAACCCCTGCAACCCAGCTCCACGTGTTACCTATATCATCCTGCTTTATGCCCATCATCCGGACTGCTCAGGAGCTTTAAAACCCAGTCTTGGCAGGAAGTCTGAGACACCTCAAAATGTGGCTCCAAGAGGTAGAGCTCTAGCCTTGAACAAATGTTATTGGAACAGTACTCCATGCTTTGAGTTCAAGCCCCATGGCTAACAAACCCTGCCCCCCCAAAACACCCCACTAAACCATTAGATGTGAACTTGTATGGTTTGTAAAATTTTCCTCAAAAATGGTGATACTGATGAAAGAACCCTAATTCTAATGACAGCTTGTGGAATGGAGCTATGTGCTGAGTCCTCCATAGGGTGCTCTATTCTGAGTCCCGCACAGGGTGCTATGTGCTGAGTCTTTCATAGGATGCAGTGTGCTGAGTCCTGCATTGGGTGCTGGGTGCTGAGTCTCTTACAGGATGTTGTTTGCTGATTGGTGCAACGAGTGCCATGTGCTGTGTCCTTATCCGGGTGCATTCTTACATCTTGTCTGTGTAAGAGCTCCACAACTTAGATGATTATACAGACAAGAATATTGAGGCTCAGATAGGTCCCCATGTCAGGGATAAAGTTATGTGTTACCGAAGATTAGTGAGTTGTCTACAGCAGACAATGGTTTTGTTTTGTTTTTTCTCGGTCATGAACCTTGAACTCAGGGCTTAAGCGCTGACCCTTATGTCTTGGGCTCCTAGCTAGCACTCTACCACATGGAGCCAGGGAATCCCTTGCAGCAGAGGCCACAGCCAAGGGGTCAGTAGCTGACGTCTCTCATCCTGCCTTCTTAGGAAGCTGAGTTCTAAAGATCTGGGTTCCAAACTATCTCAGACACAAAAGGTACCATGAGACTATTATCTCCAATTCACTACTAAGAACCTGAAGGGGAAGCTGGGTGCTTTTGGCTCATGTCTCTCATCTTAGCTACTCAGGAGGATGAGATCAGGAGGATCATGGTTCAAAGCTAGCCTAGGCAGGAAAGTCCTTGAGAAACATAGCTCCAATGAACCACCAGAAAACCGGAAGAAGCTCTGTGGCTCAAGTGGTAGAGCACAAGATTTGAACTGAAGAGGTCAGGGACAGCACCCAGGCCAAGACTTCATCTCATTCAACCGACAACAACAACAATAAAAAAAAGACAGAAATAAAATAACAAAGCTGAAGTAGAGGGCTGGGAATGTGCTTTAGTGGTAGAGTGCTTTCCATATATGAAATCCTGGGCTTCATTTCTCAGGAGCACATCACTAAGACAAAGCCTGAAGAGGCTCTGTGGCTCAAGTGAGAGAGGGATATCATTATACAAGAGAAACTAGGTACGGTGCTCATGTCCTGAGGTCAAGCTTCAGGACTATTATATGTGTGTGCACACACAGACACACACCCGCGCACACATACACCGTCATGTGCTCACACACACACACACACACACACACACACACACACACACACACACACACACACACAAATAATAGATATTGCAAATAAGAGAAATCATGGGACCTATGTTTCTTTGGGCTTGGCTTACTTCACTTAATATAAATTTTTCCAAGTCTTTCCATTTCCTGACAAATGGGGCAATGTCATTCTTTCTGATGGAGGCATAGAATTCCATTGTGTATATATACCACATTTTCTTGATCCATTCATCTACTGAGGAGCATCTGGGTTGGTTCCATATCTTAGCTATGGTAAATAATGCTGCAATAAACATAGTTAGTGTGGTCTTGTTTGTAAACATGTCCAAAAGTGGACTGCTGGGTCATAAGGGAGCTCTATGTGGAATCTTTTGAAGAACCTCCATACTACTTTCCAAACTGGTTGAACAAGTTTACACTCCCACTAACAATGAAGTAAGGTTCCCTTCTGTCCACATCCCCTCCAGCATTTGTTGTTATTAGAGTTCTTGATTTTTGCCATTCTAACTGGGGTGAGGTGGTATCTCAATGTTGTTTTGATTTGCATTTCTTTTATGGCTAGGGAGGTTGAGCATTTCTTCATGTGTCTATTGGCCACCCTTCTTTCTTCTTCAGAGAAGTTTCTCTTTAAGTCAATAGTCCACTTATTTATTGGACAGTTGTTTCTTTGAGGATTTGTTGTTGGGGGATTTAATTTTTTGAGTTCCAAGTATATTTTAGATATGAGACCCTTGTCCATTGTATGGCTAGTGAAGATCTTCTCCCAATCCGTGGGCTTTCTATTGATCTTGCTAGCTATGTCCTTTGCCATGCAGGAGCTTGCAACTTCATGCAATCCCATTTGTCCAAACTTTATTTGATTTTTTGTTTTTCCGGGTCTCTATTAAGAAAATTTTGGCCTGCGCCAAGGAGACCTAGGGTTTCTCCTATTCCATCCTGTAATGTTTTCAGAGTGTCTACTTTGACTCCGAGGTCTTTGATCCATTTGGAGTTGATTCTGGTGCAGGGTGATATATAAGGATCTAGCTTTAGTTTTCTACAAGTAGTTAACCAATTTTTCCAGGCACCATTTACTGAAGAGGTTGTCTTTCTTCCATTCTATTTTTTAGTTCCCTTATTAAAGATTAGATAGCTATAGGTCTGTAGGTTCATTTCTGGGTTTTCAATTCTATTCCATTGGTCCTGAGGTCTGTTCTTGGGCCAGTACCAAGCTGTTTTGATTACTATGGCTTTATAGTAGAGTTTGAAATTTGGTATTGATATTCTGTATGCCAACAATGAAAAAAGAGGGGCTGACATTAGGAAAGCAACTCCATTTGTAATAGCTCCACAAAAAATAAAATACCTATGAATTAACTTAACCAAAGAAGTGAAGGACCTTATTGATGAAAACATTAATAACTTGAAAAAGGAAATCAAAACAGAACTTAGAAAATGGGAAAACCTCCCATGCTCCTGGATTGGAAAGATTAACATCGTGAAACTGACAATACTTCTCAAGGCTATCTACATATTTAATGCGATACCTGTCAAAATTCTAACCACATTCTTCAAGGAAATAGAAGAGGCAATCCAAAAATTCATGTGGAACAATAAAATTCCCCGAATAGCAAAAAGCTCTTCAAGGGTTGTGTGCCTTTATAAATCATGCAAATCTTTAGCTCGGGGTTCTCCTCCTTGGCTCTGCTGTGTTGGAGTGTAGGATGAGACTAGAGCTGCAGCCCGTTTAAATAAAACTTTAAAACAACTGTAAAGTCTGACTCTCGATTGTCTTCTTGGTGGGGATCCTGCAACCTGGGTATAACATTAGTGGAGCCCTTCAGGGATCCTCCCAAAGACATTTGAGATCTCAGACTCCAAAGTTAAAACAGCGCTGTCTTTGTTAATTTCTCATGTCCTGTCGTTGTCTGTTTTACTTTCATTTTCCTTTGTGAGGATGGCTGCTACCATGTACAAAGGGTTGTCGAAGCTGAAGCACTTGCACAACAACCCTGGCGGAACTGGGATATGTCCCACATCCTCTTGTGGGGATGGGGTCTTTGGAACCCGGCCGTGTGGGGAGTTAGTTGGAACCCCACTGTGTGGGGTGGGCTGGGGGTGGTTCTTGGAACACTGCCTTGTGAATTTTGGGATAGGGGTTGTTTTGGTGTTGTGCCAGAACTGACCAAGAGGGCCTCCTAACCGAGGCCTAACTTGACCACTGTGGCTCTGTTCCTTCTGCTGTGGGGCGTGAGTGGGGAACCTCACCGTGACAGGAGTCAGTGGACCAATTTGGGAAATCTCCTCTTTGTAAGCTTTTTTTTTATAACTGTCAGGCCTGCATGTGTTTTGTTTGTACTGTTTATTGGTTTTTGGACTGTATAACTGACGGGATTGGAAACCATGGGCACCACTCCGTCTAGCCCACTAGACTTACAAAAAGAAACTGAGGAAGAGGTAAAGAAGAGGTACCCCCTGGTTTTTCAGGGAGATAACTTGGAAGAAGAAAAGTTTCCTCCCCCATACTCTCTTTCCAGGTTCTTTTTGCAGAATCTGAGAATTATCAAGAGGAGGAGGGAGCTATAGAATCCTCAGCACCTGCCCTTAAAGTTTCTGAGGGGCCAGTCACACAAAGATGCCATGGGATCAACCCCTCTTCTAATACAGCTGTTTTTCTCTTATGCACCATCGGTCCTGTGTATGTGGATGGTCAACAGCAACTCCAATATTGGTCATTTTCTACCAGTGACCTATACAAAAATGCCTATACACCCAAAATGCCCCCTTTTCTGAGAAACACCAGGATTTAATTAGTTTGCTTAAACTATTCACTTTACTCATCAGTCCATTGGGATGATTTTAGTCAGCTTTTACAGGTCTTTTTTTACCACCGAAGAAAGAGACTGTATCCAAGAGGTGGCACGGAAACATCCCTGGCCCCACAGGAGCACCTATCATGGATCCTGCCCTGATCATTGCCTATTTTCCGGAGATCCGACCAACATGGGACTACAATATGGTTGAAGGTAGGGAGCGACTCCTCATCTATCACCAGGCTCTCTTGGCAGGTCTCAAGGCGGCGGCTTGCCAACCTACTAATATGGCCAAAGTTTTTGATGTTAGACAGGGAGGAAGTGAAAGTCCATCAACATATCTTGAGTGGCTCATAGAAGCTTTTAGTCAATATACCCCATAATATCTTGAGACCCAGGAGTCGACTCAGATGATTATGTTTGCCTATCTAAGTCAAGCTGAACCAGACATAAAGCAAAAGTTGCAGGCTCTAGACAGACTTGGTGAAAAGTCTATTAGGGATCTATTAGCTGTGGTGGAAAAGGTTTACAATAAGAGAGAGACAGAAGAGCAAAGACAGGAAAGGAAGGACAGAGAATGTGAAATTGAGTGTAAAAAGAGCAACCAGGCCGAGGAAAAGAGTCCAGACTTGTTGGACATGACACTATCGCATGCCGAGCATACCTGGTTCACAGAAGGCAGCAGTTTCATTTGACATGGAAAAAGGTACGCAGGTGCAGCAGTTACCACGGACACTGATATAGTGTGGGCAGAAGCACTCCCCCAGGGAACATCTACACAAAGAGCAGAACTAGTGGCACTAAAAAAAGCCCTACAGATTGGAAAAGGGAAGAGACTAAACATTTACACGGATAGTCGGTATGCTTTTGCCATTGTGCATGTTTATGGAACCATTTACCAAGAGAGGGGGCTGTTGACAGCTGAGGGAAAGGCTATTAAAAACAAACAAGAAATTTTAAGCCTCATCCAGGCCTTATGGGAACCAGCAAATATTGCCATTATGCACTGTCCTGGCCATCAAAAGGTAACTGATTCAATAACCAAAGGAAATAACTTGGTCGATCAGGCAACTAAGGAAGTGGCCCTCCAGCCCAGAGTGGAAGTAGACCCAGGGCCACAAGTTATGCCTCTTGAGCCTCAGTACTCTCAAGAAGATTTGCAGTGAATAAAGAAAATTTCCATGGCCTTACCCCTGAACAGAGAAAGAAATGAAGACTGATGAAAAACTGGTGAGGGAAAATTTATCTGGCCACAAAGATTGGGCAAGGGAATTCTTATGAGGATCCATTGGGTCTCACACATGGGAACCCGAAGAATGCAGCACTTGCTGACACTCAGAAGTAAAAATCAGGCAAGGAAATCAACTCATTGAGGACATTGTAAAAAATTTTAAAGCCTGTCAGCTCATCAATGCCCCCAATCAACCAGTTACAAAAGGAGCTCGCCTCCGTGGAGATGGACCAGGTGTGTATCAGGAAGTAGACTTCACAGAAATTAAAACTGGAAAATTTGGATATAAATATTTGCTAGTTTTTGTAGACACTTTTTCAGTATGGGTTGAAGCCTACCCAACAAAGCATGAGACCAGGAACGTCGTGGCTAAGAAGATCCTGGAAAAATCCTACCCAGGTATGGCTTCCCATCCACCATTGGGCCTTCGTCTCAAAAGTAAGTCAGGGAATAGCCGCAGCACTGGGGACAGATTGGAAATTGCACTGTGCTTATAGACCCCAGAGTTCAGGGCAGGTAGAAAGAATGAATCGGACTCTAAAAGAGACCTTAACTAAATTGGCCTTGGAGACTGGTGCAGACTGGGTATCGCTGCTTCCTTTTGACCTGTTTAGAATAAGAAATTCACCCTACCAGCTTGGCTTTACTCCTTTTGAAATAATGTATGGACAACTCCCAACCTAGCCTCCAGACTGAATGGCTTGCTGATTTGGATGATACTGAATTTCTGTGTAAGCTTGACTATTTAGAGCTGGTGCATAAGAGGATGTGGCCCCAGCTTAGAGCATTATATGATTCTGCTTCTATTCCTGCCCCCAATTTGTTTAAACCAGGGGACTAGGTGTTTGTTTGAAGGGACAACTTGAGATCTCTGGAACCTTGGTAGAAGGGACCTTACATGGTGCTACTGGCTACACCTACTGCCCTTATGGTGGATGGCATTGCTGCTTGGATCCACTGCTCCCACTCCAGACCGGCTGACCACTTTGCCCTGGACGACTGTGGGGAAACATGGGGAAGTCTCAAGCATCCTACCCAACCACTCCACATATGCCTCAAGTAAAAAAAATGAACTGCTTGTTATTGGTATTGTTGTTTAATAGAATGGCTAAGGTCAGAGAGGGACCATAATCCATTCAAAATCAGGAGCTGTTGGTGTTTAGTTTTGGGCCAGAGCCATAAGATGGTGTCTCAGGACTATAAGTCAAAGGGGGGAAATGCAGGGTTAAAGTTTTGAGGCAGTGACCACTTGTTGCTTGTTTCTAGCAGAGCAACACATGGTAGTAATCCAAACACCTGGTTGGTTGTGTGCCTTTATAAGCCCTGCAAATCTCCAGCTTGATGCTCTCTGCCTAGGCTCCTCTGTGTCAGAGTGTGGGACGAGGCCCGAGCTGCAGCTCATTTAAATAAAACCTTAAAACAGCTGTAAAGTCTGACTCTCGGTGGTCTTTTTGGTGGGGGTCCTGCGACTTGGGTATAACAATGTTTCCATTTTTCTCTAGTACCCCTCGAGATTTATACTAAGGGCTTTGTGGAGCGGTTCCTCCATGAATTCTTGAGGAAACCACTTGAAGCGTCCTCAGGAGATTGCCATTCAAGCCAGCCAAGCAGGAGAGTCTCTGAGACTATTTTATCCAATAAACCACCAGAGAACCAGAAGGGGAACAGTGGCCCTGAGGGTAGAGCTCCTGCTTTGAGAGAGAAAACTGAGCAGGAGATACAATCCTGACCACGCAGGAAAGCCTGGGAATTGCTTATGTCCAGTTAACTACGAGATGGTGGTAAGTGGAGCTGTGGTGGTGGTAGTGCCTCAGCCTTGAGCAAGGCATCTCAGGAACACATCAGGCCCTGTGTTTAAGCCCCGGGATGGCCACAAAAATATTCAAAAAGAGAAAGCCAAGTTTATGTATCAATGTCCTACCTACTTATGTGTGTATGTATATTACCTCCCATAGTGCAAACAGACCTATGCAATGCTTCTGATTTTATTTACTGGTTTATTTTTCAGATATGCTAGTTGCACATACTGCATCATTCTCTTTATTTCAGGCCCATTGATTTTCTCTTCCAGGGTTCTAGGCCTGTGTCTTCATATGATGCACACTGAAGCTCTCAGCAGCTTTTATTTACATTTTATTATGAGGCCAATGCAGGAACAGTCACAAATCAGGCAGGGGAAGAGAAGATCAGGTTTTTTAGAAGTAACCGGTATTCAGAAAATTAAACTTGAGAACATAAAATGGTAGCATACTTATGTAAAAACAACCATTAAGAAAAAAATGAAGGGGAGAGTGCTTGCCTAGCATGCAAGAAGCCCTGGGTTCGATTCCTTGAGTTCAACCCAACAACTGGCAAAGAGATAGCTACCTAGGTAGGTAAGTAGGTATAAAGAAAGAAACAAAGAGAGAGAGAAAGAAAGAAAGAAAGACAGAAAGAAAGAAAGACAGAAAGAAAGACAGAAAGAAAGACAGAAAGAAAGAAAGAAAGAAAGAAAGAAAGAAAGAAAGAAAGAAAGAAAGAAAGAAAGAAAGAAAGAAAGAAAGAAAGAAAGAAAGAAAGAAGGAAAGAAAGACGGAAGGAAGGAAGGAAAGAAAGAAGGAAAGAAAAAAAGAAAGAAAGAAAGAGAAAAGAAAGAAAGACATTTGATAGATGAAGCTGTTTTTCACATCAGAAGGAATGAAGGGAACATTTGCTAGTCATGAGGCTTTCTGCAGTGTGCCAGGACACCAGCATCACTTTCACACAACCGCAGAGCAGGATGACTGTCTCTGTCCCACTTCTCAGACAGCCAAGCACCCCAGAGTCAAGAGGGCATAGCCAGGTTCTAACTCAGCTGCTTGGAGACAGAAGAGAAATGGCCCTACCTCTCCTTGGACTGGGGATTTGCATTAATGACTTGGAGCATGAAGTAAGGAGAATGGACTGGCAGAGATAGAAGGGTCTTCAAACCGGACAGATGGAGAGTCAAAAACCCACTCCCTAAGACCAGGAAGCAGGATTTTTCTACTCTGTTCCGTCCCTCTCCCCCACTAAACTGGCTCTCTATTGGTAACCTAAAGATAGCCTGAGGCTCCTTTCACCTGAGGGAGGAAGGTTAATTAGTCATCATTTGAAGAGGCCGAGAAAAGCCTGACCCTGCTGTCACTCTAACAAATATTTCAGGTTTCCCTCATTACTGGTTGTGCCTGGAATGAATGAAATGGTTTTGCAGCTCACTTCCCTGTTGAGTGTGTACATTCTGCCTCTTAATCCTGCAGGTCTAGGTCTCTCCAACTAGCCTGGCTTTTGAAACTCTTTTCTGTCCTTCAAATAATGTTACGCTGTAGTTCTTCCTGCTAACAGGGCTAGGGCTTGGATCCTGAGAACTTTATTTGAACCCAGGATGGGTCAATAATATTTCTTTCCTTCTATAGCTCAAGAACTCCAAGAACATTTAGAGTGTAAGTAACTTCTCATCACCAAGGGAAACACAGGAATCTCTTGAGCATCTGACCTTTCAGAACTGGAAGTCAGAGTGTCCTAGACTTCCCTGCCCTGGCTGTTTTCACCCTGTGATACTGAGACCTAGGCCTCCTGAGATAGTGTGATGGGCGTCAGCTATTGGTTCTCTGCTAGGTTCAGAACTATAATGACATTGACAATACAAGTCAATTGCTTATCACAAAGGACTTGGGGAGCATATTAAGCCTTTCAACAATGGGCCTTTCAGAACCCTGCAGGACACAAGTTTATAATGCTAGAGTCTGAGAGTCTGGGCTTATGTATGTGCTACACTTGAACCTTGAGGTCTGACTCCAAATCTGGTGTACAACAGCATTCATTTTCCAAAAAATATTCTCATAATTAGCAAATAGGAAAATTACTTTGATTATCCCTCACTCTTTTTCCAGTTGTGTGTCTCAAACTGAAGCCTGGGCACTGTCCCTGAGCCATTCAGCACAAGGGAAACACTGTACCAATTGACCCACAGTGCCACATGGGGTTTTTTGGTGGTTCATTGGAGGCAAGAGTCTAACAGGCTTTCCTTCCCTAGGCTGTCTTCAAACTGTGATCTTCAGATCTCAGCCTTCTGAGAAAGTAGGTTTCCAGAGCCACTGGAATCTGGCATATTGTTTTTGCCAGACCTGGGGCTTGAAATTAGGGCCTGGGTACTCTCTCTGAGCTTCTTTTTCTCAAGGCTAACCATCTACCAATTGAGCCACACCACAGCTTCTGGCTTTTTCTGAGTATGTGGCAGTGAGGATTCAAACCCTGGCAATCATGCATGCTGAGCAAGCTCTCTACCAC
Organism: Dipodomys merriami; assembly: GCF_024711535.1. Taxonomy (NCBI): domain Eukaryota; kingdom Metazoa; phylum Chordata; class Mammalia; order Rodentia; family Heteromyidae; genus Dipodomys; species Dipodomys merriami. The sequence continues at coordinate 309,465 of NW_027206207.1, read as the reverse complement.
TAAGCCACATTCCCAGCCCCAACCTTATGATTTCATCCCTTGACTTGCCTATCCACAAGAAAAGGCTTCTGAGTATAAATCATCTAAACAAATCACTATAGGAAGTTGTCCAAAGTTAAATAAGACAAAGCTCATACTGGGGACAGACTCTAAACATGTGATGACTTGACAAATGCCTCCATTTAATATTGTATCATGTTTCAACACTTAATAAATTATTAATGAAAAATGAGCATGAGTCAATGTACTAAATTATTGTGTATAATTTTATAATAGATGTACAAAACATAATTAATATTATGTGTATAATAATACTAAATACAATAAACAATATAATGAATAAATTAAAATTAAATACAAAATAAATAATAATCATAATATGAAATAAACACACATATGTACCTTTATATCATATATTACACATGTATACAAATATTTTTTTCTATTGCAGGGTCTTAATTCAGGCCCTGTGAACTCTAACTTGAAAATCTTTTCCTCAAGAACAGTGCGCTTAGCCTTCACCCATGGTGCAAAAGAGTTACTTGGACAGTGAGCTCAAATCCCAGCAATGGCAGAAATACTGGCCCCAGTTCCAAGACAGTGACTTAATATTTGTAACAGAAGCAGTTATGTTTATTCAGTTCTATAATGAACATTTAAGAATATTAGTGTAGAATTTTGTACAGCTACTCAGACATCCTTCACTTACCCCCAAAGTGCTTCTTGAGCACTACATATTTTTGTACGTTTTTTACTGTAAAAATATTGTACAGAGGGGTCACAGTTATATGAGCAAAGTAATGAGTACATTTCCTATTGAGCATTGTTGCCTCGTTGTTTGTTTTCACCCTAACTTCCCTTCCCGCCATTCTTCACAACTAACTTTCCCTGTCGAGGTCAGTGACTTAATTATTTATTTTGGCTTGGCATGGGGTTTGAACTCAAGTAGTGGCAACTCTGCACCTTCTGTCACATTGCTACACATTCATCAAGTCTCTGAGTTCAAATCCCAGGCTAGTAAAGAAAACTGGTAGAAATTCCAAACCAGGGAGCTTTATTATTTCAAGTTAGTTAGTTAGTTCATTAATTTGGCCAACCACGGGTCTTGAACTCAGGTCATGGCAACTCTGACTCAGCTTCACTCTCCCTAGGATGGGGCCAGCCTCGGGACCCAACCTATCCCGGGACCCTAGACCCAGATGGCTTGCAGGACGAAAAAAAAAAAAAAAAAAAAAAAAAAACAGAACAGCACAAAAAGTAGGGAGCTGTAGAGGGCTCAGGGTTTCATAACTTTTTCTTTGCTCGGTAACCATCCTGGGTCTGAATGACGGGAAATCCTGAGATACTGGTTTCTGGACCAGGAAAAGTCATGAAATGCAATGGATCTTTTCTTTGAATGAGTACTTCATGCATGATGTGACTAGGAAATGATGGGCAAGACTCATGGGATATCGCTTATTTGTAAAGCAGTGTAGATGAAGCGTGACAGTAATCATCACAGTCATGAAATGAAGGCATCTGGAAAGATCCAAGAATCAGTAGACACATGGTAGATTGGGTTCCATCACAGGTTGTCGTCTCTCCTACTCTATACAAATGTGTACTTATTTGCATACTACCTTCAACTTATGAATGGATGACTGCTGTGTGCCCTCCCCCCATACCCCCACCTGGGGGTCCATCTCAGGTTCTGGGAACGGCCTTACTCCTTAGTGGCTCACAGACTGGTGTGCTCACATGGACCCATTCGTCAATTGGGTCTGCTGGTCCCCGAATTCAGATCCCAGCAGTGCCAAAAGATTCATCCTGATGTCAAAAACCAATTTTTGCACCCGTGTTCCTTTCCTATGCAAGTCCTGGGTGTCAGCTAGGATGGAAAATGCATGGGCCACCCTGGGGCCATGGGAATAGGTTGTTATCATATCAGCCCAGTTATACCTGTCATCATTTACTGAAGAAAATACACAATACATCCATGAATAGCATACAAAATAGAATAACTCCACTAAATGCACAATGCACTCCACACGGATTTGAATATACATCCCATGTTTAAATGATGCATTCAGGACAATTGTGGCCTCCCTAGTGCTCGATCTCTGTTTCTGGAAACAGCCCAGCAACTTAGTGGCTCACAGTCTAGTGTGATCACATGGACCTATTGGGCAGTTGGGCCTCCTAGGCCCAAAGTTCAAATCCCAGCACTTCCAAAAATTCACCCTGATGTGAGAAGCCAGCCATTGCACAAGATTTCCTGTGCTGTGCAAGTACACAGCTAGGATGGAGAATGCATAGGCAACTCTATACTCATGGGAATAGTTTGTCATCCAGGTCACCACAGTTATATCTGTCATCCTATACTCACGGATATACACAATACATCAATGAATAAGACACAAAACCAAGACAATGACTACACTGAATGCAAGATGCTGCCCATCCAGCTATGGAAATATAGATCCTCTGTTTAAATGATGAATTTATGACTACATTGGCCCCACCTGGGCTCCATCTCAGGTCCTTGGAATGGCCTAGCTCCTTAGTGCCTCACAGGCTGTTGTATTCATTATGACCCATTCACCAATTGGGCCTGCTAGGCCTTGAGTTCAAATCCCAGCACTGCCAAAAGATTCATCTAGATGTGAGAAGCCAATAGATCCACCTGTTTTCCTGTCCTGTGAAAGTCCTGGGTCTCAGCAAGGATGGGAAATGATATATAGGCAACTCTTTAGCCATGGGAATAGGTTGTCATCCATGTCAGCACAGTTATATCTATCACCATACTCAATAAAATACACAATATATCCATGAATAAGACACAATTGAAAGAATAACTACACTGAATGTAAGAAGCATACCACACCTGCAGGTAAAGAGAAACCCTATGTTTAAAAAAGGTGGGCTTGTTATTTTTTCCAGTGTTGGGGCTTCAAATCAGGCTCTGGGTCAGGCCTGACATTCTAGTCTTCAAGGATTGTGAGATTCTCCTTACCCCAAAGTGCAACAGAGCTACCCATTCCTCAGTTCACATCCCAGTACTGACAAAAAATTCATTCTGTTGTCAGAAGCCAGTCTTTGCACATGTTTTCCTCTCTTGTGCAATCCCGGATCTCAACTAGGATAGAGAATGCATAGGCAACCCTATAACCAGGGGAACAGGTTGTCATCCATGTCAGCACAGTTATACCTGTCACTATACTCAATAAAATGCACAATAACTTCATGAATTAGACACAAAATAAGGAGAAGTGCACCAAATGCAAGATGCTGTCCTCACTGGTGTGTAAATATAGATCCTATGTTTAAATTATGAATTTATGCCTATCCTGGCCCTCCCTGCGACTCGATGTCAGGTTCTGGGAATGGCCTATCTCCTTCGTTGCTCACAGGGAGTTGTCCTCACCTTGAGCCTTTTGCCAATTGGGCCTGCTAGGCTGTGAGTTCAAATCCCAACACTGTCAAAAGATGAATCCTGATGTGAGAAGCCCATCAATTCACCTGTTTTCCTGTCCTGTGAAAGTCCTGGGTCTCAGCTAGGATGGAGAATGCATAAGAAGTCCTACAATCCTATAGCAATAGATTGTCATCCATGTAAACACTATTATATCTGTAACCATGCTCAGGAAAATACACAGTACTTCCATGGATAAGACAGAAAATAAGGAGAAGAAGTACACCAAATACAAGATGCTGTCCACACATGTAAATATAGATTCTATGTTTAAATAATGAATTTATTAGTACTGTGGCCCATCCTGGGAATGGTCTTACTCCTTAGTTGCTCACAGGCTGGTTTGTTCACCATAAACTATTCACCAATTGGTCCTGCTAAGCCCTGAGTTCAGATCCCAACACTACCAACAATTGGATCATGGAGTACGAATCCAAGTGTGCAACTTTTCTTATTTTCTCTGAGAATCCAGGTTGTCAGGCATGCTGGAGTACATGCCTACAAATCTAGATGCCATGTTATAGGATGTCATCAATGTAATAAATGGAATGGGTGTCATCATAGTAAAATCAACAGTAAATAAATGAATAAAACAAAAAGTACAAGGAACAACCACACCAAATGTGTATGGACTGAACATCCATAGCTAAGTACAAATCCTATCTTTGCAATGTATACAAATAGTATGTTTTCCAGGGCTGCGGCTTGAATTCAGGCCTAAAGTACAGGCCTGACTTCCTTATCTTTAAATATGATGAGCTTCCCTTTCTTCCACAGTGCTGCAGATTTACCCACACCCTGAGTTCAAATCCAAAGCCTGGCAGAATAAACAGGGTGAATTGCAACCCAGGGAGCTAATTTCTTTTAATTTTTTTCCTCAGCAGGGGGCTTGAACTCAGGTCGTGGCAACAGCTTCAATCACCCTATGCTGGGGTGCAGCCACTGGATCCACAGCTGATCCCGGGATCCTAGACCCCCAGGCCTTGTGTGGAAAAAAATGCACCGAAAAAATATGGCACGATGGCCTTTTTACGTTTTCTTTCATAGCCCCGTGACCCTCTTGGGTCTGAATGACACTGTTGCAAAGAGTACTTCACCTTGCAATTCTGAAGGTTGGCGGACTATTGGGGAAGCCATAGGCCCACATGGGAAGGTAGGTCCTGATTTCGAATCCCCGTCCTGGCACCAACCAAAGGCAGGAGATACTAAGAGACTAGTTCCCATCTATAGGAATAACAATGGAATGTTATCAATGTCATGGTTGAATGAGTTGATTATGAATGATGCTTGTATAAAATTAGACAGCATCATTTCAGGAGACTGATTTCATTTAATATTTATGAATCATTAAAAGAATAATATTACAGGAATGCAATAATTTCAGGACACTGATTAATTTACTTAATAGTTTGTTAATGATGAAAACAATAACATTAATTACATGGAGGCATAATAAATACCCAAGAATTGGTAGGAATATAGTCCATATAACTGAATAATGTATAGACATCTCTGGCACTCTATAAAGATATATATTTATGAGCATACTACTATCTGGGTGTCAATCTGTTCTTATTTTGTCAACTGATGGGGCTCAATCTCAGGTCCTGGGAACTGCCTGTCAGCTCAGTTTTCCCAAGGATGGCGTGCTGACACTAACTCATTCATGAATTGGGCCTTGTAGGCCATGAGTTCAGATGCCAGCACTCCCACAAAATGAATCGTGGAGTAAGAAGCAGATGGTGACACATGTTTTCCTTTTCTGTGAAAGTCCTGTGTGTCAGGTATGAAGTGGAATACATATGTAGACCTATATCCTATGTAATCAATGTAATCACTATTCTATGTGTCATAATAGTCAATAAAATGAACAGTCAATACATGAATAAAACAAAAAATAAAGTGAATAACTACACTGAATATAATATGGAGTCAAAATACGTATATAAATATAAATCATATATTTAAAATTTATACAAATAGGATGTTTTCTAGTGGTAGGCATCGATTTCAGGCCTAAGGAACAGACTTGAATTTCTTGACGTCAAGGAGGCAAGCTTCACCTTCCCACACAGTGAAACAGCATTACCCAGACCATGAGTTCAAATCCTAGTCCTGGCACCTTTACATTATGTGATGCCCAATTCTTAGGTATTTCATTATGCCCCCATTTAAATGAATGTGATTGTTTAAATGCTTCATAAAGTATTAATTAAAATTGATCAGTGTACCATAATATAATTGCATATAATTTTGTCCTAGAATCATTCCAGAACTGTTCAATCATGACACACATCACATTCCATTATATGGATAAAAATGAGATTCTTAGGATCTCCTGCCATTTGGATGTGGCAGGACCAGGATTTGAATTGTGGGCTCCAGCTCCTACTACTTTAACCTGAGGATAGGGAACTCATTGGTCTGTCCAAGAACATCAGCAAGACCCATGATTAGCCAGACACCAGTGGCTCTCACCAGTCCTCCTTGATACTTACCAGGCTGTGATAGGAGGATCATGGTCAGTCACCCTTGGCAGGAAAGTCCTTGAAACTCCTGTCCATCTTGTGCCCACAAATCCAGAAATAGAGGCGTTGTGGCTCCAGTGGTAGTGGAGCAGCCTTGAGCAAAAGCAGCTCACGGACTGTGCCTAGATCCTGAGTTCTAGGCCCAGGACTGGCAATAAACAGCCATATACAACAATCTGTGTAGCCATCCAGATAAAGCAGGTCACCCTCTTGTTCCCAAATGGATTGGACAGAGTTTCCTGGGAAAGGTTCTGCTATTATTTGACTCTGCCCATTCATTCTGCATCACAGGATTCCAGCCACACCCCCATTCTTTCATGGTTCTTTCTGACCAATGGGATACAAGAATGGAAGCCACACCCCATATTCCCCCTTCCCCCCTCCTTGCCTGGACCCGCACCTTTACTGTGCCCCCACTCTGGGCCAGGCCCTGCCTCAAATGTGCTCCAGGGGTGGGAGTGGGTGTTGACCTGAGGATCCCACCCCCATCCCTATTGGCCAGTGTCCCAGGAAATGGGAAGATGCAGGCTTGGATGAGGAGTGGGCACCAAAGAGCCCCTGGCTTGGAGCAGTGGGAGCCACACAGCGGCACATCTGCACCCTTCTCCCTGGTGAGAACCTGAGGCTTTAGTCAGAGTTGAGGAGCTGCATGCCCACACGTCTTCTGGGGTCTTTTCCTTTTTCCTGGGGGTGAGGGTGTTGGATGCAGAAGATAGACCCCCCCTTTCTGTGTGAGACCTTGTCTTCTGTGCTTCGTAAACTTTTTCAACTGAAGAGGGTCCCAGAAAACCCAGCAGGTACGTAAGGATGCTGGGGTCAGAACAGAAGGTGAATATCTGGAAAGACCCCTCCCCCCCACACACACATACAATAGGCCTATCACCCGCCCCCAACTGTCTAAAGTTCTCACAAGTTGATTACATTTCCCATGTCTACCAGCTTCTGCTGGTGCTACCGGTCCATCTGGTCTCCAACAAACTCAGGAGATGCACAGCTCTCTCTCTCTCTTTCTCTGTCTCTCTCTCTCTCTCTCTCTCTCTCTCTTTCTCTCTCTCTCTCTCTCTCTCTCTCCCTGTGTGTGTGTGTGTGTGTGTGTGTGTGTGTGTGTGTGAAAGAGAGAGAGAGAGACAGAGAGTCAGAGACAGAGAGAGTCAGAGACAGAAACAGAGACAGAGGCAGGGAGAGACAAAGAGAGACAGAGAGATCAGAGAGACATACATAGAGAGACAGAGAGAGACAGAGAAAGAGAGGTCATGTTTCTCTTTGTACAGCCTGACTGTACTAAGGTGAGTGATCTGTTGGCAAATTGCAGGTGCTGCAAAGAAGAGTGTTCTGTTCTGTCACCGGTCTGAATGTGTGTGTGTGTGTGTGTGTGTGTGTGTGTGTGTGTGTGTGTGTGTGTGTGTGTGTGTGTGTGTGTGTGTGTGTGTAGAATTGGGGTGTAATAAGGAGGCTGGATGCTTTTGGTAACTTCTACCTGCTATCTTTGGGGGGTGCATGGGCTTCACAGCTGAGGTCTGGGGGCCTGGAAGGGTGAGATGCTTGAAGGGGACTCAGCATTTTTAAATTACAAGAACAAGGGATGTCTGTTCCCTGGAGCTGTGTACTCTCTTGGGCCTCGTTGGTGGCAGTGGGAGCTTGGGAGGACTTGGGAGTGTGGCCTGAAGTGGGTGGCTTTCCAGGGGGAAAGAGAGCATGGCCAACACTTAGTAAGGATATGAGCCCTGCTAGTATGGAGTACAACAGCATAGCTCAGACTGCAGGTCTTCTCATCATGATGTCTGAAGGGTGAAGCCAACCCTACTTTAAATCTTGAGCTGTGATCTTCAGATCTCAGCCTCCGGAGTAGCTAGGATTATAGGCAAGAGCCTCTGGCACTGGGCCTCTGGTTATTTTTTGTATATTAGGGTTTGACCTCAAGGCCTTAGCCTTGCCAGTCAGGTCTTCTAACATTCAAGCCAAGCTTTTATGTCTTGGGGATTTCTGAGATGGTGACTTAATATATGCTCAGGCTGGGCTGGATTATGGTCTTCCTATCTGTGATAGGCATGTGCCACCAGGCCTTGTCCTCTGTAAATGGAATTGTAGACATGTGGTGCCATGCTCTGTCATTGGTTTAGATGGATTGTCCCAAACTCAGTCCATGGCAGCCAATTCTTGACCACAGGTGAAGCTGTGGGTTGCGCCTCGACCATTGGACTTCAATCTCCTCATGTGACAGTTGTTAGGAAACAAGGGATTAATACAGAGGGATCTCTGGAGCAGGGCCAGGCAAAGGGAGGGGCCTTCAGATACAGTTCTCAACAATCCTGTGAGCATATGACAGTAAGATACCCAGAAAGAGATAAGATCATATCTGTTATTAATTGTGTGACAGACATGGGATTATGAAACAAAACATGGCTTTCTTTCATTATTACCCTATCCCCATGAGGAAGGGGATCCTTCACTTTGTTCACTTTTGCAGCTGGGGAAACTGAGGCACAGAGTAGCCGAGTGACCTATTCATGAGTCCCAGCTTAGAGGAAGCACTGCCTGACTTCTCAGCCAAGCTCCCTAGGACAATGGGTGCTATTCAATCCAATTCTTGTGGTGGGAAGTCCACTTCTTGTCAGTCGTGGGGCTTGAACTTGGCCTGGACCCTGTCCCAGAGCTCCTCCGCTCAAGGCTAAGGCTCTACCACGTGAGTCACAGCACCACTTCCGGTTTTGTAGTGGTTCTTTGGAGATAACAGTCTCACAGTCATTCCTGCCCGGGTTTGCTATGAACCATGATCTCATATTTCATCCTCCTGTGTACTTAAGATTATAGGTATGAGCCACCTGCTCCAGGATTAAGTGTAATTCTGACATTCTTTCAATCTCTTTCTCTCTCTCTCTCTCTCTCTCTCTCTCTCTCTCTCTCTCTCTCTCTCTCTCTCTCTCTCTCTCTCTCTCTCTCTCTCTCTGTCACAGGATCTTGTTGAATGGGTGCTGGAGGAGGTGGCCCAGCGTCCCCATATGGCTGGAACCAAGGTGGCCCTCTCATCCTGGAGGTGTGCTGTGGGTCAGGAGATATCTTGCTCAGTCTGTTGTACCAGCTCCATGAGGTAAGCCCTGCTGGGCTTACCAAGACGGTTATTCATTGTTCATCTAGCCTTACTGTACTCAGTATTGTGTTCAATGTCCTATTCTAGCCAAAAAAATTCTGACCAAAATTGATACATAGTTAAAGAATAAAAATGTAATGCCATCTTAAGAAAGTCATTTAGGGCTATGGGAAAGTGGCTTCATGGTAAGGTGATTGCCTAGCATGCATGAAACTCTGGGTTCAATATCTCAGAACCACATAAACAGAAAAAGAAACACTGGAAATGGTGCTGTGCCTCAAGTGGTAGAGGGTTGGCCTTGAAGGAAAAAAAAGCTCAGGAATAATTCTCTATTCCTGAGTTTATGTCCCAGGACTGGCAAAACAACAACAACAACAAAAAACAAACATTTAGTAAATGAAAATAAAGAACCCATACTAGGAATATATAATTGCTGGTTCCATACTGATACCTGACAATAGTCCTAATTCATGCACTTTAGCTATATTAGGATGCTTTGTTGAAAAAAAGTTTTGTTCATAAGGTCACGGCAATTAATGCCAGGAATGTGCTTAGATATCTGGTGAAGATTAATTCAGGAAATTCAAAGATTCCAGGCTTTTGAGTATTCACTGCTAATCTCAATGAGAAGGGTAGTCTAAGTGAGATTTGGAAAACTTTTGGCCAGTCATGTCACCAAAATGGCAGAGGCTAATTAACACTTGTGACAGAAGAGAAGAAATGACTCCAGATGGAAGGAATAAATGATAGTAACTAAGGTATAGCAGAAACCATTCTAGGGAACCATTTTTGGTTATTGAAGAATTAGTTGTCAACTAGGCAAATTCCTCATTGCCTTTAGCATTCTAAATCTCTTAGGCTAGTTCTTAATCTCTGTGTGATAAATATATCTCTTTCTATGCTGTTCTTGCACTCATGGTCTCCTTTGTTTTCTTTTTTTATTATTTTTTATTGTGAAAATACAGTGCTTTCTAAAAATATGTCTTTCTCAATTTCTTTATGAATATTTCCTGATAATAAATATACCTACACAGATGGAAGAGGCTACTAATGTAAGGGTCCCATAGCTCCTGAGTCATTAATGTAACAAAATGGCAAAGGAAGACATATTTATTGCTACCTCAATTATTCTAAAAACTGCAATGTCAAATCATTTGATTAAGATTTCCATTCTTGCCTACTTAGTGTCATAAACTGCACTAAATACAAATAGGAGCCAGGTACAGATGGCTCATGCCTGTAATCCTAGCTAGTCAAGAGGTTGATACCTCAGGATTGTGGTTCAAAGCCAGCCTGGTCAGGGAAGTCCATGAAACACTTATCTTCAATTAACCACCAGAAATCCGGAAGTGGTGCTGTAGCTAAAGTGGTAGAGCACTGGACTTCAGCTGAAGAGCTGAGGGACATTGCCCAGGATCAGAGTTCAAGCCCCATGACCAACAGAAAAAGTGCAAAAATGACTTTAAGTTTCCTCAAAAGGAACGACAAAGTCAATAGTAATCTTCCCAAGCAGAGAAAATAATTCCAAAATGATTCAGTGCACCTACTTTTGCTGAGTTACTTAAGTTATCGATTCTTTGCGGAACATATCCTCTTCTTTTAAAAATTGTCAAATATTAGCTTTATTATAAAATTAATCTAATATTTCTCGGTTCAAAAGAGAAGTCCATAAGTTGATGTCACTTGGATTTATTACTATCTCAGTTCAAAGCCAACCCAGGCAGCAGAGTTGGTCAAACTCTTATCTGTAAGTAAACACCATAAAATGCAAAAGTGGAGTATTGGCTCAGTCAGTAGAGTCAGTCAGTCAGTAGGGGGCAGGTAGGCAGGAAAGACAACTGTACAGGGACAGGGTCCAACCTCTGTGTTCAAGCCCCAGAACCAGCACAAACTAAAAAAAAACAAACAAACAAAAGAAACCTCAGGTATTTCTTTGGGACCCTCTTATAGGAGTACTGGTCTGAGAAGAGGCTCCTTTTACTGATCATACTCACTGGATCCTGCTCTTTTGAAATCCTTATTGCTATGGAAAACTCAGGTCCACACTAAAGGAATTGATAAATCCTGCAACAAGATAATCATCTCAGGAGTGAAACATCCATCCATAAGACACTTTAAAACCTCCATGCCTTTGCTCCTTTGCAGGAGACCACTTTTAAAATGAAGCTATTTCCTTTGTCTTATGTTGGCCTTCAAATGGCATATTGTTTCCTTTTGTAATACTCTCAACTAGACTACAAGTTTATAGACAATTTTATATGAGTAAAGGACACACTAAAAAAAGTCAGGAACAGAGTTTCTTTCAAGCCTTGGATTCTTTTCTTGTATTGTAAAAAGGAAAACAAAACTTAACTTGAATTTTTTGTCATTCCTCTATGTTCAATTCCTCTCCTGGGATCAGTTTACACTTTCAGTAACAATTACTTCCAACCACTTCCAGTAACAATCTATGGTGCTGCTCCAGATAAAATGAAAGTTTTCTGGCTTCATTGAAATACTACAAGGACACCTTTGGGCATGTGGTAACATGTGTTTCAGAGACTTAGTAAAGAGAAAATGTGAAATTTAAATTGCTTATAAATACATTATCCATGAGTATATTGAGTTCAAACTTCTTAATTGCTCGGTAAATTAAGGCGAATTTTAAATGGGAAGAAGGGTTTCAGATCATTTTTTTTTTGAGTGTCTGTGCTGTTCATTAATTTCCCAAGTATACATGATTTAACAGTAGGAGACATAATAGCAATAATAGGAGAAAGAGAAGTTCTGTGTTTATGTATAAGGGTTCAATACAATAGAGAAGACTCTACAAATAAGACAGCATTGAAACAATAAAGTCAAGTCCAGCATGTAGAGTTATGGGAGTGATATAAAGAAAGCATTACTCCTAAGTGGAACATGAAGCATGAGGCCACTCCCTTTCTAAATCATGCTTGCTAATCACGTAAATTTGTAAAAAGTAGAATGCAAGAATAATCCTGTTTCCAATGCAAGTCAGATATACGATCATGGACTTAACTGGAAAAAAGAGTCCATATTGAGAGAACAGGGATTATACTAGCAATTAAACTGGTGGCTAAGATCACATTAAATTTCTTTCATTTTCTTATATTATTTTTTGCTGTTGTTGGTCATGGCAATTCACCTCTGGGACTGTGAGCTGTCCCTCTGCTATTCAGCTCAAGGCTACTGCTCTACCACTTGAGCCACAGTGCCACTTCCAGTTTTCTGGTAGTTGTTGGAGAAAAGATTTTCCAGGACTTTCCTACCCGGGCTGGCTTTGAACCCCAATCCTCAGAACCGAACACCACTAGGCTTGCGATCACCTTTCTAACAGTGTACACTCAGGATATGTAATGTGTATGTTAATCTATCTTTATATGAATTCTTGAGTTAAAAATCTGGGCTACAGCTTACACTTTACACTCACAAAAATGTTTGTAGCTTAAAAGTTGATACTCCTAGAAAAATAAAACCTAAGGATGTAAAGGATTCTGGGAAGTTCAGTTTGTATCCAGCCTTGGCAGAACAGGCTTTTAGACACTACCTATAATTAGTCAGGCAAATCTGGAATCCCAGACATGAGCAAGATTGCTGAATAAGAGCTTGAGACTTTTGCATAAATACATACAAACATACACATACACAGAGAAGCACTTATATGTGCACACACAAATACACAATGAAACAATTCTCAGAATATGTAGAAAAGATAGAAAACAATAGAAAATATGTCCTGAATAAGACTACAATCAAGTGATAATTTTTAGTATTAGAAAGCCCTCAAGTGAACTTTCTTTAAAAAAGTTGAGAATATTACATAGCTAGGGATCAGAGACAGTAAGAGATTCAAGTAATCATTATTAATGGGATCAGATCCATGGAGGAATGAATCAGAAACCCCTGCAAGTACATCTGAAAATGTTCATATCCTGTGTCAAATGTTAGAACATCTTTGAAAATAGCACATAAACAGTCTGAGCAGTCAGTCTAGTGGATAAGATCATAGGAGAAGTTCAGAATTGCTAGTCTTTATCTAGATTAAATAAACCAACCACCTATGGCAGGGTAATGTGGTACAATCCTGGAGACTAAGACAGGAGATTAAGGAGTGGAATTACATAGTGATACCTTCCCTGGACCAGGTAGTATACTTTTGTCTCAAAAAAGCAAACCAAACAACAATAAAGGAATACACAGTTGGAAGTTCAGGCTAATTTCATTACCATGTTTTGAGAAGTCAAGTTTCCTATTGAAATGCAACACATATACAATCCTCACTTGTTTTAAATGCTCTCTTCATTACAGAACATACATAGATGCAAAATGGCTCATGATTCCCTCCCCCAAAATTGCGAAAGTAAGTATCATTCTGTTAGATTCCAAAGAACTGGTGAAGGATTACAAAAGCTTAAGCCTGGAGAAATAGCAAAGTATGTCTAACGTAGAACTTTTTAGACCTTGCTAAACTAGAATTGAGATTTAAAATGAATATTTTGGTTTTCTTTGTAATTTCACATTTTATAGAATACAACCAAAGTCTTTTTAAGTAGAAGGTTTAATTGACAAATTCACAAATTATACTGGCATTCTATTTTCCTAGAATATACTTTCAAGAGAGTTATAATTAGAACTTAGTTAATAAATAATACCAACAGTTCATGTATAACATGATAATGTGAGTAATCTAGACAGAGTTGCCAACAAATGGATGACAGTAATCTATAAATTTGGGAAAAGAGCAATTTTTTTGAGGGTGTGGTATAATATGGTGTGAAGAGAGTAATTGTGTGACATCTTCTTTCTTCTTCCTATATGTAACACAAGAAGCCATTTCCTTAATTACGTGCCTCTTTATACATTGAGAAAAATTCTAGGTATGGGGTTTGTTTTTATTTTTGTTTTTGTTTTATTGGCTTGTCCTAAAGCTTGAACTCTGGGCCTGGACACTGTCACTAAGCCTGTTTATTCTCAATGCTCGTGCCCTAACACTTCAACCTCAGTGCCACTTGTGTCTGGCTTTTTCTGAGAAGTTTATTGGAGATAAGAATCTAAGAAACCTTCCTGCCTGAGTTGGCTTTGAACCATAATTTTCCGATCTTAGCATCCTGAATATCTATGATAGCTAAAAAGTAAAATATAAATAATATTTGCAAGTGTTCTGATCTCAAGAATGCCACTGGGGGAAAAATGATGGAGCTCAGTTTATTGTGGCATTCTTTCCTGTATAAGGAGGGCATCACATTAGCAGAGGTGTAGTATTTTTTCACAATAGAATAAAGCTATTCATGATTTGAATTAAGGAATTTTAAGGTGCACTTTTTACAAGATGGAATGACTTTATGGCATAAATCTTGGGATTGATGTTCATACAAATAAAGCTTACTCTGATAAACAATTGCTTACTCTTGAAGAATTAATTATTACAGATGCTTCATAGTCTTATCCTCTATAATAATGTGGCTATTTTTCTGTTGACTTCTCAAGTTGTAACAGCCCATTGGAAGCTGTATTTACTGCAGAATTTCATAACATGCAAACAGGTACTGTTTTGAATCTCTCAGGTATGGAATGTTGATAATTTAAAAATGAATAATTAGTCATAGGAATTTTTAATAACACATATATTCTGTCCTTTTAACAACTTATTTACTTTTAAATGTTATGGGTTTCCATGTAATTAATCTCTTTTCAGTTTTAGTATGAGAAAGTACTAAATTTATTCTGTTTTCAAAATATTGGCAAGTTTATTGTGAAATTATTGTCTAGATGGATAACATTCAATTTGATGACCACCTGATAAAGAAAGGGTAATTAATTCAAATTAGAAGCCAAATAGTTTTGATTTTTAAAAAGTTACTACATAAAGAATAATATTTACTATACCAATACAGTGAAATTATATTTTATGCAGCTTATGTTTTAAATTTTATTATCAAAGTGATGTACAGTGTGGTTACAGTAATTGTAAGGTAGTGAAGGCATAACTTTTCAAACTTGTTACCTCTCCCTCATTTTTCTCACAGTTTTCCTTTCCCCCTTCACCCCTCACAAGTTGTAATGTCCATTTCCAAAATATGGTCTTGTGAATATTGCTATTGCATTGGTTTGCCTTTCTGCTTTCTCTCACCATTTTGTTGTTCCTTTTCCCTTCCCTAGTTAAGTTAAATGTGTACACAATACACAGGGTACCAAAATCAAATACAGCAGGGAGAAACCATAGGGAAAATCCTAAAGAAAATAGTTATTACATAGTACATCAAAAACAAAAACCACAAATAAAAATCTGTTTCCCTATCTTGGAGTTCGTTTTTCTCAGCATCAGCTTATATGGTCATATACACACATAACAATGACACTGGAAAATAATAGTTGCATGAACACTAAATCATGAAAACAACATGTTATCTTTTTGATGGTAAAGGTGGTATTAGGTTTGGTGAATTCGCGATTCTGATAAAGGAATTTCAAAACAGTTTTAAAGTTATGACAGGTAAATTTTAATTGTTCAAAATTTTTAACACCTTAGCGTATTAAGAAAATTTAAAATTGCCTGGGAAAATAGGCTTTCGTGCAAAGTAATCCATGGAGATTTTGTAGCGAGGAAGCAATGTGGGTAAAGATGGCTCTTTTTCACACTAAACAAACAAACCTCAGAAAACTTGCTATAAATCCAGTAGGTTCCCTTGAGAATTGTCATTACCCAGGAAATCTACTCACTGTGTGAAACAAGGTTGTAGTGGAATTTAAATTCAAATTCTTAAAAAATAAGACATCAAAATTTGTGAATTAAACTTTAATTATCAAACAGATAATTTGGGTCAGTCTGGGAAGGTGACTCAGTGGTAGAGCTCTTGCCTTGCATGCCTGAGGCCCTGGGTTCGATTCGTCAGCACCACATAAGCAAAAAGAAAAAAGCCAGAAGTGTTGCTGTGACTTAAGTGGTAGAGTTTTAGCCTTGAGCTGAAGAGCTGAGGGACAGCGCCCAGGCCCAGAGTTCAGGTCCCACGACTGGACCCCCACCCCCAAAAAAACAAAAAAACAAAAAAAACAAAAACAAAAATAGTTTGGGTCAAAATATTTAGGGAGAAAATGCCCTCTACAATGAAAGAGATTATTGGGTTTACACTTTTCTGTTTGTAATACTTTCCTCAATGTCTTTGCACGTGAAGCAGTGAAATACAAAAAAAAATCTGATTGGGTACTTCAAACCAATGATTTCATACTTCTAAGTGGCTCACAAAATATAATATCCTTATTAACAAGAGATACTGAAGAATTCTCTAACTTCATAAGCCAAAAAGTTTTGGGTTCAGGGACTGGGAAGGTGGCTCAGTGATAGAACGCTTGCCTTGCATGCATGAGGCCCTGGGTTCGATTCGTCAGTGCCCAGGCCCAGAGTTTCAGGCCCTATCACCGGACCCACCCCCAAAAATGTTTTGGGTTCAGAAAAGAATTAGCAAATGGGAAAGTTTAGAAAATAGTGTTCTTAGAAGCCCTAGCTAAGTTATTGGATTCAGCAGTAGAGGGAAGCCAAAACTTTTTGATATAGATTGTCTTAATACTTTTGGTACCTAAAGTGATTTTACAGAGCCTATTTGGCTCACTACAATGCAGAACTGATTGAATGAAGACATGAAAATAAATTCCACATCCAAATGAGGCAACTTAAAAGAGTGTTAATAGAGAAAACATGAAGATGTAGCAGTGTCTGAGGCTTCACTAGACTTGAAGCCAAGAAAATCAGGGAAGAGCTAAGAGGAGGACATAGAAGTAGGACACAGAAGCGTTGTCCTTTTGTAACAGACCTGTCTTCAAAAGTATGGGTGATTTAACTCTATTCTTCTCCATACATCTTGGTGATCAAATGTAAGACCATGAGAAAAATAATCTATTGAAATAATTTTGTAAAGAATAACTTCACTGCTCCTGATATGGTATCTAAGGAGAGTCTTAAGAGAGAAGACAAAAATGGAGTATTTTTTTGGTTTCCTCTAAGCATCTCGTTAGCAAAATATATCCTTGAGGTTAGAATTGATTGAAACAAAAAGTGGTGGAGTACTTATTTTTCTGGGCAATTTAGACACAAGAAGACTTTCAAGGTAAAAGAAAAAAGAAAAATATATAGCCAAGTATTTGTGATCACAGCTTCTTGGACTGGTTTTCTGGAGACAAATTTTACATTAGATTTGTCCACATTAACATAGATGTTGTTTCATGGCAACCAAATGCAAGAGGAAAGTTTAATGGACTCGCTTAGTCAATTAAACAGCATAATCAAAAAAATGGCAAATAATATTTAGTGAATTATTTGAACAATTACTTTGCCAGAATAAAGAAGGAAAATGTAATTCAAAATGAATTGACCTAAAAGTATGAATAAAAAGTAGTGAAGAGAGATGAGAGAAAAAATAGAGGATTGTTTTCTCTACAGTGGAGTAATGGGTTCTTCATCTTGTTTCTTACATTCCATCTTCACAAGCTATCAATTGTGGCTCAGGACTGGAGTATCCAGTTCAGACAAAGAGAACTCATAGGAGAAAGTTAATATTTGTAGCAGATATAAGTGATTTATAACCTTAGACAATCTACTTAAATCTGTTCAGAATCCTCCCCTACACTAAACTGCCCGCTTTGAACAGTTTTGTTTGTTTTTACCAAGACTTTCCTTCATTAACTGCTTAAAATTTTTGAGAGGTCATATTCGTACACTCTAGAGATTGCTGTTTGGTGATTTTTGTGTGTTTTTGTTTGTTTCTGTGTTTTTAACTGAATTTCCAAAGGTTGTGCAAGTGTCTTACAACTAAATATGTCCACCTAATTATCCATTGCTCCTGGATCACAGTGACTCCTTCTATCATTCTCAAAAACCCCTTCTACAAGATTTATTTCTGGTTTACCACTTCCTTTCTCAAATGTGTACATTGAGTATTCTAGCTGTACTTGCCCCTTGTTCCATTGTTCATTCCTTCTATGTATTTACTATTATTCCTCTTTGGTTTCAACTTCCTGATAGTCATTCTGCTAAACTGTCTGTTAGTACTTTGAAAGGTTTATACACATTCCATGGAGTTTCTGTCCTGCATATAATTGAACTGATGTCAGGTTACATTTCCATAATTCATTCATCTGCAATAACAATTTGCAAGACTGGAGACTTGGAACACCTAGACATGATTATATTCTCATCCATTTGCAGATTAATCTTTAGTCAACAAGAAAGTTTAAAAATGGCTTTGAATATATTCTTAAATACCAATTTTTATAAATGGCTTTGTACAATGGTGTGTGATTATTATATTTTACATGGGATAAGACTTTATACTACCTATAAGTTTAGGAGAAAAAAGAAAACTAACATTTACTACTATAAAGGAATATGATAGAAATAGAAGATAGATTTTGTCACATCTCAGATGAGTACCCATATTCAAGACTTAAAGACATATTTCTAACTATGTTAGACAGAGGGAAAACAAAACAACATATGATAAAGCAAGTATTTGTGACTTTTTAAAATGTCCCTTATTAAGTGATGAAATTTATTTTATTAGCTAACGTTTGGGGTTGAAATATGGGAGTCTGATCTATTTAACAAATTTCTGGAAGACACCTACTGAACAACACAAATGGTGCATGGTACCATTTCTGCACTTTAATGAATGGTTGAACCTGTTTCGCATTAGTGCTGGGTAAAGAAATCAACTCTATTGTAACTTGCTCCCTACACTTGAAAAACTCGTAATGTCACTACGTGTCATCTACTTAGCAAGTGTTGTTTTGGCAAGTGTGATTTCAAAAAGTTTATTTGAAAAGGAATACACTTTCAGGAGAATAAATGTAGGTTATCATTGGTTTGAAAATGACATTTTTATAACACAGAACCAAGTTGTACTAAAGTACCAGTGTTTTGAAGCACAAACGATCTTCTCAATTAGTGTTTTGCTGAGTTACATTTGACCTCTAAGTCAAGTTTTCCTGGGCTTGATAGATCAATCACGGATCTATCCTTCCAGGAACTATTTTTGAGACCACTTATGCTAGACTGAAATATTACATTAATCATTAGGGGAGGGGTATTAAAAATAATCTTGTGACATTTTCTGATCTTGTTCATTTATATGGGCTGGTCATCTGTAAATTGAGTTTGAAATACAGTACTTTCTTTTGATTTTGTGACCTCATCTTTCATTTTAAGTTGCCTTGCATTACACAATTGCTTGCTGCTAATTCTTGTATCTCAAGGATTTGGGGCCCTGAAATATTATAAGAAATGAGAAATTGAGGGAGGTTCCAGGAAGATGGTGGAGGAGAAGCTGGAGACTAAACAATCTCTCGCATAGAAAGCAGTTTTAGAGTTCCAGTGAACAGTCCTAAGCCAGAGAATCACACCAAGTGCCTTCACAGGACAGAGAGTTAGGCCAGAGAGAGAAAATACAGGCAGGGAGACAGCCCTGAGCACTTTCCAGCAGCCGCCATGTGGTGGCAGTGGTGGCAGCGGCAACTGCCACCGCCATACCTGAATCACAGAGAGTCTGGGACGAAGGAGCCAGACACAGCCTGTGAGCAGATTCCACTCAACATCAGCAAGAACTGACAAGGAGCAGACATCTTCATCCTGCAGTTCACAGGCCAGAGATGACCCAGGAAGCAAGACTCGGTGTGAGTAGAAGCCTGATGTTCTCACTCCTCAGGGAGAAGAGGAGGGAAGGCCACCCCTTCCCCACCCAGTACCGGGGATCTCCATCTTGGATACTGACAAAGCCCAGCAGAGCTGCTAGCTCCAACACAGACCCTGGAATAAATCTACAGTCATCTACCAGATCACAAGAGCCTAACCTGACCTGCCAGACTCAGCTCCACCCAGGGAAAAGTCACACAGCTTGGTTGGCAGCCCCAGGAGTGGCTTTCTTCACCGGGTAATCAGACCCAGAGGATGCACCTCCCTTTAGCAACCTCGACAATCAACTGAAAGTCAGTAAACAGAAACCCTGAGAGTGGCTCCAGGCTGGGCTCTGTGAGTTTCTCACAAACCAGCCCCTGGGAAAAGCTACTGTTTGCTGAAAGGCCTCAACTCTACCCAGAACCTAGCCTCATCACAGCATCTCCAAACTCAAAGAACAAGCCATCTCCTCCCATTGAACGAACCTGGGAGGAGGATCGCAGAGCGTTTTTCTGCCTGTTCAAAGAAACTGACTTGAGTAACCAACCAAGCCACAGGAACACAAGACCAGAGACTCCAACAAGAGGCTGGTTATGGACACAAGGGAGACACAGGATTTTTCCCACCGCTCCCAAAAAAAATCAAAGAACTTTTTTTTTGGTTGTACCTTATAAAAATTTTTTTTCTTAAAAAATTTTTGTAATCTTTAATTTTAACTTTTTTTGAAAAAAAATGTTTTCTAGTAAATTTTTTTCTCTTAGAATTTTATTTTAGGGGTATAAGTGTGTGTGTGTTTTTCTTCCCTTTTCTGTTTTTGTTTTTGTGTTTTTTGTTTTGTTTTGTTTTGCTTTTTGTTTAGCTCTACTGAACTTCTGATCTTTTTTCTTTCTTTCTTATCCTTTTCACCTGTTCTTCTCTTTCGTTCTTTATGTGACTTAATTGCTGTTCTGCACATCCTCAGATAAACCCGTAGCCAATTATTAGACCTTATCCCCCATTGTGTACACACTTAATCCACAAATTAGTTACTCAATTCAAAACCTCTTACACGTAAATTCCTTAATAGCAGTACTACATCTTTACACCTATATAATATTTTGAGTGTTTTTTATTTTTAAGTTTTTCACATCTCTTTAATAACCCTCTCCTTCTTTCATTATATTCATGTTCTTCTCTGAATAGTTTGTTTTCTTTCTGTATAATATTTTTAATTTTTACCTTTCTATTTTTTCTGGTTTCTTTTTGTTCCTTTCTTTTTCTTCTTTTTTTTCTCTCTGTCTACTTTCATCCTATCCAACCTATTGCCTGCTTTAAGGTTAGGACTTAGCTAACACTCCCTGTATCTTCCCACATCACTCTATTCCTATTTTTTACCCACATCTCTTCCTAACCTAATAATTTCTGGTTTACCAAATTCTTGTTTGCGGTTCATAGCCAATAAATATATAGTTGTTTGAAGTTGAATAGATGTATCTGTTGAACTACATTGTATCTGCAGACTATTGACTGTACAAATACAGACTTCGGTTGATGCTTTTTGTGTTTTAGCACAAAACAGGTGTTAATTTCATCCTAAATGATCTGAGTAAGGTGGAAAAACACAAGAAAAATGGCAAGTCCGGGTATCTCAACTCCCACTCATGATAACCAGGGGACAGAACAGATAGTGAATAATCCAGAGGAGAGTTCCCAAATAGCTCTACAAACACTGCTGGCAAACATGATAAATGAAAAGATTGAAAACATAGAAAGGACCATGTATGAGCATGATAGGGAGAGAGAGGAGGCAATCTAAAACTTCATACAAGACTATCATAAGCGTGAGGAAGCTACTCATACAGGATTTGCGTGAGTAGCTTGAGAATATCCTACTGATACAGGATTTGCGTGAGTAGCTTGAGAATACTCAAAGAGAAAGGCAGGAATGGCATGAGCAGGCTGAGAACACTCAAAGAGAACTACAGGAATCTCATGAATGGGAGGAAGCTAATCAAAGAGTAATACAGGAATTGAGAGAGCAGGATGAGAATACACAAAGATCACTAAAGGCATTCATGGAATCCATTAACAAACTTCTGAAGGAAGTCAGGGAGACCACAAAGGTAATGCTGAATGGAAACCAACAGAAGGAATGGGAGTCCAAGGAAATCACCAATAATCAACTAAGTGATTTGAGAATAAACACAGAACACCAAATTATGGAAGTAAAGAAGTTCATACAAGATCTAAAACAAAGTTTCAACAAAGAATTTGAAGCCATCAAAGCTGACCAACTAGAAGGAAAAAAATAAAAAAACAAAGTAGAAAGTCTCAACAGCAGGTTAGACCATGCAGAAGATCGAATCTCGGAGATTGAAGAGAGCCTAGACATTATAGAGAAAGAGCATACAACCATCCAAGACAAATCCAAGAAATATGATAGATCTATCCAACACTTGGAAGACACCATCACAAGTCCTAATCTAAGGATAATGGTTGTAGAGTAGCACCTAGAAACAGAAGTTAATGGTCCAGGAAATTTCTGTAACAGGATCCTAGAAGAGAACATCCCAAACATGCAAAAAGATAGGCCTATTCAAATACAAGAAGCTTTTAGAACTCCAAATCGAACAGACCAGAATAGGACATCCCACCATTACATTATAATTTGCACAGGATCAATTCAGACCACGGAAAAGATCCTTAAAGCTGTCAAGGAGAAAAGATTAATCACCTATAAAGGAAAACCAATTAGAATCACCTAAGATTTCTCAGCAGAGACAATCAAAGCAAGAAGAGCCTGGAATGATGTATGCCATGCCCTAAAAACAAACAATATCAAACAAGAACACTGTACTCAGCTAAACTCTCCTTCATAACTGAAGGCCAAAAAAAAACCTTCCATGGAAAGAAAAATTGAAACAATACATCTCCACCAAACCAGCCCTACAAAAGATTCTTAAAAAATGTCCTACACATAGAAAACCAACAAGACCACAATAAAGGCCAAGAAAGTGCACCCAAACTGAGAATCCAAGAACCATAGGAAGAACCCAGTTTTTGCAGCACCCAAGAAGGTGGATAACATGAAAGGAACTCCCAAATAACTCTCAGTCCTATCTCTTAATATTAACGGACTGAACTCTCCAATTAAGCGACATAGACTGTCTAGTTGGATTACAAAACAAGATCCTTCTATCTGCTGCCTTCTAGAGTCACATCTTGCCTGTAAAAAAAAACACAATTTCAATGTTAAAGGCTGGAGCAAAATCTACCAAGCAAACAGCCCCCATAAACAGGTGGAAGTTGCAATCCTAATATCAGATAAAATAGACTTTAAATTAAAATTTGTGAGAAGAGATAAAGAAGGTCGCTACATACCAATTAAGGGATCTATCCTTCAGGAGGATATTACACTTCTAAATATCTATTCGCCAAACAATGGAGCAAACAAATTTATCCAAGAAACACTACTTTCCCTCAAATCCCACATAGATCCAAAGACATTAATAGTTGGGGATTTTAACACACCACTCTCCCCCACTAGATAGTTCAACTCGGCAAAAACTAAACAGAGAAACCGCAGATCTAAACAACTGCAATGATCAACTAGATTTAACAGACATCTACCAAATATTTGACCCAGCAGCATCAGAATACACGTTTTTCTCAGCAGTACAAGGAACATTTTCTAAAATTGACCACATTTTAGACCACAAAGCAAACTTGTCCAAATTCAGAAACATTTAAATGATACCTCGCATTTTCTCAGACCACAAGGGAATAAAATTAGAACTCAACAACAAAAGCCACCAAAGAAAGTCCGGTAACACATGGAGTCTGAACAACACAATGCTGAATCACGAGTGGGTCAAGGAAGAGATTAGAAAGGAAATTCAAATGTTCATGCTATTCAACAAAAATGAGTACACAAATTACCAGCTCCTCTGCGACACAGAAAAGGCAGTACTCAGAGGCAAGTTTATAGCTCTGAGACCTTACATCAAAAAATTGGAGAGATCTGAAACCAAAAATGTAATGAGACATCTGAACCTCCTTGAAGAAGTACAGCAAGATAAACCCCAATCCAGTAGATGGAAAAAATAATTAAAAATAAATCAGAATTAAATGAATTAGTATCCAAAAAAAAACTATAGAAAGAATCAACAAAACAAAGAGTTGGTTGTTCGAAAAAATTAAAAAAATTGACAGACACTTAGCAAATCTTATCAGAAAAAGAAGAGAACACACACGGATAAATAAATTCCGAGATGAGAATGGAAACATCACCACAGAACCAAAAAAGATTCAGAAGATTTTAAGGGAATACTTCTCAAAACTTTATGCTAATAAGTTTGAAAACTTGGCAGAAATGGACCTTTTCCTAGCAAATATTGAAATGCCAAAACTAAACAAAGATGAGTTAAACCAGCTTAACCTGCCCATATCAAGCATGGAAATAGAAACAGCAATAAGAGACCTGCCAGCAAAGAAAAGTCCAGGACCAGATGGTTTTACAGCAGAATTCTACAAGGCCTTCAAAGCAGAGCTCACACCAATACTCCTCCAACTCTTCAATGAAATTGAAAGAGAAAGTTTACTACCAAACACATGCTATGAAGTCATCATCACCTTCATCCCAAAACCAGGCACGGACTCACCAAAGAAAGAGAACTATTGACCCATTTCTTTAATGAACATTGATGTAAAACTTCTTAACAAAATTTTGGCAAATCAACATCAACAATTCATCCAAAAAATCATACACCAAGATCAAACAGGATTCATTTCAATGATGCAAACCTGGGTCAACATACGCAAATCAATTAATATTTTTCATCACATCAACAGCAGGAAGGATAAGAACTACATGGTTATCTCAATAGATGCAGAAAAACCATTTGACAAGATCCAACACCCCTTTATAATGAAGGTTTTGGAAAAATTAGGAATCCATGGAACATTCCTCAATACAATAAAGGCTGTATATGACAAATTTACAGTCAGCATTATACTTAATGTTGAAAAACTAAAACCATTTCCTCTATTTTTTAATTTAATTTTATTTTATTCGTGAACATACTGTACAGAGGAGTTACAATTACATGGGCAGGATAATTCGTACATTTCTTACCAAGCATTGCAGCCTCCTCCTGTGTTTACCCTTCACATCCCTTCCCAGCCTCCCCCCTACCCCCCAAACCCAATCCTTCTCCTTCCCCCCCTCCCCGCCCCCGCACCGACGATGTAAAGCTCCTTTTGGACATGACAACTTGTACTTCTCATTGTTGCAACAGGTCCACCTGTATCCTTAAACAACTGGTTTTTCCCCATCTCCTCCACAAGTTATACTGACATCAAATATAGTGAAAGCAGGGGTTATACTGTGGGGGAGGGACATACAAAGCGACAAAGAGATAATCTTATAAATGCGTTAGAAACACAGGCATGAAAGAAAAAAACCTTAAAATACACATCTAAGGGTTCATTTTCCTGACATCACATTATCTGACCTTTTCCGCTTCACTCATACAAATACTAGATATTACAAATAAGGGAAACCATGGGACCTATGTTTCTTTGGGCCTGGCTTACTGCACTTCATATAATTTTTTCCACCTTTTTCCATTTCCTAACAAATGGGTCAATGTCATTCTTTCTGATGGAGGCATAGAATTCCATTGTGTATATATACCACATTTTCTTGATCCAATCATCTACTGAGGGGCATCTGGGTTGGTTCCATATCTTAGCTATGGTAAATAATGCTGCAATAAACATAGTTGTGCTGGTAGCTTTAGTGTGGTCTTGTTTGTAAACATTTGGATAAATGCCCAAAAGTGGGATTGCTGGGTCATAGGGGAGTTCTATGTGAAGTCTTTTGAGGAACCTCCATACTGCTTTCCAAAGTGGTTGAACAAGTTTACATTCCCACCAACAATGAAGTAAGGTTGCTTTCTGTCCACATCCCCTCCAGCATCTTTTGTTGTTAGAGTTCTTGATTTTTGCCGTTCTAACTGGAGTGAGGTGATATCTCAATGTTGTGTTGATTTGCATTACTTTTATGGCTAGGGATGTTGAACATTTCTTCATGTGTCTATTGGACATCTTTCTTTCTTCTTCAGAGAAGTTTCTCTTTAAGTCTTTCGCCCACTTATTTATTGGGCAGTTGTTTCTTTGAGGATTTGTTGTTGGGGGATTTAATTTTTTGAGTTCCAAGTATATTTTAGATATGAGACCCTTGTCCGTTATATGGCTAGTAAAGATCTTCTCCCGATCCAGGGGCTTTCTATTGATCTTGCAAGCTATGTTATTTGCCCTGCAGAAGCTCTGCCACTTTATGCAATCCCATTTGTCCAACCTTTCTTTGATATGTTGTGTTTGCGGGTCTCTATTCAAAAAATTTCGGCCTGAGCCAATGAGACGTAAGGTTTCTCCTATTCCATCCTGTAATGTTTTCAGAGTGTCTTCTTTGACTTCAAGGTCTTTGATCCATCTGGAGTTGATTCTGGTGCAGGGTGATATATAAGGGTCTAGCTTTAGTTTTCTACAAGTAGTTAACCAATTTGCCAGCACCATTTACTGAAGAGGTTGTCTTTCTTCCATTCTATTGTTTTAACACCCTTATCGAAGATTAGATGGCTATAGGTCTGTAGGTTCATTTCTGAATTTACAATTCTATTCCATTTGTCCTAACGTCTGTTCTTATGCCAATACCAAGCTGTTTTAATTACTATGGCTTTACAGTAGAGTTTGAAATTTGGTATTGTTTTTCCTCCAGCAGTGTTCTTTCCTTTGAGGAGCTTTTTTGCTATTCGGGGTTTTAATTGTTCCATATGAATTTTTGGATTGCCTCGTCTATTTCCTTGAAGAATGAGGTTGGAATTTTGATAGGTATTGCGTTGAATTTGTAGATCGCCTTGGGAAGTATTGGCATTTTCACGATGTTAATCTTTCCAATCCAGGAACATGGGAGGTTTTGCCATATTTTAGTTCTGTGTTGATTTCCTTTTTTAAGATTTTAAAGTTTTCATCATAGAGGTCCTTCACTTCTTTATTTAAGTTAATTCCTAGGTATTTTATTTTTTGTGGGGCTATTACAAATGGAGTTGCTTTCCTAATTTCAGCCACACTTTTCTCATTGTTGGCATACAGAAAAGCCATTGATTTTGGGGGGTTAATTTTATAACCTACTACTTTGCCAAAGTTTTGAATCAGCTTCAGTAATTTGGGAGTGGAGTCCATGGGATTCTTTAAATACAAGATCATGTCATCTGCAAAGAGTGAGAATTTTATTTCTTCTTTCCCTATTTGGATCCCCTTTATGTCTGCATCTTGTCTTATTGCTGTAGCTAGGCATTCTAATACTAGATAGAAGAGAAGTGGAGAGAGTGGGCATCCTTGTCTTGTTCCTGAGTTAAGAGGAAATGGCTTTAGTTTTTCACTATTGAGTATAATGCTGGCTGTAGGTTTGTCATATACAGCCTTTATTGTATTGAGGAATGTTCCATGGATTCCTAATTTTTCCAAAATCTTCACCAATGGGGTGTTACATCTTGTTTTATGCTTTTTCTATATCTATTTAGATAACCATGTGGTTCTTATTCTTGCTCTTGTTGATGTGATGAATAATATTAATTGATTTGCGTATATTGAACCAGGTTTGCATCCCTGAAATGAATCCTGTTTGATCATGGTGTATGATTTTTTTGATGAATTGTTGAAGTCGATTGGCCAAAATTTTGTTGAGACGTTTTGCATCAATGTTCATCAAAGAAATGGGTCTATAGTTCTCTTTCTTTGATGAGTCCCTTCCTGGTTTTGGGATGAGGGTCATGAGGGCTTCATATAATGTGTTGGGTAGTGAGCTTTCTCTTTCAATTTCATTGAAGAGTTGGAGGAGTATTGGTGTGAGCTCTGCTTTGAAGGCCTTGTAAAATTCCGCTGTAAAACCATCTGGTCCTGGACTTTTCTTAGCTGGGAGGTCTCTTATTGCTATTACTATTTACATGATTGATATGGGCCTGTTAAGCTGGTTTAACTCATCTTGGTTTAGTTTTGGCATGTCAATATTTGCTAGGAAAAGGTCCATTTCTGTCAAGTTCTCAAATTTATTAGCATAAAGTTTTGGGAAATATTCCCTTATAATGTTCTGAATCTTGGTTGTTTCCGTGGTGATGTTTCCATTCTCATCTCTGAGTTTATTAATTTTGGTGTGTTCTCTTCTTTTTCTGATAAGGTTTGCTAAGGTTCTGTCAATTTTGTTAAGTTTTTCGAAGAACCAACTCTTTGTTTGTTGATTCTTTCTATAGTTTTTTTGGATTCCAATTCATTTAATTCTGATTTAATTTTGATTATTTCTTTCCGTCTAGTGGATTGCCGTTTATCTTGCTGCTCTTTTTCAAGGAGATTTAGATGTGTCATTAAATTGCTAGTTTCTGATGTCTCCAATTTGTTGATGTAGGAGCTCATTGCTATAAACTTGCCTCTGAGTACTGCCTTTGCTGTGTCCCATCGGAGCTGGTAATTTGTGTGTTCATTTTTGTTGAATAGCATGAACTTTTGAATTTCCTGTCTAATCTCTTCCATGACCCACTCTTGATTCAGCAGTGTGTTGTTCAGCCTCCATGTGATACCGGACTTTCTTTGGTGGTAAAGCCATTTCCTCTTAACTCAGGTACAAGACAAGGATGTCCAGTCTCTCCACTTCTCTTCAACCTAGTATTAGAATGCCTAGCTACAGCAATAAGACAAGATGCAGACATAAAGGGGATCCAAATAGGGAAAGAAGAAATAAAACTCTCCCTCTTTGCAGATAACATGATCTTGTACTTAAAGAATCCCATAGACTCCACTCTCAAATTACTCAAGCTGATTCAAAACTTTGGCAAAGTTGCAGGGTATAAAATTAACCCTCAAAAATCAATGGCTTTTTCGTATGCCAACAATGAGAAAAGTGAGGCTGAAATTAGGAAAGCAACTCCATTTATAATAGCCCCACAGAAAATAAAATACCTATGGATTAACTTAATCAAAGAAGTGAAAGGCCTCTATGATGAACTTTAAAAACTTGAAAAAGGAAATCAAATCAGAAATTAGAAAATGGGAAAAACTCCCATGCCCCTGGATTGGAAGGATTAACATTGTGAAAATGGCAATACTTCCCAAGCTATCTACAAATTTAATGTGATACCTTTCAAAATTCCAACCTCATTCTTCAAGGAAATAGAAGAGACAATCCAAAAATTCATATGGTACGATAAAAGACCCGAATAGCCAAAAACACTCCTCAACGGAAAGACCACGGCTGGAGGAATATCAAAACCAAATTTAAAACTCTGATATAAAGCCATAGTAATCAAAACAGCTTGGTACTGGCACAAGAACAGACCTCAGGACCAATGGAATAGAATTGTAAAACCAGAATTGAACCTACAAACCTAGAGCCATCTAATCTTTGATAAGGGAGATAAAAAATATAGAATGGAAGAAAGAGAGCCTCTTCAGTAAATGGTGCTTGCAAAATTGGTTAAGGACTTGTAGAAAACTAAAGCTAGATACTTATATATCATCCTGTACCACAATCAACTCTAAATGGATCAAAGACCTCAGAGTCAAAGCATACACTCTGAAAACATTACAGGATGGAATAGGAGAAACCCTAGGTCTCCTTGGCACAGTACGAAATTTTCTTAATAGAGACCCGGAAACACAACAAATCAAAGAAAGGTTGGACAAATGGGATTGCATGAAGTTGCAGAGCTTCTGCTTGGCAAAGGACATAGCTAGCAAGATCAATAGAAAGTCCACGGATTGGGAGAAGATCTTCACTAGCTATACAATGGACAAGAGTTCCATATCTAAAATATACTTGGAACTCAAAAAATTAAATCCCCCAACAACAAATCCTCAAAGAAACAATTGCCCAATAAATAAGTGGGCTAAAGACTTTAAGAGAAACTTCTCTGAAGAAGAGAGAAGGATGGCCAATAGACACATGAAGAAATGTTCAACCTCCCTAGCCATATAAGAAATGCAAATCAAAACAACATTGAGATACCATCTCACCTCAGTTAATATGGCAAAAATCAAGAACTCTAACAACAACAGATGCTGGAGGGGATGTGGACAGAAGGGAATCTTACTTCATTGTTGGTGGGAGAGTAAACTTATTCAACCACTTTGGAAAGTAGTATGGATGTTCCTCAAAAGACTCCACATAGAGCTCTCCTATGACCCAGCAATCCCACTCTTGGACATTTACCTAAATTTTTACAAACATGACCACACTAAAGCTACCAGCATATCTATGTTTATTGCAGAATTATTTACTATAACTAAGATATGGAACCCACCCTGATGCCCCTCAGTAGTTGAATGGTTCAAGAAAATGTGGTATACATACACAATGGAATTCTATGCCTCCATCAGAAAGAATGACATTGCCCCATTTGTTAGGAAATGGAAAGTCTTGGAAAAAGTTATATTAAGTGAAGTAAGCCAAGCCCCAAAAATATAGGTCCTCTGATTTCCTTTATTTGCAGTATCTACTATATGTATGAGTCAAGCAGAAAAGGTCAGATAAGGTATTGTTAGGAAAATGAAACCTAAGATATGTATTTTAAATGTTTTTTTCTTTCATGCATTTGTTTGATACGCAATTATAAAGTTATTTTTTGTTGCTTTGTATGTTCCTCCCCCACAGTATAACCCCTGCTTTCACTGTATTTGATATCCGTATAATTTGTGGAAGCGAAGGGGAAAAACAAGTCGTTTAAATAAGGATACAGGTGGACCTTTTGCTACAATTAGAAGTACAAATTTTCATGTCAAAAACGAACTTTACAACTTGGGGGGAGGGTTGGATGGAGGGAGCGAGTATGGGAAGGGATGGGAAGGGTAAACAATGGAGGAGGTTACAATGCTTGATAAGAAATATACTCACTATCTTGCCCATCTAATTGTAACCCCTCTGTACAGTATTTTCACAAGAAAAAAAGGAAAAAAAACGAAATGAGAAATTGAGATGGATTTTCAGTTACTTTCTGCTTGCATGTTGCATAGGCCTAGGTGATAAGTCTTGACCATGTTATCTGATGATGCAGGTAACTCGGCCATAACATACTAGGCCCCATGGGTCTATAGAAGAATAATGTCTTTTAGATATCAGATCAGCACAACTGGAGCATAATCTGTAGGAATGCTTCC
Organism: Dipodomys merriami; assembly: GCF_024711535.1. Lineage (NCBI taxonomy): Eukaryota > Metazoa > Chordata > Mammalia > Rodentia > Heteromyidae > Dipodomys > Dipodomys merriami. The sequence continues at coordinate 278,548 of NW_027206207.1, read as the reverse complement.
GAAATATGGAGAAAAACAGTTTGGGGCCAGTGAGTTCAAACAATAAACAGAACATCAGTGTAAAATCTCTTATAGATTAGAGGAAAACAACGTTGATTTTTTAAATTGTGAATTCAGAAGACCACGAACACTTAGAATTTATCACAAGTTTATACTGAAGACATTGCATTGATACTTTTTATATTCTAATATATATTCTGAACCTAATTATTTATATTCCAGTTCTATTTATTGGAATACATAAATATCAATTTATTTGTCAAATTATCAATTGATTTTAGTAAGTTTCACTGTGTGAAATATGAAATGGGCACATATAAATATAAAATAAATAACTATATATAATATAATAAAAAAGGGCACATGTTTTGCATTGTTCTGTTGTGGTTAGGGTATCAAAAGCAACTCTGATTTAAAGTATTATTCCATTAACTCTACCTCAGTGTTTGGTAGAGTTAGAGTTAAACCTTTACCTTTTGTAGATTTACAGACTGGTGGCAAGAGGAAACATTACCCATTTAAGGTCTAATAACAAGGAGAAACATATGGACATCTCCTGGAGCTATGAAATATTTGGTGATAGAAAGGCAGTAGTGTACGTTCCTGCCTGGTTGGAAGGCAGACAGGCTAGGACATTAGGTAATCATTCATATGAACAATTTTTTCACCTTCTTGGCTTTAGCTACTTTTGAAATGGTAGGTATAATAAACAATTATATTTTGATAAAAAAACCCTTCTAGTCTGAACAGTTCTGTCTGAAATGTTCATCTTTCTATTATCCCTTGTAACTAAGATTTGTTTTGTTCAAGTAAGACAATTTACACTCTCAGGTAAGATATTCTGTTTGGTCTGATCCTACATGGAAGAAGGGTAAAGTGTCAGGTAAACATTTGTGCCAATATGACCTCATTTGTGAAAATTTCACCTGCAGAAATTTACAAGGAACTCTTAACCAAGGGTTACTTTGAATCCATTAGCTCCACAGAGCTAACTCAGTTGGATAAATAAATATTTGAAAAAGCCATCCCTTTTAGACCTAGCTAAAAATGCTTCAAATATGATCAAATCTAAAATGAAAAAGGCTTAAAATAGTCATTGACAAAAAAATTCCAAACGTGAGCAATAGTCTGAACAATTTAATTATTTTCCATTATACACAGAATTTTGGGGAAATACGATCAGTAGCATTGTTAGGAATATTAAGGTTTCTTTGTTACAAATAGGCACTCAAGGATATAATTCTGTATAAAGATTGCATCATTAACTACCAAAATTTAGAGGACATTACATGCTTCAGCAGCACATATACCCAAATTACAATACAGAGATTAACATGGCAATTGCACAGGATGATATGAAAATCTGTGAATTATTCCATATATTTCATTCTTCAGATGCAAGAAATGAAAACAATTATTAAAAAGTTGATTACAAAATTACACGTGTAACAATACATGTAATTCATATAAATGAAAATTAGTTTGACATCAGTGTATTAAATCTTCGCCTTAGAAAGGCCTTTACATAGCATAACCTTTATAAAACTTTTAAAATTAGACAACACTGTCATTTTATTCCAAAGAAATATACTATAAGCACCTAGTAAAAAAGGAATCTTAAACTGTTTCTTTATGGAATGCAATCTGACACATTTATTAATGAACCTATATATTATAAAACAATGTATATTCAAAGTCTTATATCTAGGAAAGAATAAAATAGATTATGGGCATTATACAAACAATACAAAATATTTTAAAGTATAATTTTTCAGATAAGCACCAGAAATATCTTTAGTTTATTTAGTACTCATTTCAACATATAAATTAAAATTATTTCTGATTAAAAAAAGCAAAAACACGAGGGGGGACCAAGATGGTTATGGGGAAGTAGGGGAACACCACAGCTCTCCCCAACCAAAAAGAGAGTTTGAGTTCCAACGTTTAATCTCCCCAAGAGATCGACAAAAACAAAAAAACCAACATCCAGAGAAAAACAGGAGGTAGAAAAAAACAAAATAAAGAGTTAAAAAGAAGAATTTCACAACAGAGAAGCGTGAAGACCCCTCCCCCAACATCTATTGGCCACACAGCAGTGCGCCAAGCCATGGCCAGCCCGGCCCGGTGGGAGCTGCCGGTGTCCCAGAGACACAGGGGGCTGTCTGCAGATAACCTGCATCAAAGCCCCCTGAGGTACCAGTGTCAGACCCGCTGATCGAAAGGAATGAAGAATCCACTGAGCAGGGAGCTTACACAAAGATCCCACCCCTACCCCACACTCTCCGTTTGAGCAGAAGCTCCATCCCGCCAAAGCCACTCGGCCTCATGGCAGGAACCCCAGAGATACACCAGATGCCCACAGAACACCAGAACAGAATTGAAAGGAACAGGTGCTGATCCGGAGAGTGCAAACAGAGACAAATTCCAGCGCTCAGAACCTGCACAGAGGCCCCTCTCCCACCCCTTGGGTGGAAGCTGGAGGCCCATCCCATGGAGCTTACCTGAACAGTGTCAATGGAGGCAGTGACAGAAGAGAAACACACAGAGCCATCACCTCTCAGCCCAGCACACAATCACCTCAATTGAACTCTGACTGCAACTGCAACCAGCAACCTATATCACACAGAAACAACAACAAGCTCCAGGTTGAGTACCCTGCAGGGGACAGTGTATTCCTCAAGGGAGACCAGAGCTGGTGGGAATCCCCAGACCCCTACCCCAAACCTGCATCACAGGACCAACTAAAACTATAAATTGTTCACGAGCTCCACCAGCCCATGGAGCACACTCAGCTGGCCAGGCTAGAAAAGAGACAGCCTGGAAGGGAGCTTAAATGCCCAAGCCAGGAACAGCGCCCCTGGGTCAAGACACCCAATGGTGGAAGAAATTTGAACTGTGTACTCCAGGCTGCGCAATCTGGGTGGGATACACAACAGCACAGGTCCAACCAGTGTGCCCTAGGGTGGGGGCCGGGACCAGGCCTGGGGATCTGGTGCCTGAGCAACATAACCAACACCTCCCAACTGAAATCAGAAACTGAGCATATGCCTCAGCAGAGGGGAGAAAAACAGGGAACTGCACCCCCTGGGAATCATGCCTGTGACAGCAAAAGGCCTAGGGGTTCAGGACAAGAGAAGTCCAAAGCCCACAAGAAACCGACCCATATATTCTAGGCTGGGAATTGGACAACAAAGGCTGCCAGCACCTGAAAATAGTCAGGAGCTCAGGCTGGTAAGGCGGCTCAGCAGTACAGTGCTTGTCTTAGGTGCAGGAGGCCCTGGATCTGATTCCTCAGCAGCACATAAGCAGAAAGGGCCAGATGAGGTGCTATGGATCAAATGGTAGGGTGCCAGCCTTGAGCTGAAGAGCTGAAGGACAGCATCCAAGCCCAGAGTTCAAGCCCACAACTAGCCAAAAAGTAAAACAAAACAAAACATCAGGAGCCCATAGCAGACTCCAGCATCTGGGAGAGTACATCTGGCACATCCGGACTCGCCAAGAGCACCTGTAGGAACAAACAGGAGCAGTCTAGGCTGCTCAACCCTTCTAAAGTCAGGAACTGCCAGTGATCTACATCAGAGAGCCGAGAACCCTGTGTGGGTTAGACCAGCAGCTGGAGGTCGGCCCCCAATAGAACCGAGATCGGGTACAGACTCTACCAGCACATAAACAGTAGCCAGGCAAAGACAGACAACTATTGACCAAAACAAAATTTCAGATTAGTCTGCAATAATCCCTGAATCCCCATGGGAAAATCACAGAGAAAAATTACAAGGTTTATCAACACCTAGGATAGCAAGCTATCTCTAAAAGCCAGCAGCCACCCAGGGGATAGCCCCAGTGGGAGCAAAGCAGGAATGGAAGACAAACACTACATCCAAGAGATGCTGGAGGCAATGACTCAAGATATAAAGCGAGAAACACACCAGAAATTGAAAGAACACAGGGTCGAAATATCGAAAGAGATGCAGGACATCAAACAGGAGATGCATGCAAAAATAGAGGCAGCACACACCTCACTAAGCCATTACATAAGTGACAAAATAGAGGCAGTACACACCTCATTCAGAGGTGAGATTAGTATTTTGAAAACCAACATCGAATCTATTAATGAGTCCATTTCCTCCATGCAAACCACAATGGAAGCCACAGTTAACAGAGTGAACAAAATGGAATGTAGAGTGTCAGATACAGAAGACAGAATACATCAACTGGACCCAAAAATGACAGGTATGGAAAAATCACTTAAATGATGCCAAAGGGAAATTCAAGAGCAAGCAGATAGTGCCAAGAAATTTAACCTTCATATACGAAGGTGAGGAATATCAAAGCAAGGGAATGCAACACCTATTCCACAAGATAATCAGTGAAAAATTTTCCCCATCTCAAAAAAGAACATCTTACCTACATAACAGAAGCATATAGAACACCTAACAAGCAGGATCCCAGGAGAAACATTTCTAGACACATTATAGTATAAATGATAGATCTGAATGATAAGGAAACAATCTTGCATGCAGCAAAAATGAAGAAGGAGCCATACTACAACAAGAAAAATATTAGAATCACTACAGATCTCTCCACACAGACACTGAATGCAAGAAAGGCCTGGGAAAGTACCATATGAGCAAACCCAGACTGATATACTCGGCAAAGCTAGCATTCACATTCGATGGAGAACTGAAAATTTTTAATAGCAAAGAAAAATTAAATTGATACATAGCATTACGCCAGCATTACAAACACTACAAGAGGTGGAACACAACCTGAGAAAAGCAACCACAAACAGGGACCTGCACCCAGACAGACATTACTAGAAGTCTATCTGAGCAAGCACAGGAGGAAAGGAAAGAAGACAAAAGTGACCATAATGCATCTCTCTATACTATCTCTTAAGATTTGTGGGCTTAATTCACTAATCAAAAGAAAAAGAACTGCAAATTGGATCCTAAAACATGAGCCATCCATCTGTTTGCCTTCAGGAGATTCACCTCTAAGCCAAACATTCAAACAAACACAGAGTGAAGGGTTGGAAAAGGCTTTACCAATCAAATGCCCCTAGTAAAAAGGCAGGTGTAGCAATCCTGATATAGGACAAATTGAACTTGTCATTAAAATCAATGCAAAAAGACAAGGATGAACACTACATATTAATGCAGGGAACAATACAAGAGGAGGATATTACCATCGTCTACTTACATTCCCCAAACATTGGTGCACCCAAATATGTTAAGCAAATACTCTCAAACTTACGGAATAAAATAGATCCAATATGATAATACTAGGAGACTTTAACACCCCAGTCACATCCAAGGACAGGTCTACTAACCAGAGGATTGGCAAAGAAGCTACTGAAATAAGTGAAGCCATACTTCAAGCTGAACTGACATTTAACAAGTATTTCACCCTAAAAACAACACAGTACACATTCTTTTCAGCAGCTCATGGTACTTCCTCCAAAATAGACCATATCATAGTTCATGCAAGGAACTTAAGCAAATTCAAGGGGATTGACATAATCCCCTGTATCCTATCTGACCGCAGTGGAATCCAGCCAGTTCTCAATAACAAAGCATACCGCAGAAATTACTAAAATACATGGAAATTGAACAGCACACTTCTAAGCAATGCCTGGGTAATGGAAGAGATTAAAGAAGAAATTAAAAAATTCCTACAACTCAATGAAAATGAAAATACTTCGCAAAGAAACTTGTGGGACACAGCAAAAGCAGTCCTGAGGGGCAAATTTACTGTGCTCAATGCCCACATCAAGAAAATAGAGACAGACCAACAAAATAATTTCATGTTGCAATTAAAACAGCTAGAAAAACATGAAAAAATGGAACCTAAATTTACTAGACAGAGCCAGATAACCAAACTAAGAGCGGAGATTATTGAAATAGAGATTTGGAGAATCATAACCAATATTAATCAAACAAAAAGCTTGTTGAAAAAATAAATAAAATTGATAGACATTTGGCAAGACTGACTTGAAAAGAAGAAAGGAAACCCATATTAACAAGATGAGGGATGCCACGGGAAAAATCACAAAATTTACCCAAGATTTCCAAACAATTTTAACGGACTACTTTCAAAAGTTCTACTTGCTAAAGAAAGAAAACCTGGCAGAAATGAATGAATTTTTAGAGAAATACATGTTGCCCAAATTGAGCGAAGAAGAAGTAAATCAATTAAATAAGCCAATATCCTACAACGAGATACAGTAAGCAATCAGAAGTCTTCCAACAAAAAAAAGCCCACCCACAAAAAATGAAATACCTAGGAATTAACTTAACCAAAGAAGTGAAGGAACTCTATGATGAAAACTTCAAAAACTTGAAAAAGGAAATCAAAACAGAACTTAGAAAATGGGAAAAACTCCCATGCTCCTGGATTTGGAAAGATCAACATCGTGAAAATGGCAATATTTCCCAAGGCTATCTACAAATTCAGTGTGATACCTATCAAAATTCCAACCTCATTCTTCAAGGAAATAGAGGAGGCAATCCAAAAATACATATGGAACAATAAAAGACCACGAATAGCAAAAACGGTCCTCAGTGGAAAGAACACTGCTGGAGGAATATCAAAACCAAATTTAAAACTCTACTATAAAGCCATAGTAATCAAAACAGCTTGGTACTGGCACAAGAACAGACCTCAGGACCAATGGAATAGAATTGAAAACCCAGAAATGAACCTACAGACTTGGAGCCATCTAAACTTCAATAAGGGAGCTAAAAAAACAGAATGAAAGAAAGACAGCATCTTCAGTAAATGGTGCTGGCAAAATTGGTTAACTACTTGTAGAAAACTAAAGCTAGATCCTTATATATCACCCTGTACCACAATCAACTCCAAATGGATCAAAGACCTCGGAGTCAAAGTAGACACTCTGAAAACCTTACAGGATTAAATATGAGAAACCCTAGGTCTTCATGGCACAGGCCGAAATTTTCCTAATAGAGACCCAGAAACACAACAAATCAAAGAAAGGTTGGACAAATGGGATTGCATGAAGTTGCAGAGCTTCTGCATGGCAAAGGACATAGCTAGCAAGATCAATAGAAAGCCTATGGATTGAGAGAAGATCTTCACCAGCCATACAATGGACAAGGATCTCATATCTAAAATATACTTGGAACTCAAAAAATTAAATCCCGCAACAACAAATCTTCAAAGAAACAACTGCCCAATAAATATGTGGCTAAAGACTTAAAGAGAAACTTCTCTGAATAAGAAAGAAGGATGGCCAATAGAAACATGAAGAAATTATCAACCTCCCTAGCCACAAAGGAAATGAAAATCAAAACAACATTAAGATACAACCTCACCCGAGTTAGAATGGCAAAAATCAAGAACTCTAATAACAACAAATGCTGGAGGGGATGTGGACCGAAGGGAACCTTACTTCATTATTGGTGGGAGTGTAAACTTGTTCAACCAGTTTGGAAAGTAGTATGAAGGTTCCTCAAAAGACTCCACATAGACTCCCCTATGACCCAGCAATCCCAGTTTTGGGCATTTACCCAAATGTTTACAAACAAGACCACACTAAAGCCACCAGCACAACCATGTTTATTGTAGTATTATTTACTATAGCTAAGATATCTAACCAACCCTGATGCCCCTCAGTAGATGAATGGATCAAGAAAATGTGGCATATATACACAATGGAATTCTATGCCTCCATCAGAAAGAATGACATTGCCCAATTTGTTAGGAAATGGAAAGACTTGGAAAAAATATATTAAGTGAATTAAGCCAAGCCCAAGGAATCATACGTCCCATGGTTTCCCTTATTTGCAGTATCTAGTATATGTATGAGTCAAGCAGAAAATGCCAGATAAGGTAATGTTAGGAAAATGAACCCTAAGATATGTATTCCAATGTTTATTTCTTTGACGTGATTTTTTCTATCGCATTAATAAGATCATTTCTTTGTTACTTTGTATGTCCCTCCCCCACAGTAAAACCCATGCTTTCACTGTTTTCATGTCGTTATAATTTGTATAGGGGAAGGGGAAAAACAAGTCGTTTAAATAAGGATACATTTCGACCCATTGCAACAATAAGTACAAGTTGTCATGCCGAAAACGAACTTTACAACTTTGGTGGTGGGGGGAGGATTGGGTGGGTGGGCGGTGAGAGGATGGGAAGAGATGGGAAGGGGAAACAAAGGAGGAGGCTACAATGCTTAATAAGAAATATACTCATTATCTTGCCCATGTAATTGCAAACCCTCTGTACAGTATTTTCACAGTAAAAAATAATAAAAAATATTAAAAAGAAAGAAAAAAAGCCTAGCACCAAATGGATTCACAACTGAATTGTATGAGACCTTTAAAGAAGAAATAATACCTATACTCCTCAAGCTCTTCAGAGAAACAGAGAAGGAGGGAGCTATCCCAAACTCATTCCATGATGCCAATAACACACTCATCCCCAAACCAGGCAATGACCCAACAAAAAAACAACTACAGATCAATTTCCTTGATGAACACAGATGCAAAGTTCCTTAACAAAATTCTAGCTAACAGAATCAAGAAACACATAAAAATACACTAAAACCAAGTAGGCTTCATCACAGAGATGCACGGATAATTTATCATACGTAAGTCAATAAATATAATCCAACACATCAACAGAGCCAAGGTCAAGAATCATATGATTATCTCCACAGATGCAGAAAACGGTTTTGATAAAATTCAACATTCATTCATGCTAAAAGCTCTGGAGACAATAGGAATAGAAGGAACATTTCTTAAAACATTAAAAACCATTTATGACAGACCAATAGCTAATACTATACTTAATTGGGAAAAGCTACAACCAATTCTCTTAACATCAGGAACAAGGCAAGGATGCCCACTGTGTCTACTCCTGTTCAATATAGCCCTGGAAACCTTAGCCAGGTCAATAAGGCAAGAAAAAGACATTAAAAGAATCCACATAGGGGAAGTGGTGCTGTAGCTCAAGTGGTAGAGTGCTCGCCTTGAGCTGAAGAGCTGAGGGACAGCGCCCAGGCCCAGAGTTCAAGCCCCACAACCGCCAAAAAAAAAAAAAAAAAAAAAAGAATCCACATAGGGAAAGAAGAAATTAAACTATAGCTTTTTGCATATGACATGATACTATACCTTCACAATCCCAAAAACTCCATCCCCAAACTCTTAGAAATCAAAAATCACTTCGGCAATGTAGCAGGATACAAAAATCAATCCAATAAAATCAGTTGCCTTCCTGTACACTGACAATGTACAAACAGAAAGGGAAATAAAGGAAGAAACCCCATTCACAATAACCTCCCCTAAAATAAAATATTTAGGAATTAACCTAACCAAAGCTGTTAAAGAACTATTTAATGAAAACTATAAAAAGTTAAAGAAAAAAATTACAGAAGACACTAAGAAATGGAAAGACCTCCCATGCTGTTGGATAGGCAGACAATATAGTGAAAATGGCAATACTGCCTCAATTAATGTACAAATTCAATGCAATTCCTATTAAAATCCCAATGATGTACATCTCTGAAATACAGAAAACAGTCCAAAAATTTGTATGGAACCACAAAAGACCTGGAATAGCCAAAACAATTCTAGAGAATAAAGACAACATGGGAGGGATATCCATGCAGCACTTCAAACTCTACTATAGAGCCATAATAACAAAGACAGCATGGTACTGGCACAAAAACAGACCCGAAGACCAATAGAATAGAATAGAAGACCCAGAAATAAATCCACAGGCCTACAGTCAGCTGATATTTGACAAAGGAACCAAAGACAGACAATGGAAGAAACACAGCCTCTTCAACCACTTGTGCTAGGAAAACTGGGTGTCCACATGAGGAAGAATAAAAGTGGACCCCAGCATATCACCATACACAAATATCAATTCAAAATGGATTAAAGACCTTAGCATTAAACCTGAATCTTTGAAACCACTGCAGGCAGAGTAGGAGAGACACTTGAATTTATAGGCACTTATAGGCACAGGAAAGAATTTCCTGAACAGAGTCTCAGGGTCACAACAAATCGGAGTGAGACATGACAAATGGGACTACCTTACAATAAAAAGCTAGAGCAAAGCTATAACTGTAAAGCTATAGAGATCACAACCAAGCTAGAAAGACAACCAATTAATTGCAAAAAAAAAATACTTACCAGCAATATATCCGACAAGGTATATACAGGGATCTCAAGAAACCAGGCCCTCCCAAACCTAACAAACCTATTACTTAATGGGAAAGGGAACAAAGGAGAGACTTCTCAGAAGAAGAGATAAAAATGGGAAAGAAACACATTAGGAAGTGTTCACCATCCCTGGTTGTAAAGGAAATGTAAATAAAGACAACCATGAGATACCACCTTACCCCAGTCAGAATGTCCCACATCCTCAAGTCAGCCAATGACAAATGCTGGAGGGGATGCGGAGAAAGAGGAACCATACTACACTGCTGGTGGGAATGTACACTTATACAACCACTTTGGAAAACAGTCTGGAGCGTCCTAAGAAAGCTAAATATTGACCTCCCTTATGACCCAGTCATACCACTTCTAGGCATCCATCCTGAACAACAGGAACCAGTATACAAGGACACATGCACCTCCATGTTTATTGCCACACTGTTCGTAATATCTAGGACATAGAGGCAACCCAGATGTCCCACCACAGATGAATGGATCCCAAAATTGTGGTATCTATACACAATGGAATATTATTCAGCCATTAGAAATGACAAAATAATGGCATTTGCAGGGAAATGGATGGAGCTAGAAGGTGACCATGTTGAGCAAAGAAGCCAAGTGCATTGAGACCAACAGTACATGGTCTCCCTAATAAGTGGATGTTAAAACCAAAATGTTAGGTAATATGACATACTTAACAGGACTTAGGAAACAAAGGAATTTCACTCATCTGGTCAAATCTCTAGTAAATAACCTCATGCTGCTGATCACATGTATGGTATATATGTGTACAATGAAGGGGAACCAGGAAGACGACATAGAACTAGAAGAAATCAGGGAAAATCCATTAGTTGCAATGGACATTGACCAAAATGAACTAAGCAAGTAAATGGCAGGGATAGAAGGGAGAGAACAAGTGGGAAAAAGGGAACAGCTGGTGTCATGCAAAACAAATGAAATGTATATACCAACCAATGTGGAAGAAATAACTGTATCGCAAAGCTCATGGAACTCATAAATGTTATAGACTGTGATAGACAATTTTCTCCAGAAATGATGGAATGTGTTTGTGATTTTAACTGAGTGTCACTATCCCACAATACTGTGAAATTAGGGAAATTATGTAACCACTTAATTACAATAAAAAAGCAAACACTCTCCAGAAATCATTATAGATATATACAACTAACTCTTGAATACATTTTGACATCACAGTAAGGCAATTGACTTGGAAGACTTCCATGGAATCCATGAATTGTTGCAGTAATCTATTGTTGTTAGTTGGATTGTGAAAATATTTTGTATGGAAACAGAATGAAATGGCATTTTTGAAATTTAAGAAACTTAACCGAACCATTATGACTTAGGAGAGCAATTTGTACAGCCTTCCAAAACTGCAAAGTGGTAGTGATACATGCTTATCCTTTTGGCAATATCAAATACAGTTTCTTCGAAGTTGTTCTTCAGACCTGACTTGACATAATGGTTCAACAGAAGCAGATCCAGCATGTCTTTGCTAACTCTATTTCCATCAGCAAGATGCAAGGGGGCCATTGGTTTCTCCATCATGATGAAGTAAGAAAAAAGCCACTCTATTATTATTCCACATATAAGCACTGCACGGGGTTGTCCAGCCTCTACAGTTATTGCATGAATATCTGCCGCTTCAGCCACCAACTCACAGACAGTGTCTAAGTGTCCACTGTAGGCTTCTTGATGAATATGGGTACACTCATAGTCATACCTAGTATTCACATGAGTGGCCTTTATGGAAAGTAGTCTCTGCACTGTAATAACCTGATTATTTTCAGCAGCCAAAAGAAGAAAGTTGCCTGGATCTTTCTGCATTTTTTCTTGCAATTGATACCATTCCTCACTTTTTCATCATGTTCCTCGTCTTCATCAGAATTGCCTAACCAGAGACTTTGAGTGACAGTGGGAATGAGGTGTCCTAGTATTTCCCTAATAGTTCAAGTTAGTTGAACTGTTCAGAAAAATCCGGTGAATTTTCTGCATCTGTTTTTTTACCATGATTTATTTTCCCTTTTTACATTTTTACTATTCGAAATTATTCTAACTGGAGAGTAGGGAATTGATGGAAGCAGAGGAAAGATTTTCCTCCGTATTAAAAGATACAGACTGAAAATAAGGACCAGTGGTGTCTTCATGTGCAGCTTATTCTAGGATGAGAAAAGATGAAATAATGCCTTCTATATAAATGATTTGGGAAATGGCAGAGCAGAAAGTAAAATGATGCAACCAAAATATAAAAGCAAAATAAATTACGATAATTATAGAGCAATCCTATTATTTATGAGAAACATTAAAGAGAGAGGAAGAGAGACAGACGTGCAATGACATAGATAGCCACAAATGCATGCCTCTGATCAATTTATAGAGCAAACAGAATTTTATGTTTTAAAAAGATGGAAATAGAATTTATGTATTTACTTGAATTTGGTAAATACATTTTTAGCAGCCTACATGAAGAGACATAGGTTTAATCATATTGCAGACAAGAATCTAAATCCTTGATAATTATAGGAACAGATCTGAATGAAATCAGTTGAATCACACTTTTCATGTACAATGAAGGAATAGGTCCAGGCTATGAAAGCAGCAAGAGAAGGCAGGCCGATTGTATCTGTGACAAAACTGTGTGGAAAATAGTATTGAGGATTACTTACTGTTGATCCACTTGCACTGGAAGCATGATTCTGAAAAATTGCTTACTGATTCTCAACTATTTCTTTGATCATTATATTATCCAAAAAGATAAAGTGAGATTTAATTGATAGCAAAGTACTACTAATACATTTTGATTTCTCATTAAGCACCTTCAATCATTGAAACCACATGAAGACAATAGACAGGCCTACTTTTTTAGATGAAAACAAGTGTCTTAAAAAAAACAAGGAATGTAAGTAGTCATGTAAAGGACTTCTATTTTAGTAGTACATTATACATTTTTTTTCTAATGTTGGGTACCAACAAATAATGGATCTATTAGAAAGCTCTTAAAGCTCATATGTCTAATTGTGAGTTCTCTTATACTATATCATGGTATTTTTTGTGTGTATTCTTAAGAAGAAATTTACATTACTAACTTGAATTTCTGACAGGACAGTATCATCACTGTACATCTTGCTTCTATACTCTCATTTTTAAATTACTATCTAAGTATGTGCATTAGATAACTATAGAGGAAAAATAGAAGCCACACTGTTGGCTCATGTCATTAATCCTAGCTAATCAGAAAGATTAAGTCTGAGGATTGTGGTTTGTAACCAGACCAAACAAAAAAAAAGTCCATTAGATTCTGATTTGAAATAAACCAACAAAAGCTAGAACTGGAGCTGTGGTACAAGCAGTAAAATGATATCCTTGAGAAAACTAAAACAAAAAAATAACAAATTCTGGCACAGTTCAAGCCTTAGTATTAGCACCAAACAAATGATTGAATTACTTAGTTAATTAAGTCATTAAATATAAATTAAGTGCTCACATGTGGATAGACAAGTAAAATGTAACATCTGTGGTGACTGGATTGTGTATTATTTTGTAGTAAGGCAAATTATCATTTGTACTAATCATTAATTTTTTGAACTTTTTTTGAACAATAAACCTTGAATTTAGCATGCATGTATAGGTGTGTGTACATGTGTGCATATGTGTGTATGTGTATATGTGTGCATGTGCTGTTGCAATGTTGCTTGCCAATGTGGAGAGGGTGAGGCTGAAAAGAGCTGAATTTGTTGCAATGTTTTTATGTATCAGTATTCTGTCATGTCATTTCAGTTGGACCACCCTTTTGTACATTTTATTTGTCAAATAATATCATCAGAATCAAAGGACTTACAACATTAAGTTAGATGAAAGAGAACGCTTTCAGCTCTTATTATATGTTAGGTGAGAAGATTCAGACATATTTAGGTAGTAAATTAGTGCTGGAAGATGACTGTTGGTACAAAATATGTATTTGACTTCTTAAATTTGTTATACTTTTAACATATGCTCATGGAGTAAGTTTGACCAACTGGACCAAATAGGTATTGCTCTCTGATTATTCCCGTGAAACACAAAGTGGATAAACTCTTTCTGGCTTTCTGTTGAAAATAACTTTCTTTGTAAGATCATATCTATTCACACTAAGAGGTAATCAACCCAATATTTATCAAGTTTGAATATCCCATCTTATTGACTGAAAATCAGTATTGTTGATATGCTTGTTAGCTATTCCTTTCAAAAACAAACAAACCGAAACCACGTGTCATCTTTAGATAGTGGATGTATCTGAAGTGGTTTTGGGCTAATGGCTCTTTTGTGGGAGTAACTATCTCAACTTAACAAATAAGGCTTTTCAAATATCTTTTCCAATATGAATACCATCCCAGAGTGAGTCTTGCAATTTCAGAAAACCCTTTGAATATTTTAGTATTATTTCAGTTCATTGACTATGGAGCTAAAGACATTTCTGAAATAAATATTGTTAAGATCTGAAAATGTATGTGGGTATATAGGCTTTTTATGCATCATCTTATGAAAATCCAGTTTTTATGAAACTAAATGAAATAGAATAAAAGAATGTATGTGAATTTGGTAAGCTAATTATTAGTTTAACTTTGTTTTCTATTAACACAGTCCATTGAATGTATATGATGCAGTTAAATTACTTCCTTTGTGTTTCTGTACTTCAGTTATTTTTCATATCATTGTAGTTATGGGAGTGAATTTGTAGTATAAATAAAGGTCCTTTAAAATGATTAGGATTAATCTTGTGCTTTGTGTCCTACTCCCAAGAAAATGAGTTATTTTCAACTGTTAATAGTTTATAATTGAATCTTCATAAGAAAATTTAAAAAATGCAATAGTATTGATGAATTTTTAAACCAATTGTATTCACAAGTTGGAGAGTCTTTAATTCATGCTTCGGTCTTGGCGTCTATGATTTTTAACCTCTTGTTGCTAACATTAATGATAGTTCAGACGGCATTTTGGGGTATATGAAAGGTAAAATATTTATCTGGAGTCAAAGGTGATTTTTATATCAGTCTTGCTTTAATAACATTTTAAAGTAGTATATTTCTCTCAGAATGTTTGGTATAAAAAGCAATCAAAATACTTCTAATGGTAAACAACCTAGGTGAGCTACAATGTGGAAATGATTGGTCCATAACACCTACAGTCTGTTTCCATCAGGAATTGGGCAGGACACTCTTTCGGTATGACTGTGTTAAACAGAAATGGGGTCCCCAGGCAGTGCAGTGTTGAGTGAAGGGATAGAATATGATTTCTACTATTTTGAGCTAGAAATCAAGAATGTTATACTTTAGCAGTTCCTTTCACCAGGGATGTATAAATTGATTATGAACTTGGAGTTTTCATATTACAGCTACCTATTTTCTAACAAAGGTAAAGTCAAATATAATTAGAGTGTACACAATAATTCTGGGAAATTTTCCTAGAATTAGTAGACTAAGTGCTGGTATTTTAGTCATAAAATAAAATGAGGTTATTTGATACAGCGGGAGATGGGCCTCAGGCTAACACTTACCATGTGTGCAATGCTGTACTAGTAATTCCAATTCTGAAGATGTCAATACCATCATCTGAGAATTAAAAATGGAAGTAGTTCCACTTTATGGGATTATTGTGAGGATTAAGTTAGATACCATAGGTAAAGTACTTGGAAAAACTATAATTCATCATTTGATACTTTCTACCTGTTATTTTTTCATGTGATGAATTCTAACAATTTTACTGTGATTTTTATATTGTGTCTATTTACAATAGGCAATGTGATGTATTGATATTCATTGCATTGGTTAGTTTTCTGACATTATGAGGAAAATACCTGCAAAGAAAATTTCTGAGGAGGAAACTATTATATTGATTCATGGTTTAAGAGAATACAGTTGAAGATCAGATGTCTCCATTGTTTTCAATTATATTTTTATTAAATAGTTGTTCAAAAGAATTTCCATTCCACAAATCAGTTTATAAGTACAATGGATCTTTAATAACTTTCTTATAACCTTCCAAACCTCACCTCACTTTCATGTTTTCTAGTTTCATACTATCTGCATTGAATATTATGCCTTCACTCTCTTCCTCCATAACTCTCTTTATTCCTTCCTTTGGACTTCCGCTCACATCTTCCAAGTGACAGATTCCTGGTATTCATTTTGTTGGATTAAAAGTTCAATTTTATAAGAAATTACACCTTTTAAATACTCCTCTGAAAATAGCATGCTTTGGTTAATACTGTTGTGTAATTGTAACTCCTCTGTATGGTATTTTCACAATAAAAATCTCAGTTTTATGGTCAATAGATTTTGAAAAGGATGCCATGACTTTATGAAATAAAAATAGAATCTTAAATGGTTGTTGTGGCACTATTGCCTCCCTCTATTTAAAAAAATTTCTTAGACTACTACCTCAATCTTATACAAAAATTTAAAGTGTTTAAATAGAAGATGATTATCAAACTAAATGTGAGATGTAAAAACATAAAACATAAACATAAAAATTCATGGCATTGGATCAGTAAAAGTTTCTAAAATATGACATGGAAAGCATTAGTGGGTAAAGAAAAGCAAGAATAATCTGGATAATATCAACTTATACTCTTACAAATTCAAAGGACAATATAACAGAAGTGAAAAAATATCTAACAGATAGAAGACACATATTTGTTAATGCTACAATGTTAATGCTACAATGATTCTGAGTCTAAGTATTTTTATATCTTCTAATTCTATATAACTTTTCCCAAAATAGGATATTTCTTTAAAGAATATATGTAGGTAGTAGGAGCATATGAATTAAGTTCCTCTTTAGTATCCAAGAATAAATAAAGAGAAAGCTCACTAGTAGGACTACAATATAAAAAGATGACACAAATATAGTAATACACTTGTGGAGAAATTGATATACTCCACATAGCAAATGAATTTGTAAAATACTTCAATCATTAAAGCAAGCAAGTTTTCAAAAGGTCAAAGAGAATTGAAAAGGTTCTATCCATTACACGTCTATGTATGTATTAAAGAGAAGTAAAAAACTTGTTTGGACAGGGAATGTAGTTCATTGAGAGTGCACTTGAATACTTTGTGTGAGACCCTGGAAATAATCCCCAAAACCAAAATTTGAAAAGGATCACTATCGAGGATGTATGCTGGACAAATTCCTGTAAATGAATCTTATATCTACTTTAATGTCTGTTCTAAAATTTACAGCATTTCTATTTGAAGAAAAGCAAATTTGTGAAAATTTTAGGCTTGGAAAACCTATGATTGTACAATTCACTTCCAAATCACTAAAATGCATACAATAAAAGAGATAATATATTTCAGGTGAATTATATGTCAGCAAAAAAAAAGCTATTTTTAAAATACTTCACACAAAATGTAGAATACATAAAAAGATATTTTCTGTGTTTGCTTATAAACTTTGTAAACTGAAACATTTGAAACAATAATATGATTTCTGTTCATTTTAAGTATTTTTAATTGTTTATTTTATGTTTATTCAGACATAACTAAATCAAAAAGTGTATGTGATAACTGGAATACCTAGGAATTAAGCAACACTTATAAATAATTGATAACCTTTTCTGGAAGAAAGTTTAGGCAAATGACGGAAGACACAAATCTATGCATCTGCATCTTATGAAAGCCATATGTTACTTGGTCAATCCAATTGTTTTTCTCTACTTTGCTAGGGAAAAATTATTCTCAAGATAAGAGGCAATGGCAGTGAAAAGAAACAAAATACACTATCATCTTGATTTATTTGTGAAAGTAACAAATGAAATAAAACAATTCCACTTAAGGGACTCCAATATTAGTATCTATGAAGATGTTCCTGAATGCCAACATCCATTGAATTTTTGGAATTTTAATTTCTATGTACATATGAAAACAAGAAACGAAATATAGTCCTAAAGCAAACCAGCCATGGAAAAATTTTCTCAATTGCTTTGACATTACATAAGAATTGATATTCCTTTCCATTGGAAACATTTAAAAATGTTTATCATTTATTATAATTCAAATATAAAGCAAGAGTAATTTAATATAATCATTATAAATATCATTCTATTACTATCATAAAATAGAATAACAAACCAGTCCCAATATATTACCTACCCATCATTATTCTTAATTCCTAATCAATACCTAAATATCTTAAACAATCTAAATAGTCACATCTTTAATATATACGTAAATATTCTATACTTTTTACTTAACATTTTCCAGGGGCTTATATTCATGTTTCTAAGAAAGGTTAACAGCAGTTAAAATATGCTTTTGTGAAATTAATGTGATACATTTTGTTGTTTTTGTTGTTGTTGTTTGAAAGGCCTGGGCATTATCCCTAAGTCTTTTTATCTTCAAGGAGAGCAATCTACAACTTGAGGCACAGAGCTAATTCATGTTTTTAGTGGTTAATTGGAGATAAGAATCTAACAAGTACTTTTTTGTCTAGGCAACTTTCAAACACATTTCTAAGATCTCATTACCCAAAATAGGTCGAATTATAACAGTGAGTCACTGGCACTTTTTGATGTAGTTTTTATTTTAATTATGTTTTAAGATTTTTGTTTCACTATAATGTACATAATTCTACCCATTAATTTAGATCTGTGTATATTTCTGATGACAATCTCTAAAAATGTCATTCTACACATAGCTATATATATATATATATATATATATATATATATATATATATATACACACACATATATTTCTGAAGACGGACTCACTCTACTTTTTGCTACTATTTTGACCTTTTACATTTCAAAGATATACAGTCTATTTTTCTAAAAGTTTCCTAGAATAAAATAACTAATATTTCAATTGAAAGTAGAGCTTTTACTTTCAAGGGAATTTTAGATACACATATGACTTTGTAGTAATATTTACAGTATATTACTTGAAAAAGTTCTGTCCAAACTCTTAAATATTTGTGTGTAGTGAGGGGAAGAAAGGAAGTTAATTCATACTGGTTAGGAATTAGCAATGCTTCAAAAATCTATTCCATAATTTGTTATAAACACATTGTCAAGGGCTGGGAAGTTGGCTCAGTGGTAGAGCGCTTGCCTTGCATGCCTGAGGCCCTGGGTTCGATTCCTCAGCACCACATAAACAAAAAGAAAAAAGCCGGAAGTGGCGCTGTGGCTCAAGTGGTAGAGCACTGGCCTTGAGCTGAAGAGCTGAGGGACAGTGCTCAGGCCCAGAGTTCAGGCCCCACAACCGGACCAAAAAAAAAAAAAAAACAAAAACACATTGTCAAGCTACCTGATATGGTTTAGTTTTTTTTTGTTTCTTTATTTGTTCAAAATTTTAATATGGACGCATGCACAGTATTAACATTAAAAATATTAATCAAAAGACAAATAATAGCAAAATCATAGGCACATATAAGATTTTCATTAATTAGTACTTATCATGCTAATAATAATTTTGATGAAGATGATGATGATGGCCACAGTGTAGCCTGACAATTATAAGGTAATTGAAAAGGAAAAAAAACTTTACACTTCTTTGAAGCTAGTGTTCCCACATTGACTACATAGTTATAAACTGAATTGGATTACATACAATAATAACAAGAGGAGAGTTTCTATACCAAGAAATAAAATTACATTAATAGGTAGAGACAGTAAAAACCCTAATGTTATTCCTGCAGTCTCTCTAATGTATACTCACTTTTCTTGCTGGTATTGTGTTCTTATAAATAAAATCTTTTCCTTCCACATTTTGATGGACTAAGGTATAGTGTTTAACTCAGTGTGATTAATTCAAATAACATTCTCTTATAGGTAATATTCAATAATGAATGTTTCCAATAATTTATTAAGAGTATGTCCTTCAGTACAGCTGTAAACACATGACAAAATTTACATAATACCACTTACATATCTGAAGTTACCACAAAATGATGTAGGCCGTAGTGCCAGGAGTTACAATTTATTTTTATTTCTGCATAAAATAACTTTTGACTTCATACCAACAAACTGAATTTGACTCTTTCCTTATTTGTAAGCTAAAGTGGAAAATGTAAGGACTCTTCACTTTTTTTCTTGTTCTAGAAGTCAACAAATATTCTTCAATATTTCTGGTAGATTACATCCTTTTATAGATGAGAAATGTAAGGCAAACAGTCAATGTAGTGAGTAAATAATGATACTAGAATTATTGTCTGGGCTCTTCACTCTGTGTGCTTACAAAGAGAGTAATTTGGTGATGGAGAGGACCAATATGAAAAGACTCTGGGGAAAAAAAAGCATAATTTGTAAGTGGTTGTTTTAGGACTAGGTTACCAGTGATGAATACTTGTAACAGGCTGGTGTCATGGGCATAAAAAGGAGTACATAGAAATTGTATTAGTGACAGAAACTGAGAAAATCTTAATCGTTCATCTTAACTAAGGGGAGGGTAAGAAAGGTAAAAAGAAAGGTAAGAAATCTAAACTGCATCCACATCTCTGACTGGCAACTGTTAGTTATATTCTTGGTGAAAAGGACTACAGATGGAAAATATGGACTTAGAGGAAAAAACTCTCAGTTATAACGTTTATGTTAAAGAGATGCAAATATGTCTGTTTAGACATCATCAAAATATCCACGACCTTGAATATGCAAAAGAATAATAAAATCGGGGGCCTTATTAAAGTGATTAGGAAATGGAAAATTCTGACACAAGTGTGAGCTATGTGAGCACCAGTGTGTACAAGATTAGATGAAAGAGACAAATAAGGAAACAAGCAATAAACACAATTTACAAAAGTAAAGGAAGGAAAGAATTTGCAGGAATATTTTGAAGGAAATATTCTATTTGGATTTGAAAAGTAAAAGGACATAGATAAGTTCAATAAGAACAGTGTTTTGGTGAAAGTCATATTGATAAAATTTTGTGATATGAATGTGAAGCTATAAAATTCTGTATCCATGAATTCAACAGATCCTGTTGATTTTAAATGCTGGGAACAAATGATTTTATCCTGACCTTAGAAGAATTATACAGTTATAACTCTCAGGAACTTTCCTTAGAGGTATTTTGTGGATATATTTCAAGACTGGTTAGACAGGAGTTTAGAGATTGAACTACAACACAGACAAGCCTAATTTGTCCTACAGTTCCAATGAGTGATTCATGTATCCACATCAGTTTGGGATTTTATTGAAATATTGTTGGATATCTTATCAGCCTAATCATCACAAATGTAGGACAAGTAACACCAAGTATTAGGTTAAACATACAGCTTTACTGATGTGACTGAAGACTCCTTGAATTGATTCTTCTTTATAACAGAAAATGCCTCAATAAACATTAACAAATCATAACTGCCATATACCTTATTGAAATCTAATTCTTGTTAGGGATATCTCCATGCTTAAGTAACCCTGTCAATCAACCTGCCACAAATTCTATTTTCTTTTTTCTTTTTTTGGGGCCCTGTCGTGGGGCTTGAACTCTGGGCCTGGGCGCTGTCCCTCAGCTCTTCAGCTCAAAGCTAGCACTCTATCACTTGAGCCACAGCACCACTTCTGGCTTTTTTCTTTTTGCTTATGTGGTGCTGAGGAATCGAACACAGGGCCTCATGCATGCAAGGCAAGCACTCTACCACTGAGACACATTCCCAGCCCCTGCCACAAATTCTTATATGTAGGAAGTGCTATAATAAACGTCAAGCTTTTATTGAATGGAAGAGTTCAGACATTAGCCTCACCATTTAATCCAAATCTTTCATTTTCTCATACACATTGGCAAATAGGGAAGAATTCTGATATAATAATAATAAAATGGTGACTTGAATTAACACAACTTCTAGGATCTAGTATTAAATTGATAACTTACTAATTAGCTCCAAATTTTGTGGATATTTATATTTCTCCTGGGAAAACTAATGAGCTCCAAGCAAATGTCCCTAAGGAGGCTTTCACTTCTAATATCACTGTTTGCCTCAAACTGCTTTAAATTCTACACCCTCTAATGTGGGCATAGGGTTATACTGTGCAATTTCTTCCTCAGAGAGTGAGTACTACCCTATTGTTTATCATAGACAAAGTACCTTGATACATACACTGGGTGTGTGCAAACAAGAAATGGTAGTTGAACAATGTTCTTAGTAGTTTATAAAGATGAAATTAAAATAGAGCAACTATGAACTCAAAACGAATGTGCAAAAAAGATAAAGGCACAAAGTAGATTGTGCCAAGGAAATGCTGAAGTATAATTTCAAATTACGTACTCACGTTTGAGGGTGTGTTCAAAGTACAGCTTCAGACAATGCAGTTGGATATCTTGGGGGAAAAACTGCTTTAAACTATTTTGGGATAATTGTACAAGTAGAAGCCCCTAACTCTGATTCTAATCAGCCACAACATCTTCAACTTATGGACTATTTTCCAAGTGCATTGTGAGAAAAAGAGTACTCATCACAATTAGTGTTCTGGTTGAAGTAATGGCAATCACATAACTTTTCTTATAAGTCTTTATTTTGGGGCATTAAAGTAGGAAAAAGCCAAGTAAATATTTTGCATGTGCCTAAATTAAGTGGGATGTATTATATTGGTCTCCTTTTAACTGGGAAGTTATAGATTATTTCTTTTTATACTCTAACTTGGAACAATGATCTGCTGTCAATTATTTCTTCTCTTCCTCTTCTTTTGCCCTTCCACTTACATAATTTTTATTTAAAGAGACATACTTGAACTTGTATTTCCAAATTATTCAAAATTATCTGAATTTCTTCATATTTCTGGAAGCCTCCTAAATCTTTCTCAAGGGAATATTTTGTCACTACCATTTTTATCCTATATGATGTCTTCCTGCCTAACTCAGTGCAAGAAATACATTAGGCTTATTCAGGTATCTCAACACTTGTCCCACCATCAAAAACTATCTTACTTAGAAATCGTGATTTTAGTATATCTGGGGAGATGGCATCTGTCAGTGTTGTATGACCCTAATGATACTAACATGCAATCATGATTTAAACCAATATGCCACTCAGAAGATGAACAAATCCATTAAACACACACACCGTGGAATTCTATGCTTCCAATTAATAAGGAAATGGAAAGACTTGGAAAAATCCTACTAAGAAAAATAAGCAAGACACAAAGAAACAGATTCCATGGTTTTCCTAATGTGTAATAATTAGGTAATGGCTAAGATAGTCCTAGCGGATGGGCAGAATGGCTCAATAGCTATGTATATATAACCATATAAGAGGATGCTGAGCAAAATGAACTCCTAGACATGGAAACAGGTTTTTCTTTGTGGTTATTGTTTTTTACAGTACTATGTGATTTCTTTTAGGACAAAGGGCAAACCAATGCAATAGCAATACTCACAAGACAACATGTAGGATATTCACATTACAACTTGTGAGGGATATGGGGGTGAAGTAAAAGTGTGAGAAAAATGAGGGAGGGCATCAAAAGTTCGACTTTTAGATATTCACTACCTTACAATTACTGCAACACCTTTTATATACCAACTTGACAATAAAATTAAATTTAAAAATAAGCTACATAAAATATATTTTCACTATATTTCTATAGTAAATGATATTCTATGTGTATTACATTTTTTAAAAAAAGAACAATATTTGGCTTCTAATTTGAATTAATTGCCCCTTTCTTTTTCAGATGGTCATCAACTTGAATGCTATCAAACTACACAAACTTTTCAGAATATAGTTGTCATTATTTTTTTAAAAACATTATTTTAATATTGACTCATACTAAATAGAAAATAGTTCAATTCCCTGAAAACTCCTAATTATTAAAACTGAATATTTGTTAAGAGGACAGAATATATGTGTTCTACTAACTACTCATTTTTAAATTCTGAGTATGCCATACCAGAGACATTTAAAACAGTGCCTGTATGCATTTTATGTAATTCTGCAAGAGATGCAGTTTCCAATGGGGCATTACATATTTAAATGTCAACAGAGAAACTAGCCACATTCTGGTAGAAGATAAAACTATGAAGTATCTATAATAATTAATTCCTCTAGAGTAAACATTTGTTCAACATAGTAAGCTATTATTTCAATGAAAATCAATACCAATATTTTATGCAGTAAAGTCATTCTAGCCCAACAGTTTCCACCTTGTAAGCTGCACCTTAAAATTCCCTAAATTCACAGCATGACTAGCTTATCACTATTGTGAAAAAATTCTACAATTCTGCTAATGTTACGCCCTTTTTATTGTTGAAAGAACACTACACTAAACTTTGCTGCACCGTTTTCCCTCAAGTGGTATTCCTGAGATCAGAAAACTTGAAAATATTATTTATACTTATGTTTTCGTCTACCATAGATATTCAAGAGGGAAAGATCTGTATATTATGGTTCAAAGCCCACCCAGCCAGAAAGGTTCCTTAGATTCTTATCTCCAATAAACTGCTCAGAGACAAGTAGCACTGAGGTTCTAGTGGTAGAGCAGTATCCTTGAGCAAAAATCAGGCTCAGGGACAGTGCCCAGGCCCAGACGTCAAGCCCTAGGACAAACAAAACAACAAAAACAAAATGAAGACAAACCCCAAACCTAGGATTTTTCTCATTGTATAAAGAGGTATATAATTAAGGAAATTTCTTCCTATATTATGTACAGGTATAAGAAAAAAGATTTCAAACAATAATGCTCTTCATACCATGTTACACAAAAGTCACAAAACATGGCTCTTTTTCTAAATTTATAAATTAATAGCATCCATTTATTGTCAACTTTTTCTAGATTATTCACATTATCATGTTATATATCTACTGTTGGAATTATCTATAAACTAAGTCCTAATTACAACTCTCTTGAAAGAATATTCTAGACAAATAGAATGCCAGAATCATTTGTGAATTGGTAAATTAAAACTTCTACTTAAAAAGTATTTTGTAGTATCCTACAGAATATGAAATTACAAAAAAAAGATATCTATTTTAAAACTAAATTCTAATTTAGTAAGGTCTACAAAGTCCTACATTAGAAAACTTTGCTGTTTCTCCTGGCTTAAGCTTTTGTATTCCTTCATTATTTCTTTGGAATCCAACAGAATGATGCTAAATTTTTAAAATTTTTGGTTTGGAATCATGACCGATTTTGCATTTAGAAGTATTCTGTAATGAAGAGAGCATTTAAAACATGACTGAGGATGATATATGAGTTGTATTTCAATAGGAAACTTGACTTCTCAAAACATGACAAAATTTGCCCAAACTTCCAACTGTGAATTCCTTTCTTGTTCTTTGGTTTGTTTTATTGAGGCAAAATTATACTACCTAGTCCAGGGAAGATATTACTATTTAATCCACTCTCTAATCTCCTGTATTAGTCTGAGTGCTAGAATTCCAGACTTGTATCGCATTGTCCTGCCATAGTTTGTTGGTTTATTTGATCGAGAAACATACTAATAATTCTGAACTTCTCTGAGGATCTTATCCACGACTCACTGTTCAAACTGTTTCTGTACAATTTTCAAAGTTGTTCTAACATTTGAACACAGGATATGAACATTTTCAGATGCACCTGCAGGGGTCTGTGATTCATTCTTCCATGGATCCGATCCCTTTAATAATTATTACTTGGCTCTTTTACTATCTCTGGTCACTACTTATGTAATAGTCTCATGCTTTTGGGGGGAAAGTTCACTTGACGACTTTCTAATATTAAAAATTATCACTTGATTCTAGTCTTACTCAAGACATATTTTCTAATGTTTTCTAACTTTTCTACACATTTTGAGAATTGTTTCATATGTGTGTTTGCACATATAAGTGCTTCTGTGTGCATGTAAATGTTTGTATGTATGTATGCAAAATCCTCAGGCTATTATTCAGCACTCTTGTTCATAACTAGTATCCCATCACTTGAGCCATTCATCCAATGCAGCTTTTGGCTGGTTAATTATAGGTAGTGTTGCAAAGACTGTTCTGCCGAGGCTGGATGCAAACTGAACTTTCCAGACTCTTTTATATACTTAGTTTATATTTTTTCCAGGAGTATGGTTTTAAACTACAAACATTTCTGTGAATGTAAAGTCTAACCTGTAGCCTAGATTTTTAACTCAAGAATTCATACAAAGATAGATGAACATACCCATTACACATCCTGAGTGTACACTGCTATAAATGTGATCTTAAGCCTGGTACTGGTGGCTCAAAATTTTAATCCTAGTTACTCAGGAGATTGAGATCTGAGGATTGCCGTTCAGATCAAACACCAGTATGAAAGTTTTCTGAGGCATTTAACTCCAATTAACCACCAGAAAATTGGAATTGGCACTGTGGCTCAAGTGGTAGAGTTCTAGCCTTGAGCTGAAGAGGGGAGGGACATCACCCACGCCCAGAGTTCAAGACCCACAACCATAAAAAAACTGAAAAAGAAAAACAAATGTGATCTTATGCACTAGCTCATTGCTACTATATTTCCTGCTCTCTCAACATTGCCTTTTTTCCAGTTAAGTCCATGTTCTTATATCTGACTTGTTTTGGAACCAGAATTACTCTTCTGTTCCACTTTTTACAAATTTGCATGATTAGCTACCATGATTTAGATCTAGTAGAAAACAAGAGTGGCCTCATCCTTCATGTTCCACTTAGTAATAATGCTTTCCCTATATCACTCCAATAGATCTACATACTGGCCTTGGATTTATTGTTTCAAAGTTGTCTTACTTGAAGAGTCTTCTATAGTGTATTGAACCATTATAATTAAGCACAAAACTTCTTTTTCTCCTATTATTCCTATTGTTTCTCCTACTGCTAACTTATGTACACTTGGGAAATAATGCACAAAACACACTCACAAAAATGTTTCTGAGAATATTCTTCGCACATAACATTGGTCTTAATTACAGAGTACTTAGAAAATTTGAACTTAAAGTAGTCCAGGATGTTTTTTTCATGTTTTTTATTGTAAAAATGGTTTAAAGAGGGACTAGAGTTACATAAGAAAGTTAATGAGTACATTTTCTATCAAGCATTGTTACCTCCCCTTTTGTTTTTCTCCTACAATCCTTTTCCTCCCCACCAACCTAACTCCCTTCTCCCCTCCTCAAGTTGTGAAGCTAATTTTCTACATAGTGCCATGTACAACTCATTGTTACAATAGGTCATACTGTATACTTCTTTAAGCATTTTGTTACTTCCCTCCCCCTCCCCACATTAGAAAAATGTATATGCAAGATGCAGGTCTCTGACAATAAATATAGTGAAAACAGGGGTTATACCATGGAGGAAGAAAATAGAAGAGAAACAAAAAAATCACGTACTACTTGTTATATACATTAAAAAAATAACAAGCAAGAAAAAGCAAGTTGTGTCCCTATCTTGGGTTCCATTTCACTTAACATCATCTTATATGGCCATATGTACATAAATAAGGTTTTATAAGCCATGCAAATTCCATATTTTCTCGTTATGAAGTTATCTCTGAAACACATGTTACCTCATGTCCAAAGATATAACTTGTGCTATTTCAATGAAGCCAGAAAATATTCATTTTACCTGGAGCAGCACCATAGATTGTTACTGGAACTAAGTGGAAGGAACTGTTATTGCAAATGGAAACAGATCCCAAGAGAGGAATTGAACATAGAGAAATGACAAATTTCAAGGTAATTTGTGCTGTCCTTTTATGGTACAAGTAAAGAATCCAAGGCCTGTAGGAAACTCTGTCCCAGACGTTGTCAAGTGTGTCTTTACTTATATAAAACTTGTCTGTAAACTTCTAGTTGAGAGTATAACAAAAGGAAACAATATGACATTTGAAGGCCAGCATAGAATAAAAGGAAATAAATTTGTTTTAAAAGTGTTCTCCTGCAAAGAAACGAAGATTTGCGGGTTTTAAAGAGACTTATGCACGGATATTTCATTCCTGAGATGATTCTCCTGTTGCAGGAGTCAGTTACCAAATTCTTTAGTCTGGTCCTGAGTTCTCCATAGCAATAAGGATTCCAAAAAGGAGGATCCAGTGAGTACAATCAGCAAAAGGAGCCTCTTCTCAAACCAGTGCTTTAAGGATAGTCTCAAAGAAATATGTGGGTTTTTTTCATTTGCTTGTTTGTTTGTTTAGTTTGTGCTGGTTTGGGGGCTTGAACCCAGAGGGTGGACCCTGTCCCTGTACAGTTGCCTTTCCTGTCCACCTGCCCCCAAAGCTAGTACTCTATTCCTTGAGCCTAAACTCCACTTCTGGCTTTTTTAGTATTTAATTACAGATAAGAGTTAGACAGACTCTCCTGCCTGGGTTGGCTTTGAACTGAAATAGTAATAAATCCAATTGACTTCAACTGTATGGACTTCTCTTTTGAACCAAGAAATATTAGATGAAGTTTATTATAAAGCTAATATTTGAAAATTTTTAAAAGAAGAGAATATGTCCAGCAAAGAAACCATAACTTAAATAACTCAACAAAAATAGGTGCACTGAATCATTTTGGAATTATTTTTTCTACTTGGAAAGATTACTATTGAATTTGTGGTTCCTTTTGGGGGAAACTTAAAGTCAAATTTGCCCTTTTTTTGTTGGTCGTGGGTCTTTAAATCTGATAGTGGACCCTGTCCCTCAGTTCTTCAGCTCAGGTTGAACACTCTGCCACTTTTGGTACAGCACCACTTCTGGGTTTCATTTGTTTAATTAAAGATAAGAGTCTCATGGACTTTCCTTACCAGGCTGGTTTTGAACCACAATCCAGTGGTCTCAAATTTCTGAGTAGCTAGGATTACAGGTGTGAGCCACCACCATCCGTCTTATATTTGCATTTATGTGCACTTATTGACACTATGTAGACAAAGAATGGAAATTTGAATCAAATGATGACATTGCAAGTTTTCAGAAAAATTGAGGTAGCAATAAATTTATCCTCCTTTTCCATGTTGTTACATTAATGATTCATAAGTCATGGGACTCTTACATTAGCATCCTCTGCTGTCTGCATTTGTCAAATTAGTATCAGAAATTGTTCATAGAGAAATATAAAAGACTGAGATTTTTAGAAAGCAAAGGAGTTCAGGTATGAAAGTACAGCATAGAATGATATACAACCTATCACACAGAGATTAAGAATTAGCCTAATTACTGGAATGCTAAAGGCAATGAGGAATAATCCTAGTTGATGACTAGTTCTTTAATAACCAAAAATGGTTCACAAGAACACTTTGTGGTCTAACTTAGTTATTATCATTTATTCCTTCCATCTGGAGTTATTCCTTCTCTTCTGTAAAAACCATTAATTAGCCTCTGCCTTTTTGGTTCCATGACTTACCAAAAAGATTTCCAAATCTCACTTATACTACCCTTCTGATTGTGATTAGCAATGACCACCCAAAAGCCTGGAATCTTTGAATTTCAAGAATTAGTCTTCACCTGACATCTAAGCACATTCCTGGCATTAATTGCCGTGACTTAATGAACAAAAGTTTTTGGGCTTTTTTTTTTCAAAATTGTATACTAATATAGGTAAAGTACATGAATTAGGGACTATTGTCAGGTATCAGTAAGCAAGGAACAATGGTATATTCCAAGTATGAGTTGTTTATTTTGCATTTATTAACTAAATGTTTTGTTGTTGTTGTTGTTGTTTTGCCAGTCCTGGGGCTTAAACTCAGTGATTGGGAATTATTCCTTACTTTTTTTTGTTGTTGTTGTTCAAGGCTAACCCTCTACCACTTGAGACACAGAACCATTTCCAGTGATTCTTTTTCTGTTTATGTAGTACTGATGAATTGAACTGAAGTTTTCATGCATGCTAATCAATCACCGTACTGTGAAGCCACATTCCCAGAGCCCTAAATGACTTTCTTAAGATGGCATTACTTTTTCATTCCATAACTATGTATCATAATTTTAGCCAGAAATTTTTGCTAGAAAAAGGTCATTGAACACAATACTGAGTCCAGTAAGGCTAGATGGACAATGAGTAACTGTCACGGTCTAGCCAGAGCACAGAGGGGCTTACCTCATGGAGCTGGAACACCACTACCCACCAGAATGAGAGGGCCACATTGGTTCCAGCCACATGGGGATGCTGGGCCACCTCCTCCAGCACCCATTCAATAAGTTCTTGAGAGAGAGAGAGAGAGAGAGAGAGAGAGAGAGAGAGAGAGAGAGAGAGAGAGAGAGAGAGAGAGAGAGAGAGAGAGAGAGAGAGCATCAGAATTACACTTAAGCCAGGTGCTGGGGGCACAGGCCTATAATCCTAAGTACACAGGGGACTGATATATGAGGACCATGGTTTATAGACAGCCTTGTCAGGACCATCTGTGAGACTCTTATCTTCAAAGAATCACCAGAAAACCGGAAGTGGCCTATGACTCACGTAGTAGAGCGCTAGCTTGAGCTGAGGAGCTCGGGGACAGTGCACAGGCCCAGAGTTCAAGCCCCACAACTGACAAGAAGTGGACTGAATAGCACCCATTGTCCTAGGGAGCATGGCAGAGAAGTCAGGACAAGCTTCCTGTCAGCTCTCTCTTTTTTTTATTATGAAGGTGATATTCCAAGGGGTGGGTCACAGTTACATAAGTAATAAGTACTTTTTTACAATGTTACCACTTCCTCATTTTTTCCTGCTTCCCCCAACCCTGATATCCCATTTCCCCAAAGTTGTAAAGTTCATTTCTAACATAGTGTTTAGTGTATATAACTATTGCTTTGGTTAATCTCTGTCCGAACATTTCTGTGATTTTCCTTCCCTTCCCCAAATCAGATAAACTTGTATATAAGACAAAGGGTACAGCAATAAAAAAACAGTGACTACAGGGAATAAACCAAAATGGAAACAGTAAATAGAAATACATAAAAGCAGTTCACTATACAATCATCTTGTATCCATTTCTTGGAGCTCATATCAATAAGCATCATTTCCTATGGTGACATGCATATAGCTATTGAGATGTTGTGATCTCTTATAAGAATATCCTAGACATATTCTAGTTTTTTTAAATGAGTGAAAACATGTAGCCTATGATTCTTTAGGTGTGGCTTGTTTGACGTATTATGTTTTCCAAGTCTTTCCATTTCCTTACAAATGGGGCAATGTCATTCTTTCTGAAGGAAGCATAGAATTTTGTTTTGAATATATATGACATTTTCTTGATTGATTCATCTACTGAGGGGCATCTGTGTTGGTTCCATATCTTAGCTATGGTAAATAATGCTACAATTGTCATAGTTGTGATAGTAACTTTAGTGTGGCCTTGTCTGTGGTCATTTGGGTAAATGCCCAGGAGTGGGATTGCTGGGTCATAGGGGAGATCTTCTGAGGAACCTGTATACTTCTTTATGGAGTATTTGAACAAGTATACTTTTCAACCAAAAGTGCAGTAACATTCCCTTTTGGCTATATTCCCACCAGACCAGCATCTGTTATTATTAGTTTTCTTCATAATGGTCATCAAACTGGGGGAAGGTGGAATCTCAATGTTGCTTTTATTTGTATTTCTATGGCCAGAAATGTGGCATATTTCTTCATGTTTCAATTCACCATTCATATTTCTTCTTCAGAGAGGTCTCTCTTTAAATCTTTAGCCAACTTATTAAGAGGGTTGTTTATTTGAAGATTTGTTTTGGGGGGGGAGTTAACATTTGGGGCTCTAAATATACTTGAGATTTAAGGCCATTGCCTGTTGCAGAGCAAGTAACTAACTTCTCCCAATCTGTGGGCTTTCTATTTATCTTTCTATCTATGTAAGTTCTCTTCTTAGATTTGGGGTCTGTCAAGTCTGTTAATTTATTGAAACAACCAATTCTGTCTTGTTGATCTTTTTATGTTTTAGTTCATCTTTATTTAGTTATTTCTGATTTTTTTTTATTTGTTTCTGTCTTCTGCTTTGGGTTTGGGCTTGCTCCTGTTTTCAAGAATTTTTAGGTATATAATTAAAATACAGACTTCAGATTTCCCCAATTGCTTGATGTAGGCACTTAGAGCTATAAATTTTCCTCTAAGTACTGCACTTACTGTTTCGAAGAAGAGTTGGTATTTTGTGTGTTCAATTTGTTAAATTTCAGAAACTTTCAGATTTTCATTCTAATGTATTCAGTGCCTCACTGGTCATTCAGCATTGTGTTGTTCAGTCTTCATGGGTTAGGGATTTTTTTCTTTGCTTTAGCTTTTTAATTCTAAGTTTATTCTGTTGTGGTCTGACAAGATATGGGAATTCAAATAATTTTTCTTTCAATTTGGATAGAATTTCTATGTGACATAGGATATGTTCTATTTTGGAGATTCTTCCATGAGCTGCTGGGAAGAATTTGTATACTGATGCTGAATATATATTCTGTAGATGTCTGTTAAGGAGAAGCGTTCAATGTAGTTATTCAGGTCTTCAGTTTCTCGGTTGTGTTTTTCCTGGATAACCTATCCATGCATTTTAATGATGTGTTGCGATGTGTTTTTAGGTTAAGTAGTATTTGGTTGATGACATGGGGTGCTCCAGGATTCAGTACATTGATACTTAGACTTGATATATCCACCTAATGGAGATGTGCCTTTATCAATTTATAATGTCTCTTCCTAGTAATTTTATTTTGAATTCTATTGTATCTTATGTTAGTACTATGGCCTGTTTATGGTGTTCATTTGCTTGAAAATTTTCCTTCCAGCCTTTCAGTTTGAGTATGTGTTTGTTTTTGTCAATAAAATGTGTCTCTTGTAGATACTACATGCGTGCGTCTGGTTTTATTATACTACTATTTAGTCTGTTTTTTATTTGGAAAGTTAATTCCATTGATATTGAGAGTAAAGACTGTGAAATATCTCATAAGTCCTGCCATGTTATTCGTCTGTTGTTAGGCTCTGTGTCTAATCTACTCTTATTACATTTACCTTGTTCACTGGTAGGGAGCATTTTCTATAACTAATTTCTGTTCTTCATGATCTTCTCTATGTAGGATATATTTGATTAATTTCTATCCTGCTGATTTGGTGGAGGTACATTGTTTCAAGTTTTCTTTGTCATGAAATATTTTTATATATCCTTTTAATGTAAAGGAGAGTTTGGCTTGGGACCATATTCACGGTTGGTAGTTGTTTGCCTTTAATGTTTGTCATATATCATGCGAGGCTCCCTTTTTTACCATATCAGCTAAGAAATTTGTATTTATTCTGACTGTATATTCTTTATAAATAATCAGTCTTTTCTCCTGACAGATTTAAGAGTCCATTCATGGATGTCTAATGATCCTCTAATGGATTATGATGTGATGGTGGTTTGTTCTGTTCTGGTACACTCTGTTTGGTGTTCTAAAGGCTTCTCTTATCTGAATGAGCCTATTTCTTTGATTTCTCTGTCTTACAATTGGTTATTGTTTTAGGGCTTCTATCTCTTTATTAAAGCTTTATTTTAGGTCTTGTATGGATTTTCTTTACAACTTTTTATACGTTGGGGACTTGGGAGGTATGTGTTTTAGCTGTGTCTTCTCTCATATCTTTATCTAGGCATCCATTTTTCCCTTGGACTCTCTTGCCTTCTCAGAATTTATTTTTCTTTGTGTTTGGAGTCTCCATGAATTATTTTGCTGATCTTTGCTTGGTCTCATCTTGTTCACAATTTCCTTTTAGAGGTTTTGTATCTTTTCATTAATCACAATTTCCAGCAGTATTTGTAATATATTTTGAAAACTATCTTCTAGGTAATTGATTGTTCTAATGCCTGTTTATTTACTGTGTGAATTATGTTACCTTGGCAGGACATTTGTCATATTTTTCTGATTTGTTCTGTCCATTTGAAGTATTTCTTGGTTTCAATTTGGGGGATCTATGATCTTAATAGGTGACTATCTATGTTCTTGGTTAATATGCCAAGTGTTGCTTTGGTCTTCTGTTGTGATTTGCTTTTCTGGAATTAGGTTTTTGTCTAGACCATTAAGAGTAGGAGAAGAGATCAGTAGTGAGACATGTTGTCAAATGAATACTAATGGTTCCAACGAAAGTTCCGACTATCCAGTGGTAAGGTTAATTATGTGTGTTTATATGTGAGTGTCTCTGTTCATGATTTTTTTTCCCACGTGGCCCTTTCATTTCCACACTGCAGTTGTGTTTTTGAATATGTTGGCCAACACAGTCACAGCAGTTATCTTCCTGGCTGGGTAACTTTTCATAGATTTCTGTTTTCTTGTGAAGACAGTATAAAATATTCTTTTGAATTGTGTATCTATATATAATTATACCTAACTTAGTGTGACACTCTAGAAATGGAGTACCTTCGAGGATTCTAAATCTCTGTTTCATTAGAGAAATCTAGGGTAATTTTCTGTTGTTATTCTGGCACTGTTTATCCTTTTCCTCTGGTTTATTTATGATATTGTGGATTTTTGTCACATAATTTAGGATTTGTGATGGTTGTATCAAGTTATTTTTGTTTTTCTGTTTGTGTTACTTTGAAATAGTGATTTCAGGCTTGTATGAAGAGACAGTAATAATATGAAATGTGAAGAGCTTAAAGCTTAAAGAGGCACAATGAAGGCCTAAGTAACTCCATTACAGGCTAGCAACCATCTTGTGAGGTATGAATTATGAAAATAACCATGGGTTGAACCCAGAAATGACACAAAAAGAAAATCAATTCCTGGACAACTGAGACATAAACAATCCTTGGGAAAGCCTCAGGAATTTTCTCCAAATGCGTTTACCAAACATTGGATGGCCATGCAGGACACGGTGACCCAGTAGCCAGACACTTCCTGTCAATCACACCTCAATAATATTAGCCAATCACATATGCATAGCTTAGTTTGCTTAAAATGTTAATCAATCAAGTAATTTCTCATGTAAATCTTCCTCAAAGTTGTTTGTTCCATACTATAA
Organism: Dipodomys merriami; assembly: GCF_024711535.1. Lineage (NCBI taxonomy): Eukaryota > Metazoa > Chordata > Mammalia > Rodentia > Heteromyidae > Dipodomys > Dipodomys merriami. The sequence goes on along the minus strand of NW_027206207.1, from coordinate 243,540 downwards.
AAACTGTGCTGATTCTATGCTTTGGGTCTCTTAGTGTCATGGGTTACCGATTGCACAGAGTACCATCCTGGAGTTTGCAAATAAAAGACTCCTTTGTTATTTGTTGAGGTCTCTGGTGGTCTTCGGGTGGTCTTGAGTCTAGGTAAGACAAATGTAAGTTATTACATTGAAAGAAAGAGAGCAGACATTTTAACCTATTTGCTACAAGTAAATTAATATTAAACAAAGCTAATTAACTCTTATTTTACTCTTCAGAGGTTAAGTATAGTACTCTTGGATAATTACAATTGATGCCTTTCACAGAAATTACTGGCTGAACATTCTTCTTCAAAAAGGCAAATGCTCCATTTTTTTCATATTAGTATCATAAAATCATAACATCTGCATGTTGAATTGTTTTCCTCTGCTATTTTCAATACCATTCTCCATCCATTAGGTATCTAGGGCTTGGAATAACCCATTCCTTAAAATACCTATATTGCTTATATTGTTATATAAATCTCAGTAATGTTAATATGAATTTATCTCTGAGTCTCATCTTGAGCTACATTCATATGTAATTTACGCAGTTTCAAGCAAGAAACCTATTTTACTCTTTTCTGTTCTTTAAACAATAAATCTATTATCTTTAGAAGTATATTATAAAGAAAATATGTTCTTTTATATTGTTCCAGTAAACATCATTTATTTCTAGTACTTTTACTGAAATAAATATAAAGTACGTCACATGGAGACAACCCCCACTTATCACTTTAAAGTATATCCTTGGGAACTATTTTATATATAAAAATAAAAAAGTGCAATGCACATGTTTATACATGAATCATCTAATGGTTAAGTCAATTAGACACAAGAACTATCATACCACATCAAGTCTCAATTTACTTAAAGGCACATTTTTCATGAATATCACTCACTTTTAGAAAATGACTAGTCACAACAAAGTTTATATTTCAAATTTAAAAAATAAAAATTACACCCAGATTTGATGTGAATATCCTGTTTCCAGGAATACATTTATCCAGCAAACAGGGAAACAAAAATATAAGGGCTTGTCATATAGAAAGAAAGATGTAAAGCACAGTCTTTCCTTAAGATGACACATACATGCAAATCGTGTCATTTATTCAAAGATACTATAGAAATTCATGAGCGGATTTGTGATAAGAAGTGATAAGTAAGCAAGTAACTGGAAAACTGTATTTGTAAATAGTGCTTTCAATACATGATGACGTTTTCAATAAATAAGCCTATAGATGATGATTTTGTATCTGTAACACACATTCAGTATTCTACATTTTAGACATACTCCCATTGTCTTCCCTAAGATCTTGATCAATATTATTCTACTTTCATGATGTCAATTGCTACTAAAGTAACAAGGTGGGTGTTCTCTTGGTTTCCACATCCAATAAATTTTAGTATTTTGCAACGGTGCCTAAAGTCATGGAGTTTGACTTGGATGTGAAGTTTGAGGATACTGTATTCAGGGTATTAATTGGCCTGTAGCAGCCAGGAACTTATTGTGAATACACAGACAAACGGGATACTAAGAATTAGGGACTTGATCTCGGGGAAAGATAAAGGTCCAGGCAAGATCTTGAAGCTGAGATAAAGCAATGCAGCAAACATCAATCAACTATCATTACAAGGGAATGGAACTTATCTCTGATGTGTCTGGTTGGCAGCTGTGTGTGTGTGTGCGTGTTTGTGTTTATGTGTTTTTTGTGTGTGTGTGTGTGTGTGTGTGTGTGTGTGTGTGTATGTGTGTGTGTGTAGAGAATTTTAGTGTGGCTTCTATATTTACAGTCCATAGAGCATTACTTGCTAAGGATAAGGTGCCTTTACCAGAGCTCTGATACCACTGTCATCACTTTTTACTACAAAAAGACCACTTGCTTAATCTCTAATTAAAAAGGGAAAAATAAACTAGCATCTTAGATGATTGTTTTGAAAATTAATTGGCAAATTGAAGGCCAAAGGGAGAAATTGGAGATTAATATAATCTTTTTCCTCTCTTCTGATTATTAAACCACAATAGCTGTGATTTTCATGAATCTCCTGTAAAGTACTTACTGCTGAATTATTAATATGTTTAATAATATGAAACATATGATAGAGAAATCGATCAGCCAGCAAGCACAAAAAGCTAGTGATAAGATCGAGATTTTGAGCAGGGTTGCCACATCTTTTAGGAATGCAGTTCCTTCATATGAATTTCAAATTTCATGGCTTTCCCTGTGTGATTAAATGTCAAGAAAGTACTGTAGAAACAATAATTCCTGTTCAGCCAAGTAGAAAGTGCTTATGTTCCCATCCTCATGTGGCAAATTTCCATTCCATAAAGAGTCTTTGTTAGAATGCTTTCATTTAATATACTTTAGCACATCATCCTTCCCTGTTGGAGACAGAAAAAAAAGATAATTTTGTTTGAATATTATCTCATGTAAGTTAGTGTGTACCGGCATGATTTGTATAATTACAGAAGTTTGTAATAAATATAAGTAGGGATCTTGTCACAAGTATAAAATATAATTAAAATCACATAAGACTAGAAGTCACAGAATTTTGTGCATGAAAACATAGATTAGATTAGTTGCAGAATTTCTATTTTGAGACAGACTTTATATTAATGTATAAAGCACTTTACTAAGGGTTGAAACATTTTATTGAAAAATATATATTTCTTAGAGATATTTTGCTTCATATTTTAAGAAGAAAAATCGTCTCAAAGTAATTACTTTTTAAAATTTTTTCCCATTTCCTTGTGATTAACCTTCAAATTAGTAATCCAGATATTTAATTCAAATTAGCCAAAAATATTTATTGAGTATAAGAACCTTCTGCTCTCTACATTCTTCACACTAACTTTACCAAATATTATGAGTCTGAAATAATCAGTCTCTTTGTGACCTGTGTTGATATTATTTACAATGTGAGCAAAATGATTAAAAAGTAATATTTAGTTTAGTTTAATTGCTCTGAAAAGACAACAAATGATATAATCAAAGGCTAAAACTGAGTAGATTTAAAATTTAGAATTCAGGAAATGTTTTTGACCACACTGATTACTAACCATTATTTAATCTTAACTGGAACATTGAGAATAACCATAAGACTAAGTGTAAATAGATTATAAAATTAATAGCAATACTCTAGTTCACGTTCATTCTAATTCTAACCTGGCTTAATATGAAATTTACCTTCAGGGGCTGGGAAGGTGGCTCAGTGGTAGAGCGCTTGCCTTGCATGCTCGAGGCCCCGGGTTCGATTCCTCAGCACTACATAAGTGAAAAGAAAAAAGCCGGAAGTGGTGCTGTGGCTCAAGTGGTAGAGTGCTAGCCTTGAGCTGAAGAGCTGAGGGACAGCACCCAGGCCCAGAGTTCAGGCCCCATGACCGGACCCAAAAAAATAAAAAAAGAAATTTACCTTCAATTTGACCCTCATTTTTTCTCTTACATTCTAACCCTAACCATGGCTAGAATCCTAACCATAACCTTGACACTAATGGTATCTCAAAGCTAAAATTTATGAAAAATGTTTGTTTGTGTCATTCTAACTGAAATTCCACTTGTAATTCTTGAAATAAATTGCAGGTTGTCCTAAACCCTATAGATTTTCTCACTCTTAACTTTGAACCTATCTTGTTCCATAAGAGGAATCATTATACCCATTGATCTCAAATCCTAATATTATGAAATACATTGTACTTCCATTATCCCAGCTATTCCTGAATTCCTAGAACCTAAAATAAGTTCAGATTTACTTAACATTTAACCCATTCCTTTTTTTTTTCTTTTTGTTGGGCGTGCAGATTGGTCTCTGGGCCTGGGCAGGATCCCTGAGCACTAGGCATGGGCAAGATCCCTGAGTTCTTTAGCTCAAGGTGTGCACTTTACCACTTGAGCCACAGCACCACTTTCAGGTTTTCTGGTGGTTAATTGGACATAAGAGCCTCACAGACTTTCCTGCCAGGGCTGGCTTTGAACTGCAGTCCTCAGAAATCAGATTCCTGAGCAGCTGTGATAATAGGTGCAAGCCACCAGTTTAACCAAATTCTTTACTCTTTCCTCAACCCCCTTTAACCAGAAACCTAATCCTAATCACAATCTAAATTAACACCAAATGGTTAATGTAAGGAAAATTGTCTGGATTCTATTCAATCACACATTTTATTGCTTCTGCTTCTTAGTGAAAAACTAAATTGTACCCTAATCCTATCTTTCACTAACCTTAACAAGAACTAACATAGCAATTCACAATTTATACCAAATAATATCTGAATGTTAAAAGTAACACAGACGTTGGTTTTCATTCATTCTAACTTTGATATCATTCATTCTTCTTAAAACATATTGCAGTTTTACACAATACCTTACATCTTTTTCTCATCCAAACCCCAGCTCTACCTGGAACAACTTGTTGAATCCTAAACCTACAGATAACTGAATCAAAATGTTAATAGCAAGCCTCTATTTCACATTTATCCCAAATCTTGCTAGGTATGTAGGTCTAAATTTTACGTGCATTTTGAACCTAAAGTTTTTTAAGTGTTTTCCTATTTCCCGTCTGGTTTTATTTTGCATTTCTAAAAATTTTAGTTATTGTAAAAGAGGCTGACAGAGGGATTATAGTTATATGTGTAAAGTAATGAGTACACTTCTTGTTGAACATTGTTACCCTCTTCTTTGTTGTTCTCACACTATAACTTCCCTCTCCCACCTCTCTCACTCCTCTTTCCCAATGATGTAAAGTTCATTTTTAAGATAGTGTGTTGTGAGTATCACTGTTGCAATGGGTCATCTTGTGTTGAACCTAAATTTTCTTTTTCTCTAACCCTAATTCTAATTCTGTCTGGGATCCTAACCCTAACCATAATAATAACAATAGCCCAATTCAGAAGATAAGAAAAAAACATTAAAATTTTTATACATTCTGTTGGTTCCCTGTACATATTGAATTAAGTTGCAGTTCACCTTTAATCTTCCAAATTAGATTATATTTGCATATTTAAAGATGTAATTTTATGTGAATAAAAGAAATCTTTGTAGGAAGGAGTAATGAAAAGGAAATAGAGGGAGTATAATCAAATGCTTTAAATATATTTTGGAAAGAGCATAAGGAAACTGCCACTTCTGATAATTAATAAACATTAAGAAAATAACTAAAAATTAATAAGTAAATAACACACTGCCATCTCGTGTTCTTTAAGAGAGCCATAATATGTCTTGTGAATAAAATACTTGTGTTAAATAAACTTTGTTCATGCATAATTCATATGGCTATTGGCCAATTATTTAACTTAATCAATAAAAATATATCAAATAAAATTCCATGATAAAAAAATATAAATCAGTTAGTAATTGTTTGAGAAAAAGTAGTCATGTGCTGCTGAGAAAAACGTGTATTCTTATGCTGCTGGGTGAAATATTCAGTAGATGTCTCTTAAATCTAGTTGATCTATGCAGTTGTTTAGATCCGCGGTTTCTCTGTGGAGTTTTTGCCGAGTTGATCTATCTAGTGGGGAGAGTGGTGTGTTAAAATCCCCAACAATTAATGTCTTTGCATCTATGTGGGATTTGAGGGAAAGTAGTGTTTTCTTGGATAAATTTGGGTGCTCCAGTGTTTGGCGAATAGATATTTAGAATTGTAATATCCTCCTGAAGGAGAGATCCCTTAATTAGTATGTAGCATTATCTCTTCTCACCAATTTTAATTTGAAGTCTATTTTATCTGATATTAGGATTGCAACTCCCGTCAGTTTTGGGGGGGGGGCGTTTGATTGGTAGATTTTGCTCCAGCTTTTAACATTGAAAATATGTTTGTTTTTACAGGCAAGATGTGACTCCTGAAGGCAGCCGATAGAAGGATCTTGTTTTTTAATCCAACTAGACAGTCTATGTCGCTTAATTGGAGAGTTAAGTCCGTTAATGTTAAGAGATAGGACTGAGAGGTATTTGGGAGTTCCTGCCGTTTTATCCACCTTCTTGGGGGCTGCAAAAACTGGGTTCCTCCTATGGTTCTCTGATTCTCAGTTTGGGTGCACTTTCTTGACCTTTATTGTGGTCTTGTTGGTTTTCTATGTATAGGGCATCTTTAAGAATCTTTTGTAGGGCTGGTTTGGTGGAGATGTATTGTTTCAATTTGTCTTTGCTTTGGAAGGTTTTTATTTGGCCTTCAGTTATGAAGGAGAGTTTAGCTGGGTACAGTATTCTTGGTTGATAGTTGTTTGTTTTTTGCGGCTTGGCATACATCATTCCAGGCTCTTCTTGCTTTGATTTTCTCTGCTGAGAAATCTGTGGTGATTCTAATTGGTTTCCGTTTATAGATGATTAATCTTTTCTAATTGACAGCTTTAAGGATCTTTTCCATGCTCTGAGTTGATCCTGTGTGTATTATAATGTGACAGTGGGATGTCCTATTCTGATCTGGTCTATTTGGAGTTCTAAAAGCTTCTTGTATTTGAATAGGCCTATCTTTTTGCATGTTTGGGAAGTTCTCTGCTACGATCCTGTTAAACAAATTTCCTAGACCATTACCTTCTGTTTCTAGGTGCACCTCAACACCCATTATCCTTAGATTAGGCCTTCTGATGGTGTCTTCCAAGTGTTGGCTAGATCTATCATATTTCTTGGACTTGTCTTGGATGCTTGTATATTCTTTCTCTACAATATATAGGCTGTCTTCAATACCCAAGATTCGATCTTCTGCATGGTCTAACCTGCTGTCAAGACTTTCTACTTTGTTTTTTATTTCTTTTCCTTCTAATTGGTAAGCTAAGAAAAGTCCAAGACGAGATGATTTTACAGCAGAATTCTTCAAAGCCATCAAAGCAGAACTCACACCAATACTCCTCCAACTCTTCGATGAAATTGAAAGAGAAAGTTCACTACTGAACACATTCTATGAAACCATCATAACCCTCATCCCAAAACCAGGCCAGGACTCATCAAAGAAAGAGAACTATAGACCCATTTCTTTGATGAACATTGATGCAAAACTTCTCAACAAAATTTTGGCCAATCGACTTCAACATTTGATCCAAAAAATCATACACCAAGATCAAACATGATTCATTTCAGTGATGAAAAGCTGGGTCAATATACGCAAATCAATTAATATTATTCATCATATCAACAGGAGTAAGGATAAGAACGACATGATTATCTCAAGAGATGCAGAAAAAGCATTCGACAAGCTCCAACACCCCTTTATGATGAAGGTTTTGGAAAAATTAGAAATCCATGGAACATTCCTCAATACAATAAAGGCTGTATATGACAAACCTACAGCCAGCATTATACTCAATGGTGAAAAACTAAAGCCATATCCTCTTAACTCAGGAACAAGACAAGAATGTCCACTCTCTCAACTTCTCTTCAATCGAGTAGTAGAATGCCTAGCTACAGCAATAAGACAAGAAGCAACCATAAGAGAGATCCAAATAGGGAAAAAAAATAAAACTCTCCCTTTTTGCAGATGACATGATTTTGTATTTAAATAATCCCATAGACTTCACTCCCAAATTACTCACCGTGATTCAAAAATTTGGCAAAGTAGCAGGGTATAAAATTAACACTCAAAAATCGATGGCTTTTCTGTATGCCAACAATGAGAAAAGTGTGGCTGAAATTAGGAAAGTAACTCCATTTGTAATAGCCCCTCAAAAACTAAAATACCTAGGAATCAACTTAACCACAAAAGTGAAGGATCTCTATGATGAAAACTTTAAAATCTTGAAAAAGGAAATCAAAACAGAACTTAGAAAATGGCAAAACTTCCCATGCTCCTGGATTGGAAAGAAAAACATCGTGAAAATGGCAATAATTCCTAAGACTATCTACAAATTCAATGCGATAACTATCAAAATTCCAACTTCATTCTTCAAGGAAATCAAGAGGCAATCCAAAAATTCATATGAAACAATAAAAGACCCAGAATAGCAAAAACGCTCCTCAACTGAATGAACGCTGCTGTTGGAATATCAATACCAAATTTCAAACTCTACTATAAAGCCATAGTAATCAATACAGCTGGGTACTGGCATAAGAACAGGCCTCAGGACCAAAGGAATAGAATTGAAAACACAGAAATGAACCTACAGACCTATAGCCAACTAATCTTGGATAAGGGAGCTAAAATAATAGAATGGAAGAAAGACAGCCTCTTCAGTAAATGGTGCTGGCAAAATTGGTTAACTACTTGTAGAAAACGAAAGCTAGATCCTTTTATATCACCCTCTACCAGAATCAACTCCAAATGGATCAGATCTCGAAGTCAAAGCAGACACTCTGAAAACATTACAGGTTGGAATAGGAGAAACCCCAGGTCTCCTTGGCTCAGGCCGTAATTTTCTTAATAGAGACACAGAAACACAACAAATCAAAGAAAGGTTGGACAAATGGAATTGCATGAAGTTGTAGAGCTTCTGCATGGCAAAGGACATAGCTAGCAAGATCAACACAAAGCCCATAGATTGGGAGATGATCTTCACTAGCCATACAACGGACAAGGGTCTCATATCTAAAATAAGCTTGGAACTCAAAAAATTAAATCCCTCAACAACAAATCCTCAAAAAAACAACTGCCCAAAAAATAAGTGGGCTAAAGTCTTGAAGAGAAAATTCTCTGTAGAAGAAAGAAGGATGGCCAATAAACACATGAAGAAATGCTCAACCTCCCTAGCCATAAAAGAAATGCAAATCAAAACAACATTGAGATACCACCTCACCCCAGTGAGAATGGCTATAACCAAGAACTCTAACAACAACAGATGCTGGAGGGGATATGGACAGTAGGGAACCTTACTTCATTGTTAGTGGGAGTGTAAACTTGTTCAACCACTTTGAAAAGCAGTATGGAGGTTCCTGAAAAGACCTCACATAGAACTCCCCTATGACCCAGCAACCCCACTTTTGGGCATTTACCCAAATGTTTACAAACAAGACCACACTAAAGCTACCATCACAACCATGTTTATTGCAGCATTATTTACCATAGCTAAGATATGGAACCAACCCAGGTGCCCCTCAGTAGATGAATGGATCAAGAAAATGTGGTATAGATACACAATGGAATTCTATGCCTCCATCAAAATGATTGACATTTCCCCATTTGTTAGGAAATGGGAAGGCTTGGAAAAAATTATATTTCGTGAAGTAAGCTAAGCCCAAAGAAACATAGGTCCCATGGTTTCTCTTATTTGCAATATCTAGTATATATATGAGTAAAGCAGAAAAGGTCAGATAATTTGATGTTAGGAAAATGAACCCTTAGATATGTATTTAAATGTTTTTCTTTCATGAATTTGTTTCTAATGCATTTATAAGATTATTTCTTTGTTGCTTTGTATGTCCCTCCCCCACAGTATAACCCCTGCTTTCACTATATTTGATGTCAGTATAATTTTTGGAGGAGATGGGGAAAAACAAGTCTTTTAAGGATACACGTGGACCCATTGCAACTATGAGAAGTACAAGTTGTCATGTCGAAAACGAACTCTACAAGTTTGGTGTGTGTGGGGGGATTGGTTGGGGGGAGGAGGCTGTGAAGGGATGTGAAGGGTAAACAAAGGAGGAGGCTTTAATGCTTGATAAGAAATGTACTCCTTATCTTGCCCATGTAATTGTAACCCCTCTATAGATTATGTTCACAAAAACTAAAAAGTATAATTAAAAAAAAGAAAAAGTAGTCATGACTTTTAATAAACTATATTTCTAGTTCCCTACAAAGCAATGATTTAGGTTTATTAATATAGTATTTCTAGTAAGTTTATAGAATATGATTGGCATAAAATTCAGCTAAATGTACATCTTCTTTCTTGAATTGTTGATGTTTGAAACATTTTCTTTTATTCAAATGAATACTTATATTTACTTTTCAAAACAAATGCAATTTTATCTCCTTTTATCTCCCTGCAATTAAATGTATTACTCTATTCAGGTATTTAAAATCTAAATTTTCTATGTTTGTTATGTAACCCTACATATTCAGAATGACATGCTTTTTCTATTCGTAAATGTCTAACCTCTGGAATTTTTGCATCAGTAATATATATTATCTAATAAAGTTGTTGTGAAGGCTCCATTAAACAGTGTGGTCAAAAACATTTCCTGAATTGTAAATTTAAAATCGAATCCTTTTTTGGTTTTGATTATGTCATTCATTGTCTCTTCAAAGCAATTAAACTAAAATAAACACTAATTTTTAAACCTTTAACTCACATTCTAAATAATATTAACATAGTTCACGCAGAGTCTAATTATTTCAAACTCACCATATTTGATGATCTTCATGTGAAGATTATGGAGAGTAGAAGGTCCGTATACTCAATAATATATTTGTTTAACTTAAATCAAATCATTTATCTGGATTTCTAATTTGGAGGTTAATCACATGGAAACAGGAAAATAATGAGAAAAATGATTACTTTTGGAGCATTTTCATCTTAAAATTATGCAGCAAAAATACCTTAAAATATCTTAAATATATATTAAATATATTATATGTGTTAAATATATTAAAATATATTTTTAATAAGATGTTTCAATCCTTAGGTAAAGTGCATTATTCCTTTTTTAAAATTTTATTTTATTTTATTTGAGAACATACTGTACAGAGGGGTTACAATTACATGGGCAGGATAATGCATACATTTCTTACCAAGCATTGCAGCCTCCCCCTTTGTTTACCTTTCACCTCCCTTCCCAGCCTCTCCCCTCCCCCCCCACACCGACATTGTAAAACTGGTTTTGACATGACATTTTGTACTTCTCATTGTTGCAACAGGTCCACCTGATTCCTTAAACGACTTGTTTGTCCCCATCTCCTCCACATGTTATACTGACATCAAATAAAGTGAAAGCGGGGGTTACACTGTGGGGGAGGGACATACAAAGCAACAAAGAAATAATCTTATAAATGCGTTAGAAACACATGCATGAAAGAAACGAAAACATTAAAATACATATTTAAGGGTTCATTTTCCTAACATCACATTAACTGACCTTTTCCGCTTGAATCATACCTATACTAGATATTGCAAATAAGGGAAACCATGGGACCTATGTTTCTTTGGGCCTGGCTTACTGCAATTAATAAAATTTTTTTCCAAATCTTTCCATTTCCTAAGAAATGAGGAAATGTCATTCTTTCTGATGGAGGCATAGAATTCCATTGTGTATATATATATCACATTTTCTTGATCCATTCATCTACTGAGGGGCATCTGGGTTGGTTCCATATCTTAGCTATGGTAAATAATGCTGCAATAAACATAGTTGTGCTGGTAGCTTTAGTGTGGTCTTGTTTGTAAACATTTGGGTAAATGCCCAAAAGTGGGATTGCTGGATCATAGGGGAGATCTATGTGAAGTCTTTTGAGGAACCTCCATACTGTTTTCCAATGTGGTTGAACAAGTCTACATTCCCACCAACAATGAAGTAAGTTTCCTTTCTGTCCACATCCCCTCCAGCATCTGTTGTTGTTAGAGTTCTTGATTTTTGCTGTTCTAACTGGAGTGAGGTGATATCTCAATGTTGTTTTGATTTGCATTTCTTTTATGGCTAGGGATGTTGAACATTTCTTCATGTTTCTATTAGCCACCGTTCTTTCTTCTTCAGAGAAGCTTCTCTTTAAGTCTTTCGCCCACTTATTTATTGGGCAGTTGTTTCTTTGAGGATTTGTTGTTGGGGGGTTTAATTTTTTGAGTTCCAAGAATATTTTAGATATGAAACCCTTGTCCGTTGTATGGCTAGTAAAGATCTTCTCCCAATCCGTGGGCATTCTATTGATCTTCCTAGCTATGTCATTTGCCCTGCAGAAGCTCTGCAACTTTATGCAATCCCATTTGTCCAACCTTTCTTTGATTTGTTGTGCTTCCGGGTCTCTATTCAGAAAATTTTGGCCTGAGCCAAGGAGACCTAGGGTTTCTCCTATTCCATCCTGTAATGTTTTCAGAGTGTCTGCTTTGACTTCAAGGTCTTTGATCCATTTGGAGTTGATTCTCGTGCAGGGTGATATATAAGGGTCTAGCTTTAGTTTTCTACATGTAGTTAACCAATTTTGCCAGCACCATTTACTGAAGAGGCTGTCTTTCTTCCATTCTATTGTTTTAGCTTCCTTATCGAAGATTAGATGGCTATAGGTCTGTAGGTTCATTTCTGGGTTTTCAATTCTATTCCATTGGTCCTGAGGTCTGTTCTTATGCCAATACCAAGCTGTTTTGATTACTATGGCTTTATAGTAGAGTTTGAAATTTGGTATTGATATTCCTCCAGCAGTGTTCTTTCCGTTGAGAAGCGTTTTTGCTATTCGGGGTCTTTAATTGTTCCATATGAATTTTTGGATTGCCTCTTCTATTTCCTTGAAGAATGAGGGTGGAATTTTGATAGGTATCGCGTTGAATTTGTAGATAGCCTTGGGAAGTATTGCCATTTTCACGATGTTAATCTTTCCAATCCAGGAGCATGGGAGGTTTTGCCATTTTTTAAGTTCTGTGTTGATTTCCTTTTTCAAGATTTTAAAGTTTTCCTCTTAGAGTTCCTTCACTTCTTTAGTTAATTCCTAGGTATTTTATTTTTTGTGGGGCTATTACAAATGGAGTTGCTTTCCTAATTTCACCCACACTTTTCTCATTGTTGGCATGCAGAAAAGCCATTGATTTTTGGGGGTTAATTTTATAACCTGCTACTTTGCCAAAGTTTTGAATCAGCTTCAGTAATTTGGGAGTGGAGTCTATGGGATTCTTTAAATAAAAGATCATGTCATCTGCAAAGAGTGAGAGTTTTATTTCTTCTTTCACTATTTGGATCCCCTTTATGTCTACATCTTGTCTTATTGCTGTAGCTAGCCATTCTAATACTAGATTGAAGAGAAGTGGAGAGAGTGGGCATCCTTGTCTTGTTCCTGAGTTAAGAGGAAATGGCTTTAGTTTTTCACCATTGAGTATAATGCTGGCTGTAGGTTTGTCATATACAGCCTTTATTGTATTGAGGAATGTTCCATGGATTCCTAATTTTTCCAAAACCTTCATCATAAAGGGGTGTTGGATCTTGTCGATTGCTTTTTCTGCATCTATTGAGATAACCATGTGGTTCTTATTCTTGCTCCTGTTGATGTGATGAATAATATTAATTGATTTGCGTATATTGAACCACCTTTCCATCCCTGAAATGAATCTTGTTTGATCATGGTGTATGATTTTTTGGATCAAATGTTGAAGGAGATTGGCCAAAATTTTGTTGAGAAGTTTTGCATCAATGTTCATCAAAGAAATGGGTCTATAGTTCTCTTTCTTTGATGAGTCCGGGCCTGGTTTTGGGATGAGGGTTATGATGGCTTCATAGAATGTGTTCGGTAGTGAGCTTTCTCTTTCAATTTCATTGAAGATTTGGAGGAGCTCTGCTTTGAAGGCCTTGTAAAATTCCGCTGTAAAACCATCTGGTCCTGGACTTTTCTTAGCTGGGAGGTCTCTTATTGCTTTTTCTATTTCAATGCATTATTCTTTAATATAATGTTTATCTCAAAATAGAAATTCTGCAACTAATCTAATATACGTTTTCATGAACAAAATGCTGTGACTTCTAGTTTTGTTATATAATTTTAATTATAATTTTAGTTGTGACATGATTCCTATGTACACTTAATACTAACTTCTGTAAGCCTACAAATCATGCCTGTACACACTAACTTATGTAAGATAATATTAAAAAAAATCATCTTTTTCCTGTCTCCAAAGGGGAAGGGTGAGGTGCTGAAATATATTAAATAAAAGCATTCTAAAAGAGATTCTTTATGAAATGGAAATTTGTAACGTGAGGATGGGATCATGAGCTCATTCTACTTGGCTAACAGGAATTCTCATTTCTACAGTAATTTCTAACCAATTAGTCACACACGGTAATCCATAAAATTTGAAGTTCATATGAAGGAATTACATTCCTAAAAGATGTGACAACCCTGCTCAAAAGTTCGGTCTCATCACTAGTTCTTTGTATTTGCTGGCTGATCTAATTCTCTATCATATATTTCATGTTATTAAGCATATTAATATTAGTAATTCAGCTGTACGTACATAGTAGGAGACTCCTGAAATCACAGTTATTGCTGGGTAATATGCAAGAGAGAGGAAAAAGATTATATTAATCTCCAATTCCTCCCTTTGGCCTTCAATATATCAATTAATTCTCAAAGCAATCATTTAAGATGTTAGTTTATTTTTCTCTTTTTAAGTACAGATTAAGCATGTGTTCTTCTCAGTAAAAAGGGATGTATGTTATCAGAGTTCTGATATGAGTACCTTCTCTTTAACAAGTAATGCTCTATGGGCTATAAATATGGAAGCCACACTAAAATTTTCTCTCTACACACACAGACATAGACACAGACACAGACACACACACACACACACACACACACACACACACACACACACACACAAACAGACACACACACACACACACACACAAACACACACACACCCAGCTGCCACCAAGACGCATCAGAGATCACTTCAGTTCCTTTGTAAAGATAGTTGATTGATGTTTGTTCTATTGGTTTTTCTTTTCTTGAAGATCTTGCCTGGACCTAAACATTTCTCTGAAATCAAGTCCCTTGCTCTTAGTATACTGTTTCTATATATTCATAGTTTGTTCCTGGCTGCTTCAGGCCAATTAACACTATCCTGAATACAGTGTCTTCAAACGACATTCAAGTCAAACTCCATGAATTCATCCTACTATTCCAAAATACTAAAATTTATTGGATCTACAAACCAAAATATACCCACCTTGTTATATTATTAAGAATTGACATCATGAAAGTAGAAGAATATTGATCAGGAACTGAGGTAATAGAACAGGAGTATGAGGGAAAATGTAGAACACTGGATGTGTTTTAGAGATACAAAATCATCTTCTGTAGACTCATTTATTATAAACTTGTGATCTTATAGTGAAGTTTCAATCTACATATACAGTTTTCCAGTTGCTTTGCTTACTTGTCATTTCTGATCACAAATTCTCTTATGAATTGCTATAGTATCTTCGAATGCAAATATTTATCATCTTAAGGAAAGACAGTCTGTTTCTACATCTGTCTTTCTATGTGAAAAATCCTTATTTTTTGTTTCTCTACTGAAAAAATGTATTCCTGGAAACAGGATATTGACAACAAATCTGGTGGTAATTTTCACTTTTTAAGTTTGAAATGTAATATAAACTTTGTTGTGACTAGTCATTTTTTAAAAAATCAGTGATATTCATGAACACTAAGATTTTTGGTGCCTTTAAGTAAATTGAGACTTGATGTGGTATGGTAGTTCTTGTTTCTAATTGACTCAACAATTAGATGATTCATGTATAAACATGTGCATTGCACTGTTTTATTTTTATTTTTTATTTTTAAGTTTAATTTTTATTTTTTGTGAACATATTGTACAGAGGGGTTACAATTACATGGGCAAGATAATGTGTATATTTCTTATCAAGCATTGCAGCCTACTCCTTTGTTTACCCTTCACATCCCTTCCCAGACTCCCCCCTCATCCCCCACACAATTCTCTCCCCCCCTCCCGCACCAAAGTTGTAAAGTTCGTTTTTGACATGACAACTTGTACTTCTCATTGTTGCAACGGGTCCACCTGTATCCTTAAACGACTTGTTTTTCCCCATCTTTTCCACAAATTTTATTTTTATATATAAAATAGTCCCCAAGGTTTTACTTTAAAGTGATAAGGGGGGGCTAGTATTCATGTTCCATACTTTATATTTATTTCAGTAAAAGTACTAGAAATACTTGATGTTTACTGGAGCAATATAAAAGGTGAGAACATATTTCTAAAGAGAATGAATTTATTGATTAAAACAGAAATGGGTAAAATTGTCAGGTTTTTTGCTTGAGACTGCATAAATTTCATATGAATGTAGCTTAAGACGAGACTCAGAGGAAAATTCATATTAATATTACTTTTCTGCTTGATTCAAACCTGTACTAGTTATTGCAATAAGGGAAATGGTATTTTCACAATAAAAAATCTATAAGGAAAAAATATTACTGAGATTTATATCACATCATAAGCAGTATAGTTATTTTAAGGAATTGGTCATTCAAAGATACTTAATGGATGAAGATACTTAATGGATGAAGAATAGAATTGAAAATAGCAGAGAAAACATTTCAACATGCAGATATTATGATTTTTTTAATATAAAAGACATGGAGCTTTTGCCTTTCTGAAGAAGATAGTTTAGCCAGTAATATCAATGTAAGGCATCAGTTGTAATGAGTCTAAAGTCTTTTCCTCCAAGATATCCAAGAGTACTATAATCATCCTCTGAAGAGTAAAGAAGTAATTATTTTAATTAGCTTTGCTTAATATTAATTTACTTGTAGTAAATAGGCTAAAGTGTCTGCTTTCTTTCCATGTAATAACATACATTTAATATTATTACTGCCTCTTCATACAAGCCTGAAATCACTATATCAAATTAACATAAACAAAAAAACAAAAATAACCTGATACCACCATCACAAATCCTAAATTATGTGGAAAAAATCAACAATGAATAAAATAAATCTGAGGAAGAGGAAAACCAATGGCACAATAACAACAGAAAATTACCCTAGCTCGCTCTAATGAAACAGATCTTTAGAGTCCTACAGGGTACTCCACTTCTAGAGGGTCACACCAAGTCAACTATAATTACATATAGATATACAATTCAAAAGAAGATTTTATATGTCTTCCAAGCAAACAGAAATCTTTGAAAAGGTGCCCAGCCAGGCAGGTGCCTGCTGTGAAGGTGGTGGCCAACATATTCAAAATACAGCTGCACTGTGGAAATAAAATGTCCACATGGGAAAAAAGGAGGAACAGAAGTGTACAACGGAGACAGCCAAATCTATACTCAGAAACAATTGAAGATATCACTGTACAACCCGAACTGTAACTGGAACCACAAGTATTAACATCACAACATCTTCCCACAATTGATTTCTACTACTACACTTAATGGTCTAGACAAAAACCTAATTCCAGGAAAACAAATCAAAACAGAAGATCAAACCAACACCTAGGAATTCAACCAAGAACATAAAGAGTCACCTATTAAGCTCATAGATGCCCCAAAAGAAATCCCCCAAATGAACAAAACAAATCAGAAAAATACAAGAAAAGGATGTCAAAGTAGTATAATTCACACAGTAAATAACCACGCATTAGAACAGACAATTAATGATGTAGAAAACAGTTTTCAAAATTCATTACAAATACTGCTGAAAAATGTGATTAATGAAAAGATACAAAACCTCTACAAGGAAATTTGTGAACAAGATAAGACCAACTATAGATTAACAAAATAACTCAAGGAGACTACAAACAGAAATAAATTCTGAAAATGCAAGGGAGTCCAAGGAAAAAATGGATGCCTAGTTAAAAGATATAAGAGAGGACACAGCTATAAAAACAACCCTTCCAACCACGCTCCCCCCCTGCCCAAAGAAACGATGTAAGGAAAGTCCATATCAGACCTAAAACAAAGCTTTAATAAAGAGATAGAAGCCATAAAAATGAACAATTGGAAGACAGGGAAATCAAAAACAAAGTAGAATATCTCCACAGCAAAAAGATGACATAGAAGTTAATCTCAGGGGTCAAAGACCAAATAGGTCTAATAGGAAAGAGGAAGAAATAATTTAGAACAAATCCAAAGAATAAGAAATGATCTTGCCAGAACTTCAAGACTGAGAAGATCAAATTTAGGGAAGATTGGTATCAAGAAGAGCAGGACACTAAATTGATGGGAAACATATTACAGAATTCTAGCAAAGAACATTGCAAACATCCAAAGAGATAGATTCATTGAGAGAAGAGAAGCCTTTAGAACACCAAGCAGAGAATTCTAGAAAAGAACAACCCACCACCACATCATAATCCATTAGATGATCATTAGAAATCAAGGAAAGGATTCTTAAAGCTGCCAAAGAAAAAAGATTGATTATTTATAAAGGATATGCAGTCAGAATAACTACAGATTTCTTAGCTGATATGGTAAAAAAAAAAAAAAAGAAGAGGCCAGCATGATATATAACAAACATTAAGAGAAAACAACTATGAATCATGAATATGGTGCCAAGCCAAATATTCCTTTACAATTAAAGGATATATAAAAATATTTCATGGCAAAGAAACTAGAAACAATGTATCTCCACCAAATCAGCAGGATGGAAGTTAATCAAAGATATCCTCCACAGAAAAGATCAAGAAGAGCAGGACGTGGTTATATGACATTCTTCCTACCAGAGAACAAGTTAAATATATTCCGTAGGTGATTCACAGCTCCTAAGAGCTCCTAAGAGGACTCACCCAAATATATAAAATTAGAGAAAAAAAATTAGACCACACATAAATTAGCGAAATTGAGACTGTTATATGAGAGTACTTGAAAACCATATGCCAATCAACTGGAGTATCCTGGAGAAATTTATGCTTTCCTGTACTCTAATTGAACCAAGAAGTGATACATAAGAAGTAATGAAAATGAAATTTCAATAAACAATTTCTCATAACAGAAAAATGTAGGACTCAATGGATTTACCATGAAATTAAGGCCTGCAAAGAACTTACAATACTCAGATATATCTCTTCAATGGAATAGAAAGGGAAATGGAATTATCAAACATATTCTATGAAGCTGGAATTAGACTCTTCCCCAAATCAGATAAGGACTCATCAAAGAAAGCGAACTATGAACCCAACTCTTTGATAAACATTGATAGAGAACTTCTCAATAAAATTCTCACCAACCAATTTCACAACTAACAAAAAAATCGTATGCTATGATCAAACAGTATTCATCCTAGGATACAATTGGATTCAATATACTTGTCAATAAATATAACAGATACCATCAGGAGAAGCAGGGAAAAGAGCCACATGATCGTCTATATTGATGTAGAAATAGCTTTTAAAATTATCCAATACCCCTTTATGATTAAAAGGGCTGAGAAGCTAGGAACACATGGAATTTTCTTCAGTATAATAGAGTATGTATATGACTAAGCGATAATAAGCACGCACCTAACAGTGGAGGCATGAAGACATTAAAATCAGGAATGAGCAAAAGATGTCCACTCTCTCTACTACTGTTCAATATAGTACTGGACTTTCTAGCAAGGGCAATAGGCAAGAGCAAAACAAAAAGAGGATCCAAATAGGGAAGAAGTAAACCTATCCCTTTTCACAGATGAAATGATCCTGTATTTAAAGTACCCTATAGCTTCTCAGTCAAGTTAGTAAAGGTGATGCTAACCTTCAGCAATGAAGCAGGGTATAAAACCCACAAGAATCAGTAGTTTTTTCTGTGTTACCAACAATGGGAAGATCCCGGCTGAAATCCAAAAAACAACCACATATGTATTTGCCTCAAAATCAAATCAAATTTAAGCAAAATAAAACCACAACAAAACTAGGAATTAATTAATTTAACTAAAAATGTGAAGGACCTCTACTGTGAAAACTTTAAAAATCTAAAAACGAAAAATTGAGGGAGATTCAAGGAAATGGAAAATATTTCAATGCTCCTGGTTGGAAGAATTAACAATGTGAAAATTGCAATACTGCCCCCAAACAATTGGCGATGCAATACCCATCAAAATCCCAACAATATTCTTCAATGCAGTAGAGAAAGTAATCCAAATTTAATATGGAATTGCAAAATTTCAGTTGATACAGAAGGCTTAGAAATGAACTCATGGGCATATAGTCATGTTACACACACACACAATGGAACTCTATTCACCTATCAGAAAGGATGACTTTTCACCAGTCTTAAGGACAATGAAAAGCTTGGGAAAATTATAATAAGAGAAAGGAATGCACACAGAGCAATATAGGTTTCATAGATTCATTCATTTATGGTAGCTCAAATAGATTCTACCTCGTCCCAGTTAAATGGCCATTATCAAGAAAATTAACAATAGCAAATTCTGACGTGGATGTAGCCAAATGGGAACTCTATTACACTGTTGGTGGGAAATTACACATGTTCAACCCCTCTGGAATGCAGTATGCAGATTCCTCAATATTCTAAACATAGATCTCCCTTAAGACCCAGTAATTACCCACATGGGCAGTAATCCAATAAATAAAAAACTAACTCACATTAAATATACCAGCAAAACCATGTTAAGGCCCAGAACCAGAGTTCAAGGATTGGAAAAAAAGTTACCACTGCTGGTATTGGTTTCCACAAATATGAACCTTTTGACAAAAGATACCTAATCATTCTATTTTCAGCAGCTAGGACAGGTGGACCCATTGCAACAATGAGATATACAAGATGTTAAGTAGAAAAACAAAATTTACAAATTTGGCTCCGGGTGGGGGGGAGGGTCAGGAGGGGGAGATGGGAAGGGATAGTAAGGGGAAACAAAGGAGGAGGTAAAAATGCTTGATAAGAAATGTACTCATTACCTTACCCATGTAATTGTAACCCCTCTGTTTGATATTTTCCCAAAAATCACCTTAAAACATACTAAGGATATTTGTAAAGTATATAATGAAGGAAGAATTTTAATCCTTTACAAAAATCTATGCTAGACTATTGATATTTTACTCTACTTTTCCTTAAACCAGTTTGATTTAGTTTAATATTTGCCACACCAAGGTTCTCTATATTTTACTGGAGATTTAATTTTTCATGTATGTATTTATGTGTATATGTATATTTACCTGTATCTGTATATGTATCTATCTATGTATGTTCCAATATGGATCATCAGACTTGAAACTTTGCTTTGTTTTGCTGTTCAGCAATTAACGTAGTCGGCTCATTCTGTAACAATATCTGTGCTCATTCTCATCATTCCTTTATTTCACACACCATCAGCCTTCTAAAATCAGCTTCATTTCCTGGAGAAGATTACCAATCAGTCCAACCAATATTCACCCAGAGGGCTTTAATAAAGCAAGCCTTAAGGAAGGAAATTAACGTGAAGTGACAATCAGAGAATTTCTACAGAGACATTTCTGCCTTCTTCCTCATATTTAAGAAAGCATTGACTAACATTATGAATATACTTCATTTATAACTTGGGATCAGTGTGTTTTTCCAACCTGAAGCCTTCTTTTCCATGATTTTTGACATAAACGTTTGGGAGATTCTTTTGATTGTGATGGGTTTCCATCCAAAACAAAGCCATGTATATCAAGAAAGCCAACGTTTTCAACTCAGAGTACTAAAAAAAAAAGAGGGAGAAAATTAAGGTTAGCTATATATGTTAAGCACAGATATAGGTAATATCAAGATATTTTGAAATTGTATACTTTTACTGAATAAAGTGGCTCAAAGCTATAATATTATCTACTTGGAAAACAGAGATTAGAGAATTCCAGTTCCAGGCAAGCCCAGACACAAAAAGAAGTTTCAGAAACTCTAACCATTTGCTGGGTGCAATGTTTTATGCTTGTGTTAGGAGGACTACAGTTCAAGAAGGCCAAGGCATAGTGATACTACCTCAAAATAAACAATCCAATTATAATCTGCAAGTTTGGTAGTAATAGAGATGCTTTTTCACAAGTGCAGGTTTTTGGGTTCAATCCTCCAGTACTGCTAGGAATTTAGTGTGTGCTAGGGTAAGAATTTGGCATGTCTAAGGTCAAGACTTCATACTCATTTTACAAGCTCTAAAGAAACCTGTACCTCTTTTGCTATTTTTTAAAAGTATAACCATAACTTCCATGTCCAAAACAATTTCCTATGAGATTTTCTTCTATCCATTAAGTAATATATTATGTGTTGGTTACTGTCCCATTAAAATCATGCTAGAGAACAAAAACCCATTGTCTTAGAAAGTGACTGCATATGGAAACAGAATCGCAAAGGTAGCAAGTAAGTTGAAGACTCCTACAAGAGAAGCAAAAGTGTTGGTTCTTTGTCTGTCCGGACAGGTTGTGAGGAAAGGTAAGCGCATGGCTCACCCATTCCCCAGCCTCTCTTAGCCTCGGAGACAGACACAGCAGGGAGTCAAATCAAGCAGGAATTTGTTTATTACCACACAGCAAGCAAAAAAAACAAAAAACAAAGCAGCATGTAAAGGGAAGAAAAGGAACAAACCCATCATTGTAGAGTTCACCCTATCATGCGTGGTGCTATTGATGATTTCTCCATTGCCATTGCTGATCACTGCCCAGGTTACCCGTTGATGTGTATTCCTTAGGGTCATTGCTGGGACTGGGAGTGTCAGGACAGGCAACAGCTGCAGTATCACCATCTGCAATTGTTAGCTAACATAAGAGTTTCTCCAGGGCTGGTTGCCATTGGGGATGGTTAGTAGTTATCTTTTTAGTTTTCCCTGTTTTAAACACAAGCCACGGCCACCAGAGCCGTATTCTTTCCTTGTTGTTTAGTTTATCCTTGGGCATCCTCGTGTATAGAGATAATGGGTAACAACTTAAGGTTCCTGGCTGGGATCCAAATGGGGGCTGTGTCCTTTATGGGAAAAATGCATCCAAATCCCTTGCCCATGGTAACTAGCGGGTCAGGTCCTCTTCATTGTTGTGTCAGAGGGTCCTTCCACCTGACTGTCACTTGGGGCTTAGGGGTTAATTGTCCCCAGTGCTTCTTAAATCTGGATTCAGTTGCATCTTTGAAAAAATTTTAAATGTTAATGGTAAATAAAGCTATCTGTAACTGTATATGGGTGATAACGCCCCCTTTTTGTTTTAATAATTGTTCCTTAAGACATTGGTGTTTTCTTTCTATAATTGCTTGGTCTGGGTGATTATAGGGAATTCCTGTAGTATGATTAATATGCCATCTGTAAAAAAACTGACATTGCTATACAAACAAAACAGGGTTCATTATCTGTTTAAATTTGTGGTAATAGACCCAAGGTGGCAAAGCATTGAAGAAAATGTGTTTGTGAATGTTTAGTGTTTTTCTCCTCTATGTGCTGTGGCCCAACATGTTCATGAATAAGTATTTATAGAAACAAAAATATATTTAAGTTTACCAAAGCCTGGGAAATGAGTAACATCAGTTTGCCAGAGGATGTTGGGGTTGAGGCCTCTGGGATTTAATCCTGGTGGTTGTAAAGGGAGTACTTTTAAGAAGGGCTGGTATGTTTTGCAGGTATATCCTATCCTTTTGAGGTCCTTTACAGGAAATGGAGGGAATTTATGTTGAAAACCTCTCCAATTGATATGGATTAAATCATGTAAATGGGTGGTGCCTTGTAACATTAATATTTTTGGGCCAGTAGCTAACTGGTCCGCCCAATTATTGCCCATGGATAAAAATCCAGGAAGTTTTGAATGCCCTCTCAATGTTGAATATGAATAGGGTCTCCCCATCCTTCTAATAGGCCCTTAAAGGTAACCATAAGGGGGAAAATAGGTTTCCATCCAGCTTAATATGTTCCTGCGGAATATGAGGGAGCAAGTTAATTACATATAGGCCATCAGAATAGAAATTAAAGGGTTTTTGAATATCCTGAAGGGCCATTATTACAGTGAACATTTCTTTATATTGTGCCAACCCTTGACAAGGTTGAAATCTTTGTTGGCTGGGGGTCTTTTGTTGCTCATCAAAGGCTGCATAGGCAAAGCCTGCTTTACCTCTGTCAGTAAAAACATGACAGGTGCCAGGAATAGGTGTAGGAGAAAATAGAGAAGGCATTTTGAGGGGAACTCACCATAACATGACGGTCCATTTGGATGGCCTGTAATGGCAGTCAATATGGCTTAGAAAGCCCTCTAGGGAGAGAGGAAGATGAGCATTAACTCGAGTGAGCCCTCAACGTCTGTCGTCCGAAAAAGAAAAACAATGGACTGAGGGTCAAGGCCATATTTCCTTTGGGCTTGGGTCCTTCCCTTGATGATAGCATCAGTAATTTGTTCTGCCTGAGAGTATAACTAAAGTGTGTCTCCCAAGGGAGTTTGAACCCACTCTAATGGCTCCCCCTTTGAGTTAAAACTGCAGGAATCAATGTGTCACCCACAAGCAACCAGCGGGAAACGGGCTCAAGAATAGAATACCTCTTCAAGGAAAATTCATCCATGTATTTTTGAAACTGTAAAAAAATTGACCGGTAGCTTCTTGTAATTGTAATAACTTCTTGGGGCATCATGTCTTTTAGTAAGGCAAATAAGGGCACAAGACAATCTTTAGGGATGGGAACCCATGGCAACAGCTAATTGATTTCCCCTAAAAGACTTTGAAGTTCGGTTACGGTCAGAGAGGCTGGAATATCCAGCAAAGATTTATGGGGGCAGACTTAAGACAAGATAAGGTGGGATCCGAGCACCTTAAACGGAGGGACTTTTGAATTTTATTGAGGGCTATAGTAAAACCTCTTTTTTTTTTAATATGACAAGAGCCTGGGCCACAAGGCCCTCCAGGTGGCCCGGGTCTTGGTGCCCCAGAATTATATCATCCATGTAGGAATAGGCAAGGTAGGTATCTGAACCCAGCACAGTTCCTAAAAGTGTGGCCAAGTATTGTTGGAAAAAGGGTGGGCTATTGTCCATTCCCTGTTGCAACACCGTCCATTTGAACCTCCAATCAGGCTGGGAAAAATTAAGAGAAGGGATGAAGAAGGCAAACTTCTAGCAGTCCTCCAGATGCAGTGGGATAGAGAAAAAAAAATCTTTAACATCAATCACAACCAAGGCATATTCTGAAGGTATAGTGGGAATCCATGGCATAGCCTTTAGGAGCGTTCCTACTAGCTCCATCTTTTCATTTACCTTACATAGATCTTGGAGCATGTGCCATGCCCTGGATGTTTTTTTGGATAACAAATACGGGTGTTCCAAGGACTCATAGAAGGGTGTATGTGCCCAAGGATTATCCGTTCCTCCACCAAAAGGTGGACGGCCTCAAGTTTAGGTTTTGTCAATGGCCACTGCTCCACTCAAATAGGGATTCCTGTCTTCCACCTGACAGGAGGTATTTGGGGGCAGTGGCCTTTAGGATTGGGGGTGCACCCGAGTGGGTACCATATGTTCCTCTCTATAATTATGAAAGTTAAAAAAATCTTTTTCCTTAAGTCCCTCTAGATTCCATTTAAGCCTTTGTGCTTATTCTCCATCCAGAATATCATCATAGAATGCTCGATTGTCTGTAGTGACCATAACATCCATTTGTCCTAGCATGTCTTGCCCT
The DNA here is from genome assembly GCF_024711535.1 of Dipodomys merriami. Classification (NCBI taxonomy): domain Eukaryota; kingdom Metazoa; phylum Chordata; class Mammalia; order Rodentia; family Heteromyidae; genus Dipodomys; species Dipodomys merriami. Next base: position 218,374 of record NW_027206207.1, on the reverse strand, counting down.
AGTAAATTGGTGGTGAGTTTTTTATTTTGCTACTAAAGTGCATATCTTTCCCTGCTTTCTATCTGGGCTAGTCCATTTCATAAGGGCAACCATCTCTTTGGACTGGGAGTTGTCCCCTACCCCCAATATTGTGGACCCGGGTGCAAGCTTCCAGTCCAAGGGCACTTCCTCCTCCCTGAGTACAGTTCTGTCTGCCCCCGTGTCAATTAGGCAGTGAAACCGCTTCCTGCCTATAAAAATACTCAGTTTAGGGCTGAGTCGTTTTACCAGGGGGACAGTCTAATGGGCGTGGGTTGTCTTGCCATGAGGCTGCCTGGGCCTTAGAGCAGAGGGGGTTCCTCCTTGACTTAACGGGGCTGGAGGATGCCCCTCCTCTAGTTTAAAGCATCCCATCTAAATCATATTTGGATCGACAATCCTTTTTCCCATGGTACCCCTTCCTGCACCTGGGGCAGGGTGTAGGGGGCAGTTTGGACCCCCTGGGCCAGGTGTCAAGGAATTGTTGTGAACAGTCCCTCTTAAAGTGCCCCTCTTGCCCACATTTAAAACAAGTCCCTCTCCCCAATGGTCTTGAGGTTCCTTGGCCCAGGGCTGCCTGTGCCTGTGTGATAGCCTCAGTCATAACAGATATCTGAGCCTGTAAAACTAAAACTAGTGATTGGGACTGGTACTGTTGCATTCCCACATCTTGAGAGGCCACCACCCATCTGCTCAGAGAACTCTCTCTCAATCCAGCGCAGGCCATGCAGTGGTATGCATTCATCCCTTCCCAAACCATTATCTTTATAAATTGATCCCAGAGGTCCCCTGCTGGCAGCTTATGATGAACACTTTGTTGGACATGGTCTATAAAATGAGGTCGAGGCTCACCCTGCTTTTGTCTCACTCCTACTATGGGGGATTCAGTGGACCCTTCATCCAGTTTGTGCCATGTGGCAAGTCCTGCCTGCCTCACCTGGTCACAATACGTGCCAGGTATTGCAGCCTTTTGGATGCCAGTGGAGTACCTTACCCTGTTCCTGTTAACATGGCATAAGTAATAGGTATTGCAGGTTGAGCCTGCCAGTTATTTTCTGCCTTAAAGAAGGTATACCACTTGATAAACTGAGAAATGGTTAGGATGGCTTTGGCCACATCCAGCCAGTCCTTAGGGACACATGTGTGATAAGCAATGTCCTGTAATAGGGTCTGGGCCCAAGGAGAGTTCAGGTCATCTTCCACCACAGTCTTGTGGAGCTCTTTAAGATCCTTAGCTTCCCATGGATACATTTCCAAGGGTCTGTTAGCTCCTGGTGCCAGATTGACCGGGTACTCTTTGGGAAGCAAATCCTGTGGCCCAGGGTCCAGGCTCTCCAGTGGCCTTTCCTTTACAGGGTAGGCCTCCACATAGGTTACTTCCCTGGTCCTCGGCCCCTTTGTGGAAGTTCGGTCATAGGGATCCAGGTCTCACAGGTCCCTCCATAGGGCGTTGTCCCTTCCCCAATTTCGGAGGCATAAGGTGGGGCCTAGGACCGTCAGGGGCACCCGAGTCGGAGGAGGGGGTAACCTTCACCCTCGTGTTGACTTCCACTGAGTGTGCTTCTGTCTGATCAGTGCATTCTCAGTCGAATTTGACCATTCCTTTTCTTCCTCCCTTCTGAAGTCCTCCTTCTGTGAGAGAGAATTACCCATACTTAATGGTTTCACTTACCCTGAGAGACCGCTTAGCCTTGAGTGGTATATTTTCCTTTCATTCCCAATGTTGAGCATCAGATGTTGGGCCTTCATTCATCCCATGGAAGTTGGACGAGTGCTAGGAAAGCTATGTGTGCTGCTTGCCTGTTCCCCAGCTTCCCTTAGCTTCAGAGACAGTCAGATGGAACAGGGAGTCAAGACAAGCAAGAACTCATTTATTACCACACAGCAAGCACTTTTTAAAGCAAAAAAAAACATGTGGCATGGAAGGGGAGGAAAAGGAACCAACCAATCATTGTAGAGGTCACCCTATCATGCACCTAAGATTTCTATACTTTCCCTGCTATCCACAAGCTGTTTATACACTGACGTCACTTTGCTTGATTGTGGTATCCAATCAGGTTTTAACATAAACAACTCAGACTCTGCCCACTCAATTTCTTCTCAGCGCCATCTTTGCTGCCCATATGCCCCACACAGAAAGCCTTGAATATGCCAAGGAAAGAAGACTCAGAAGCCAAATCTGATCTTGGAATTATAGATCCACCAACACAGAGGCAATGCATTTACAGTGTTTATGCCAAACAATCTGTGGTAGTTTATTATTAAAATTACTAGCAAACATGGGGAATCTATAAGACTGAAAAGTCATTGAATCTTGGGGTCCATGATTCGTCTTTATAATCCTAGTGATTAAGAAGGATGAGACTTGGGGCATAATGGTTTTCAGGCTGGTAGAAAGTTCATGAGGTTCTATCTCCAATTAACTACAAAAATTTCTGTGCTGGAGGCATGGTTCAAATGGTAGACTGACTACTGTTAGCAAACAGAGCATGAGGTACGTTCAAGCCCAAAACTGGGAGAAAGAAAAGGTCCTTAGGAGAATACCATGAGAAGCAGAATTATGAATAGGAAAGCAGAAACAACAGAAATAAACTTAGTGATATAGACAAAGCTTCCCATTGTGAAATATGGCACAAACTGTAATATTTATGGCTTTTCTTCCTATACAGTAAAAATAAATGGTATTTTGAATTGACAAAACTAAAATGTAAAAGTTTATGGATTAAATAATCACATTATGCTTATGTTTCTGTAATTAAACCTGTTTTCCTACAAATTTCTAGAATAGTGTAGCTTAGGAAAATCAATACATCTTGCATTTTAATATAGGATTACATATCCTTGCAAGTGTTGTCTAAAATTGATCTTCACTGAAATGATTGCCATTGATATCTTTCTCAAGATTCCAAATGTTTATATTTTCAACTGACCTTCCACAAAACTCATACCCCCAACATTACTTTTTAGTTTGCTCATGTAATCATAGGAAAATAAATATATGTCTGAAAAAGTTAATTACCCTTATATGCTGTCATTAATTTAGTATAACTAATACAATTAAGTAAATACCCTGAGGGAAATAAGATACTTCCTTCTAAATACAGATTTGCAGATACACACACATACACACACACACACACACACACATATTTACCACTCTGACTCAGGTTAGGTTCCTGACATTGGGTATCAGACAATGATCTAATAATAAAATTTTCTTGCCTAGACATAAAATATATTCATAATTCCACACATACAAAAACACCAGATCATTCAAAATAATGAGAATATTTAACAGAACCAACCAGCTCTTGAGCCATCTACTCTTTGATTTCATTCATTCATGATGATGCACTTTTCATATTATATTTAAAAATCTTTTTGAGTCTCTCTGATTAGCAGAACAACATATGCTATCATATAATACCAAATGTAGGTAAAATTACTTGTCCCTAGGTAATCTTTAATATATCTTATCAAAGACTTCTTTTTCCTTCTTTCAGAGTCTGTTTCTGGAATTTTGCCCTAATTTCTAATATTAAATTACAAAGGACATTCCGTATTCCTTAATTCATGTTTCCTAAAAGTTATGCTATGGAGTTGAATTTGATTTGTTTGCTTATTCAAAATTAAATTTTCTTAACAACTTGCATTATTGTTTATGTTACTCCTAAGCCATTTGAAATATCAAATAAAACTGGAAATTGCCCTCAGCAATGCTTTGTGAATGGCATTAATGTTTGGGGAGGGATGAAGGACTTGAATTATCTAGAGTGCCTTAAAATTGGCACTGTGATCCAAAGGGCTCATAATTTAGTCAGCTTTTAAAATGTGGTCTTCTTATTTCATATAAGAAGATATAAGTATGCTTTTCATCACATTCTTGTCTGTAAAGCAGTAGAATTATTTTCTTTGTACAGTTGATGTCCAGCTGCAACTGTAGTGAAACCTACAAATAACTGCAAAGCTATATTAGCTGCTCTAGATTTTGAAATTTTCTTCCAGTAGCCCTTGTGATTTTAGCCCAGATTCATGGGATAGGCACATAATACACAATTGCAAAGCAGCACAATGAACTTCAATTTTATTTATTGTTTCCTGTTTTTCTTATTGATGGTCTTCTAAAGAGCTAGAGGATCTTTGCTTCTCATTGTAGTTGATGTGACTTAAACAAACTCTCCAGATTTTTCAAATACAATAAAGAGATATAAAGGAGACATATTTAATCACAAAATGCAACTAAACCTTTGCATGATTTTTTTAATTCTAGTCCTGTTTCAAATAATTTTGAGATGAGCCAAGCATATGTGTAAATTGACATGTATCAAGCATACAGAACTCTGGAATCTTTGGACATTAATTTTTCTATCAACTTCACTTAAAAAGAAAATTATCATTTGCTTCATATCTTTGGTAATCTACATAAACAGTTTTTATTAATTTTATCAACAGATCTCATAATCTATGGAATTGATGCATTGCATAAGTATTTGATTCCTTATTTGCACTGAATTAATATTATATTTCTTTTACATTTTTACACATGAAATAATGACATTCTTGAGGATAAAACATGCCTGTTTTTCATTTTGTTTGCCAAAATGGAACTATTAGACATTTTGAAAATTTAAAATTTCACTAGGACTTTAATTGTGTTACTTACAAATTTAATATTAAAATAAAAAGCATTATTAAATAGAAAGCAAGATTATGTTATCATACCTTAATCCCTGAATTGACTTTATAATAAAAAACATTTATATTTATATAACAAGATATAAATACTCAAATTATGATATATGGAAATATAAAAGTCCTTTTTTTGTTTTGTGTTTGTTGTTTATAGTTTGTGATTATTCTGTCTTCTTTACCTTATGCCTGGTGTATTCATTGTCCATCTTCAGGAATGTGAGGGGTGGGCACAGAGCTTTAGGGAAAATTGTGAAAAATTGCAGCAGTGGAGTTCATTGAACATTGATGAAAGTGAACTATTTAGCACATGGATGGAGACAGGAGAGTGGAACTGGGAACAAGTGAGGGAACTGAAGACATTTCACAAAAAGAAGTTTACTCATTACTTGACTCTTGTAATTGTAATCCATCTATAAATCGCCTTAATAAGAACAACAGAGTAAATTTATTTTAAAAAGGCAAACAAAATGTTGTTTCTTAGAATCCTAGGAGTTTGTTTTGTTCACTGGTTTGAGCTGGTTGAATTTATCTCTGAAAATAGCTATGTTGAGATACATTGAGCAAATTTGTGAGCTAATAGTAGATAAAAGTCAATTATTATTGTATAGTTTTTAAGACTGATTCATTTCTTCAATCTAATATGTATTATTTCTCTCTACCGTTTTTTGGTTTGGCTTGTTCTGTTTTTTTAAGGACCTAGTGGTGCATCATTAGTGCTGATTCAAGATTGTTCTAATTTTCTGATGTACATACTCAAAGCTATACATTTTCCTGAGTATCACCTGTGCTGTTGTGACCAAGAGGTGGTAGTATTTTGTGTGTTCACTTATACTGAATTCCATAAAAGTTGGAACTTCCCTCCATATGTCTTCAGTGACTCACTGATTATTTAGCAATGTGTTATTCAGTCTGTTAGTTTCAGAATTTTTTGTGATGCCTTTTGATGTTGAGATCTAATTTGGTCCCATTGTGATCTGACAGGATACAAAGAGTAATTTCATTTTTATTTTTGAATTCTGACAGATTTTTCTTGTGATATAAGATCTGATCTATTTTGGAGAACATTCCATGGGCTGCTGAGAGTAATATATATTGTGACACTGCTAGGTGAAATATTCTGTAGATATCTGTTAGGTATAGTTTGTCAATGCAGTTATTTAGATCTGAAGTTTCTTTGCTAATTTTTTACCTGGATGGCCTGTCCAGAGGTAAGAATGATGTGTTCAAGCAACCAACAATATATTTGGATGTGTGTGTATTTTTAGAGTAAGTATTATTTGTCTAATGAATTTGGGAGCTCTAAAATTCAGGACATTGATATTTAGAATTGTTATATCCCTCTAATGGAGAGTTTTCTTTACCAATATTTAATGTCCTTCTTTGTCTCTTTTTACTTTCATACCACTTTTAATGTAAAGCCTATTTTATCTAATATTAGTATAGCTACTCTGGCCTGTTTATGAGGTCCATTTTTAATTTGTAAAGATGATGTACAGAAGGGTTACAATGACTTAAGTCAGATAAAGAGCACATTTTTTAACAGTGTCACCTCTTCCCTCATGTTCTCCCAGGTTTTCCCTTTCAAGCTCCCTCTCACATAAGTTGTATAGTTCATTTACAATGTAGTGTCTATTGAGTAGCACCGCTGCATTTGTTAACCCTTTGTCCCACAATTTCTGTGTTCTCTCTTTCCCATTCCAAACTTGCACATATGAACAAAGGTGCACAATTTTTTTAAAAATGGCATCAGAACACATAAGGAAAAGCAAAATAATTTTAAAAACTATCATTTCTTGGAGACCATTTTAATGAACATTATTTTATATGATAATATTCATATAGCTATTAAGCCTTTGTGATCCTCGCCACAGAGCATCCCTCTTTGATCTCACTGTATAAATGTTTAGAATCCCATATAATTTATCATCTCCGACTGTAATGTTTTCTTTTTTACCATCCCCATGTCTTTACTTGTAGAATAAGAGGCACATTCTAATGCAACAAATGAGGGAAATCAGGCAGCATATATTTCTTTGAATGTGTCTTTCTTCACTTAATATAAGATTGTTCCAAGTCTTTCCTTTTCCTTACGAATGGTGTAATATTCTTTCTAGATCAATAGAATTGCATCATACTGAAGAGTTTCTTCAGGAAAAGGAAAAAGATAACAGGATATATAGAAAGAAAATGGAATGGAAGAAGATTTTTACTAACTAAGCATCAGACAAGGGTTTTCATAGCTAACCCATATTTAGATATCAAAATTTAAACCCAACAAAAAAAGACACTCAAATAAACAAGAACCCAATTAATATATGGAATAAAGACTTAAAGATAAATTCTTAGAAGAAGAAGTAAGAATGGCAAATAGACACATCTCTCTCCATAAAAGAAATGCAAATTCAAACAACACTGAGATTCATCTCACCCCTGTTACAATGTCATTATGAAAAACTGAACAATCACAGATAGTGATATGGATGTGGCCCAAAGGAAACTCTATTACACTGTTGATGGGAATGTAATCTTTTCAACCACTTTAGAAATGGAAATTGCACTCAGAAGTGAATAGAGAGCTACCTATCTATGATCCAGCAACTCCCCTTATGGGCATTTATCCAACAGAGCAGAAACAAGGCCACACTGAATCTACCAGCACAATCATGTTCATTATTGCATTATTTTCTGTAGCCAACATATGGAATCAGCCCAGATGCTTCTCATTGTAAAAAGAGATCAAGAATTATATATGTATATTTAAATTATATATATATATATATCTAAATTTATTAATCCCAATTTACAAGTATATGTATGCATATATGTATATATACATACATATATACATATATACAACACATACATATATATATACATACATACATAATGGAATTATGCTCATCCATCAGAAAGAATGATATTGCACCATTCTTAAGGAAAATGAAACACTTAGAAATAATATTAAGTGAAATAAAGCAGACTCAGAGAAACTTAACTTGCATGATTTTCCTCATTTGTGTTAGATAGAAGGTGCCTATAAATGTAAAATTAAACACACTGTATGGTATGCAAGGAGGTACAAATGAATTATCTGAAGTGGTAGAGTCCATGGAGAGTGCAAATACTATAATTCTCTTAAAAGACTAAGGCAAGGTTCAACCAAATAGATACCAGTAAATGTGTACTGCAAGAGAGGACAATGGGGGGGGGGGCAACATGAGAGGGGTAGGAAATTGAAGGGGAAAAGGATCGAATACAGGCAAGAATCCATTGTATACTTCCCAGAATTGAAATATGCAAAGCAAGGGGTAGTGTGAAATGGGGGGAGAAGATATTGAAGTGGTAACACAATTCCAGGTGCTTCGTACACGTAAACTGCTTTGTTAAATGGCAAGTAATTCCAGAACATAATATTGAGGTACATAAGAATCAGGGTTGATTGGGATGGGTGGGTGAAAATGTTGAATGGGGTGACATTGATCAAGATGCAATGTATCCATACACTGTTTCAGTGAATACCAACTACTTTGTACAACTAAAGATAATAAAAAGTATTCAAAAAATTAATTGTGATAGTTGAATATAGAGTTGAACCTCAATTAGATTCCCATTTAAAAAATTTTTGGGGTTTGCCAGTCATGAGGCCTGAACTCAGGGCCTGGGCACTCTCCCTCAACTCTTCATCTCAAGGCTAGCACTCTACCACTTGAGCCACAGCACCTCTTCGAATGTTTTCTTGCTTATATGTTGCTGAGGAATCGAACCCAGGGCCTCATGCATGCAAGTCAAGCACTCTACTACTGAGCCACCTTCCCAGCCCTTAAAAATATTTTAAACCTGGAGACTTGGAGAATAAAATTCAAATAATAAAACATTATTAATCTTTTTATCTGAATTTGTGAAATTTAAATCAAAACTCCTTTGCTTTTTTTCAGCCACTGGGCTGTTAGTACATTTCAAAGTAAGTGGCTTAAAAAACATCAGGAGTATATTATGCATACTCTAGAAGTTTAAACATTGATTATAAAAATGGTAATTCAAAGCAATTCTTTGTCAAATGGGGTCCACTTTCTGGTTCATTATAATCTATTTTCTGGACGTTCACATGGCAGAGTAATTATATTGGGCTTCTTTTATCACAATCAATATTGCAGTGTAATCTCTGAAATGTTCATTCTAATGTCACCAGGCAGAGGAATACAATTTCAACATGCTTATCTGGAAGGAGTTACATCGTCCAATACACTTTGCAACCTTTTTTTAAACTCAGTGTGGTGTATCATTTGGATATTATTTCATAGAAAATAATAACAAGGATAAGCTTATATCATGTGAATTATGTGAATGATTCTTCTTACAATGGGGATAATTATAGTTCTGGCAAAGTGAAGTATGGTTGTTTAGTGACTCTTGAATCACATCATAGGTAACCATGTAAACGTGGTACAGCCTAAAGCTCTTCTGATGTCTTTGAACAATCTCCGATGTGTTAATTGCTTTCAAAAATATTCGTTTGAGCCAACAAATACAGATCTCCTTTGATTTTAATTAAGGTCTGCTATTAGAACTCTCACAGTAACCAAAATGAAAGTATGCTAATATGTCTGATAAAATACAAAATAAAATTGTTACAATTAATGAAACATGAAGACTGTGATATTAATAGCACTATAAATACTAGTATTCACAGTTTATAATGTATTGGCAACCTTTCGTTACCTCAGTTTTTAAAATATTTATAACTAAGTGTGAATTGTTTACAAATAAATATTTGATGATATATAGAAACTGAGAAAAAGGTTTGCATACATATTTACTACAGATGCAAACAAATACACCTGGTATTTCTGATCCTTCATTTGCTGGTTTCATTCATGCATGGGGAACATGCAAATGAAAATTGCAAAATTGCATTTACTAAAGGGTTAATTACATGAAGTTTATGTTGGGCTAAATACATGATTTTATAAATTAAATCGTTTTTGTCCCTTCCTTCCTCCATCCCTTCCTTTGTTCCTTCATTCCTTCATTCCTTCCTTCCTTCTTTCCCTCCTCCTTCATTCCCTCCATCCTTACCTCTCTCTCTCTCTTTCTTTCTTTTTCTTTTATTTTTTTCTTCCAATCTTTTACTCAGAATATTTCTATGGCTATAGAAAAAATACCAACTATTGTACTGTAAGGTGTTATGAGTAATTATGAATATACTAGAATAATATTAATTTTAATAACCTATGTTATATCTTAATACAAATTGTACTAAAAACAACTTCACAAAAGTTGCAGGATATGTAACAAATATCACTTTCCATGACATTGTTTATTTCCTCAAAGTAAAATAAGAATTTAGACATAATATTGCGTATGTGTTGTTTTTGTGATTTGAACTCTCAAGGATATTGGTTTAACATTTGAGCCACAACTCCACTTCTGGCTTTGTGTGTGTGTGTGTGTGTGTGTGTGTGTGTGTGTGTGTGTGTGTGTGTGTGTGTGTGTGTGTGTTTGTGTGTGTCGTGATATGTGTGTGTTTAATTGAGATTCGACTCATGAACTTTCTTTCCAAGGCTGGCTTTTAAAATTTTTTTAATTTTTTTATTGTGAAAATACAGTACAGAGGTATTACAATTACATGGGCAAGGTAATGAATACATTTCTTATGAAGTTTTGTTGCCTCATCCTTTTTTTCTACTTCTCAACCATTCTCATCTCCGCCCCTCCTGCCCCATCCACCACCCCCGTCAAAGTTGTAAAGTTCGTTTTTCTACATAATGACTTGTACATCTCATTGTTGCAATGGGTCCACCTGTATCCTTATTTAAACCATATGATTTTTCCCTTGCCCTCCACAAATCATACCAACATCAAATACAATGCAAGCAGTGGTTATACTGTGGGGGAGGGGCATGTCTGTGACAAGCAGAATAGGTCAGATAAGTTGATGTTAGGTGAAATGAACCCTAGGATAAGTAATTAAATGTTTTTTTTTCTTTCTTGCAATTGTTTCTAACGTATTTATAAGATTATTTCTTTGTTGCCAAGGCTGGCTTTGAACCCCAGATTCCTGAGTAGTGAGGATTACAAGCTTAAGAAACCCATATTAAGCACAGATATATCTAAGAATAAAATATATTTCTTATTATTTTAATTCTAGAGGCTCAATTTAACAAATTAACATTTAGATATTTATTTAGTTATTAAACCTGAATATGCACTGTGAAAAATAGTTTTCATTTTCAAAGGTTTAAATGTCAGAATCTTTGCACTAATTGAAATGCTCTATTATTCAAAAGCGACAAAAGGATCCTTAATCAAATTTCTCATGTAAGCTAAAAGCAATAGGCTCTGTCAGAGTTAATGAAGCAATTTTTCATTAAATTAAATATTATCTACTGTGGTCACATGATTTTTTTCTTCCTTTAAACCTAAGATTTTTTGACATAAAATATAGATTCATACGTTTTTTGAGTATACAAAAATTTTATTTACTGGTCATGTATTTCTGAAGTTTGATTACTAAGACATTTCAGAGAAGCACTGAATTTCATGTATTATGCCAACAGTGATTTTTAGACATTGAATCAATCTCAATATGACATAAAGCAAGATACTCCATGACTCATGCAATTATTCCTAGAATTGAACATAACTTGTTTTTGAATGGTAGGAAATTCATGTTATACCTGCTCTATAGAATAATTAAGAAATAAATGATCGTGATAGTATCTCTTTTTTCCTCAACTAGAAAGAAAGAACCGCACAACAGATGACAAAAACTTGAACAGAAATGTCATAAAATTATGAAAAATTCAAGTCATTATGAGTTAGATGAAATAGTCTTTTTGGGGGGGGGGATCCGATCGTGGGGCCTGAACTCTGGGCTGTCCCTCAGCTCTTCAGCTCAAGGCTAGCGCTCTACCACTTGAGCCAGGATTGGAATTAATAATTAGCTTTCACTATGTTGCCATAAAAAGGTGAACCCTCTCACGTGGGCATAGTTGTAGAGATTTGGTCACTGAGAACTTGTGATCAAAGAGAATGTTAAGATCAAAGTCCTTTCCTCCTCTTCCTTCTTTTACTTCTGTCTCCTTTTGCTTTTCCTTCTCCCTCTCCCTCTTCCCCTCCTCATGTTTCTCCCTTTCTCCACTCTTATTCCTACTTTTCTTTACTTCCTGGCTTTAATGAATACAAATACTCCATCACATGTTCCTGACATGTGGTACTGTGCCACCACCAACCGAAAGCAATGAGGATAAGAAATATAAACTGAAATGTGTAAAATCAGAAACCAAGATTAATCTTTCCCCCTTTTAAGTTAATTTTATAAAGAATTTGGCATATTAATAGGAGATTTCACAGCATGCTCTCATGTATTATAAGGGATAAGATTTTCTGGAAAAAATCTGACCAACATTGCCCTAATGAAATGATTGTTTAAATTAATATTATATTAGGACAAATCTAGTTTAAAATATCAGATATACTTCAATAAGAGGCAAAAAATCACCTCTATGATTTCCTATGAAAAGATAGCAGGATTCAATCTGTTTCTCAAGGAAATAGACCTATAATTGGCAGCATTGTCAATTTCATAAATGACTTAAGAAGACTGTAGAACAAATTACAAACTAAATTGCATGATATAAAATTTACTTTGTCCCGTGTATTCTATCTATGTCTGGATCCCAAAATGACTTGTGTTTTATCATATTTTTAATTAACTTTAAGTAGTTGTATGGGAGTTGCTTTTTGACAAAGCAGTTAAAAAATAGTGTTTAGTGAGGTTTTTGTTTTCTTTTTTCTCTCCTGAGGTTTGAACTCTGGGTCTGAATGCTGTTCCTGAATGTCTTTGGATGAATGCTAGAACTTTCTGAGATTTAATTGGAAATAAGAATCTTACAGATTTTCTTGCCTGGGCTGGCTGTAAACCTCAATCCTCAGCCACCTGATTATATAGGATTAAAGGTGGGAGCCGCTAGTGCCGGGCTTAATACAATACACCTTTCTTTTACTCGTCCTGGGGCTTCAACTCAGGGCCCTGGCAATGTCCTTGAGCTTCTTTTCCTCATGCTAGTACTCTATGACATGTGTCATAGTGCCAATTCCAGATTTTTTGTTTATGTAGTAATGAGGAATCAAACCCAGTGCTTCACACATGCAAGGCAAGCAGTCTACAACTAAGCCACATTCCCAGCCCTATACAATGCCCCTATACATTATCCTTCATCCTTCTCAATCCTATCTCATCCCTCAATTTACATAATTTTGTAGAATATTCGCAATTGTATGTTTAGTCACTCAGAAGATATAACACGGATCATATTTTCTTGATAGTCTTATTCAGTAACATACTAATGTTATGCATTATAGAATTCTGTGATTTTAAACTCTAAATTGTCACTTAGATTCACCCACTACTATTCTAAAAATTTTCCTAAGGTTAATGCAAATGCAATTTGTAATTCTTCCATAAAGTAAAATGATTCTTAGAATGTTAGAGAGTTGGAGTAAGAATATTACCTTCAGTTCTAGATCATTTTATCCTTACTACCCCCTCAAAATACTCGCATATTTATTACTAGTCACTTCCTGTCAACATTCCAACCTACCTCCCTTGAGCAGCTATTATTTCATATTCTTCCTCTACAGATGAGCCAATTTTAAAAAGCTCATATAATTAGAAAATGTAGTCTATTTTATCCATTTTTCCCATATAATATTATGTTTCTAAAGTAAGTCCATGTAAACTTTTCTCATGGATAGAGCATGTGTATAATGGAATAACATCCTGAATAGACATTTAAATACTTTATGATATGTTATTATAAAAGGTTTTGCTATGTGTATTCTTGTACATGTGTCTCATTGGACATATGTTGCAATCTATTTTGTATATAACATTATGATTCAAAATGCTGGATCATAGAGGCAACTCTATATATAATATCTCTAAGATTGTCAGTATGATCAACAAACTGTCTATATAATTTTAAATGTCAAATACCAATGTATAAGGATTCCAATTTCTACATAATGGTTGTACAGGGCTATCTTATTGTTTCTATTTCCACTAATCTCTATATGTATGCAATGTCTAGGTATGTTATGATCTTTCCATATGTTCCCTGGTTGTTATTATATTACTATAGAGATATGTATTTGGATTTTTTATAACTGATTCAGGATGGTTAAAGTTTTTCATTGGCATTCATATACTATTAATATATTTCTGATTCAAGTCTCTTTAAATAAATGTATATGTATACACACTAAATGAACATATGCATTTATTCATACTTATATGTGTATATATACTAATACCTATATATATATATATATATAAGAATATACAGATGTGTATATACATGTATATAGACATATATGCATATTATTATATTCATTTGTCTGTAAGTTATCATTTCTCTTTATTTGTTAAACACGTCCTTTATTGATTTTACTACATTTTATATTATGGTTGATGTTGTACAGAGGAGCCAGTTGCCTGTGGCTCACCCCTGTAATCCTAGCTACTCAGCAGGCCGAGATCTGATTATCGTGTTTCAAAGCCAGCCTGTACAGGAAAAGTCCATGAGACTCTTATGTCCAATAAACCACCAGAAAACCGGAAGTGACACTATGGCTCCAGTGGTAGAATTCTAGCCTTGAGTTGAAGAGCTGAGTGACAGCACCCAGGCCCAGAATTCAAGGCCCATAACCCCCACAAACACCACGATCAACAACAAAAAGAGTACTGACCGAAATTCAATAGTAGTAAGCAGTCTTAAAGATAGGCTGAATGCTAACATTTTAATATAATCCTAGATTCCAGCAGCCTTCTAGTCCAATGAGCTAAGAGCCCTCAGAATGTTGATCGAATTTCTTAGTTTATTTACACAATCACTATAATTATGTATTTTCTTATCTCTTTCTTTCATTTCACCACAGAATCTGTATTTATCCTTTATGCCATACTTGAATACAAAAGTCTTTGGAAGATATTTATTAATTGGTGTATATTAATTGTACAGAGAAAACTTATTGAAATATTTTACACTTTCACATATTAATGAAGGGCCTGATTAACCTGTTTCTGGTTTCTTTCTTTCTCCATTCCCATTGCCTTCCATTTTTCAACTATTTTATGTGAATTTCTTTGTGCTGTCTTCAAACATTGGCAAAATGTATTAAAGTGCTGTTCATCCATCTTTATTGGAAATTATACAATGCTGAATATAAAAGAAAAATCTAAATAAATGGAGACATAATTTTTGTGTATTGGAGGATACAATTGAGCAATAATATAAATTGTCTCCTCCCTTTTCTTTTTTTTGAACATTCATGGGGCTTGAAATCTGGTCCTGGTCGCTGTCCTTCTGCTCTTCAGTTCAATGTGAATGCTCCACTCATTTAGTAACTGTGCCACTTCTGGTTTTCTGGTGGTTAATTGGACATAAGTGTCTTATGGACATTTCCATTCCTGGTGGCTTTGAACCACAATCCTCACATCTCAGCCTCCTATGCAGCTATGATTACAAGCATGAGACAACAGAGCTCAGGTTCACAGTTTTATTTATGTTTATGACAATTTCTAAAAGCACCTGTCTAGCACTATTTTAGTCATTGACAAAGCAAAATAAGCTGGAATATATTTCTCTGTCCAATAGTAAAACTCTTAGTGTAAAATTGTTATATTTGTAGTGGAAAGATTATACAGCACAATGGGTCTGTAGGGCACCAGATTGTATCCACGTAAATGTTATCAAAGAATATTTAGTAAGGGGTAAATCCAAACATTTGAGGAATGATATTCACTTTAATAAGTGGTGATAGGTTAGACAGTATTTGGGAGAATTAAAAAGTGAACATTGACTTAAACATAACAATTTATTCAAATGTTAAGTTCAAGCTGGATTAAAACCTGGCATATAAAACAAAAAAGTGATGTGAATTAAAGCAAAGAAATTTGCTTACCGGAAGTGATGGTATAGCTCAAGTGGTAGAACTCTAGCCTTGTGCTGAAGAGCTGAGGGACAGCATCCAGGCCCAGAGTTCAAGGCCCACAACCAGCACAACCACCACCAACAATAATCAAAAGAATACTGACTGAAAAAGCAATAGTATTAAGCAGTCATATAGATAGGCTCAAGTCTAACATTTTAGTACTATCTTAGATACCAGCAGCCTTCTAGTCCAATGACTCCAATTGTCAAGACATCTTGACCATTTTGGAGATGAAGCATTCTTAAATTTGGCATTAAAATTATAGGAAAGGAAAACGATATAGTTGAGCTCAATAAAAGTGTAAAACAATTTAGTCTGTGAAAGCTCATATACAAGTAGTGAATAGAAGTTGGGAGCAGTTGGCTCATGTATCTCATCTTAGCTCCTTGGGAGGCTGTGATTTGAGTATTCCTATTTGAAGGCAGTCCACAAAATAAAGTCCCTGAGAATTTTATCACTGATTAATCAGCAAAATGCCAGAAGTGAGACATGACTCAAATGGTAAATTGTTTAAAAATGCAACAGCTGTGAGCAAAGATGATTCCCAGCACCTTCATGGGACTCTGGGAGATTCAGACACCCGGGATGCCTCGAGGATCCTTTCTCTGCAACATGAAACTTGGGGACAGGATGTGGTAGACCATCCTTCCTGGCCCCAGGGGGGAGGAGAGGAGGCCCCTTGAGCCGGGTCTCAGCTCACTGGCAACCTCATTCACACCTGAGTGGGGAATTGAGTCCCACAGAGCTGGTCAGCTGCTGGACAGAGATCTTTGAGAAGATAGGCATTCCACAGGCCCAAGAATCCAGCTAGTACATCATGGCTCACATCCTAGGAGCCAAAAGAGTTAAGTGTGGTGGCACCAGGAGGATGGGAAGAGGGAGGAGGGAGAATTGTGGGAGAGCTTCATCAGGCTTTGCCCTCCCACCCAGGATCCTTACCTGCATCAAATGGGACTTTTCTATATTATTGTCATAGGCAGATGCTCATATACTTATCCAAAAAAACAGTTATAGTGTGAAACAGGCTCCGGGATTCATAGATGAAATGATCCACTGCTGTTTCCATAGCACATAAAGAAACCTTAGATTGATCTGGATGCTGGTGCTTCACACCTGTCACCTAGCTACTTAGGAGGCTGAGATGGGAGGATTGAGGCTTAAGGCCGTGGCAGGAAATCCTGTAAGACTCTTATTTACAACTAATTACCAAATAGAAAACACCAGAAGTGGATGTGTGGCTCAAGTTGTAGTCTGTTGGCCTTGAGTAAAAAGGCTCAGGGACAGCATCCAGGGTCCGAGGTCAAGGCCCCTGAGTGAGAGAGGAAAGGAAAAGAGAGTGAGAGGAGGGAAGGATGGAGTGAGAAAAAGTGGAACAGAAGAAGGGGGAACAGGCACGCCTTGGTTTGGAGTCCCTGGATCAAGGGAGCCAACCATTCACAACCTCTGTGGGCAAAGTTTCAGAGTCTAAAGACAGTATGTAGGACCAAGCCTCTGACCTATCAGCAACTTCATGAAATCCAGGTGTTGTGTGGTCGCTGACTGCAGAAGGATGTAGGCCTTAGGGCTCAGGGTGGGTCACCAGGTTTTAATCTCTCCTGGCCCCACGAAGTTTATTTTCTGGTCAGATAAGAAGAAAAGCTCCAACAGCTAGGTAGGTGTTGGGGTGACGCAGTGTCAAGGTGGGGGCAAGGGATAAGCAGGAAGATGAAATGGGAGGATGATCCCAGGTCAGGTGTGTCAGGACATTGGAGCCATGATCTTGCATGACAATCTAGACCATCAGTGATAGAGCCTTTGACCAACCATGGGGTTATTAAAAGTCCTGGTGTCTTGGGTTCACCATTGAGCACCTGGCTGTCGTCCACCGCAGGATGCCTCTGCAGTACAACTTTGGGGACTGGGATTTCCAGGGCTCAATCTGAAGATCACAACTCCAGTGTTCATTTCAAGACCAGAGACAGAGGTAAGTGTGCCACTGGCATAGGACAGCCAGGGAATGAGGGTGGGAGTCAGGACCTGTGTTGCCCGGAGACTTCCTCTAGGGGACGGTAGGAACCTGTGACTGCCATTCTCAGAGGCAGGGGTGGGTCTCTTTGCTGGCTCAGCCTTTAGTCTAGATGGCAGATCTGGGATTCAGAGAGATCAGGCTGGTGGTGGGGCAGGCTTGGGGAGGCTGGTGGGAAAACAAGAGGCACTGGGCTCTGAGCAGGGTTGTTTCTTTGAGGATACTCACAACCTAGGAACATGCCTGCGATGGATCAAGCCTTTTCCCCTTCCCGAGAGAGATGGACCTAGAGCCTTCCAGTCTGCATCTCTTGGCCAAGAAATGCTTTTGTTCCCACATCCTGTGGTTGGATAACTAGAACTCACCTCACTGCCCAGTGTTGAGGCAGGAGAGTGAGAGACCCTGAGTCTTTCATAAGGTCAGGGGATCCTCAGTATGAGATTGTACTTGAATGTCCTAACTTGGCACATGGTCAGTCCCATCTAATAGTGCCATGACGTAGAACATAGAATCTAGAGAATCAGAGCTGGATGGGGTCTGTTCTGGGAGTCTTGAGTGTTATCTGTGAGCTTTCAACTCCCATATGCCCACCTGCTTCCCTTTCTTGGGTGGGTCTTTACTAGAAAAAGCTTGAACCTAGGGACTGGGTCCTATCTCTTGTCTCTTATGCTCAAAGCTATCACTATATCATTTGAGCCGCAGCACCACTTGCAACTCTTTTGGATGTTTAATTGGAGATAAAGAGTTCTCATGGACTTTGCTGCCAAAGGTGGCATCCAAGTGCAGTCCTCAGATCTCAGTCTCCTTAGGGTATTGGATGACAGGCATGGAAAAATATGTTTGGCCTGTTGCCAGTAGCTCATGGCTGTCATCATAGGTACTCAGGAGGTGAGATCTGAAGATCCCAGGTCAAGGACAGCATGCTCAGGAAAGACCCTGAAACATTTTTTTCCAACAAATCACCAGAAAACTGGAAGGGGTGCTGTGGCTCAATTAGTTGAGTGCTCACCTTAGCTGAAGAGATCATGGATAGCACCCAGGCCCAGAGTTCAAGCACCACAACAGAAAAAAAGAAAGTAAGACATCTTTGCCTGAAAAGGATGGTGGAGGTGTGGGGGAGAGTGGGGTGTGTGCTGTGGTGAGAGACCAGGTTCTACCCTCACTGTACAGACATTTCTAAGAACTCCCCTAGTTTGCTCCTGTTTGAAGCCACAGCTTCAAGAGGACATGGCCTGTGGCAGGCAGGGAGTGGGCAAATGTGTGCAGGGGTGAGATTGTTGTGATTTTATTCTCTCCATTGAAGGATGGATTTGAGTGCTGGGTGTCAAAGTCTCAAATGGAGGTTTGCAGGAAGTTTGTGGCCTGAGGAGATGGGTTTCCTCTGGGTATATGAAGGTGGCTGAAGCCGGAAGCCAATGGTGCCTCACAACTGTCAGAAGGATGAGATGTTAAGAACGTGATTCCAAGCCAACTTGGGTAGAAAAGTCTGTGAGACTTGATGTCCAATGGATCAACCAGAGAACAGGACATGGTGCTGTGGCTCAAATGGGAGAGTGCTCACCTTCATCTGAAGAGCTGAGGGACAACACCGTGGCCCAGAGTTCAAACCCCATGACCAACCACAAAAACAAAGGTGACTAAGTTTCCTGCATACCAGTGCGTACGGTAGGATATGCCATGCTGGTCTATGAGACATTCCAGATATGTGAGAGGCTCAAACTAATGGAGGGAGGTTATGGTTCTGTTCTCAGGGACTGCTGAAGCCTTGGGCTTTTCATGTGTGTGTGTGTGTGTGTGTGTGTGTGTGTGTGTGTGTGTGTGTGTGTGTATGTGTATGTGTGTGTGTGTGTGTGTGTGTGTGTGTGTGTGTGTCTGTGTCTGTGTCTGGGTCTGTCTGTGTCTGTGTCTGTGTCTGTGTCTGTGTCTGTTTGGAGGTAGAAGAATTGGGCCTTGAACTCAGGGCCTAGGTGCTGTTCCTGAGCTTTTGTGCTCAAAGCTAGTGCTCTGACACTTGAGCCACAGCTCCACCTCTGGCTATTTGGTGGTTCACTGTAGATGAGAGCCTCAGAGACTTTCCTGTGCAGGCTGGCTTTGAACAGTGATCCTCAGACTTTAGCCTCCTGAGTATCGAGGATGACAGACAGGAACCACCTGTGCCAGCTTTGTGTGTGTGTGTGTGTGTGTGTGTGTGTGTGTGTGTGTGTGTGTGTGTGTGTAGAAGTTGGTTGTAACAAGGAGCACTGGACCCTTTGGTAACTTCTAACCGCAATCTTTGGGGGGTGCATGGGCTTTGTGACTGAGGTCTGGGGGCCTGGAAGGGTGAGATGCTTGAACGGGACTCAGCACTGTTAAATTATAATACCAAGGGATCTTTGTGCCCTGGAACTGTCTACTCCCTTGGGCCTGGTTGGTGGCAGAGGGAGCTTAGGAGAGCCTGGGGGTGAGGCCTGCAGGGGGTGGCTCCCCAGGGGGACAGAGATAGCAGCTGATTCTTGACCAGAGTTGAAGTTCTGGGTTGGGGATGGAACCTTCGGACCTCAGTATCCTCACAGGACAGTTGTGAGAAAACAAGAGGTCAATACAGGGGGATCTCTGGGGCAGGGACAGGAAGAGGGAGTGGTCATCAGATAAGGTTCTTGGCAATTCTGTGAGCATATGACAGGAAGATACCTGGAAAGGGCTCAAATGGGGCCTGTTGTTTATCGTGCTACAGGTATGGGATTATGAAACAAAACATGGCTTTCTTTCATCCTTACCCTATCCACGTGAGGAAGGGGATCCTTCACTGTTCAATGTTGCAGCTGGGGAAAATGAGGCATGGAGAAGCTGGGTGACCTACTCATGACCCCCAGCTGAAAGAAAGCCTGACCTGACTTCACTGCCATGCTCCCTAGGACAATGGATGCTATTTAGTCCATTTCTTGTGGTGGGAAGTCCACTTCTTCTCAGTCATGGGGCTTGAACTCTGGGCCTGGATGCTGTTCCCGAGCTCCTCAGATCAAGGCTAGCACTCTACAACTTGTGCCACAGCACCACTTCCGGTTTTCTGGTGATTCTTTGGAGATAAGAGTCTCACAGACCTTCCTGCTTGGGCTGGCTATGAACCATGATCCTCATATCTCAGCCTCCTTTGTAGTGACCATTATAGGGCTTAAGTGTAATTCTAACTCTCTCTCTCTCTCTCTCTCTCTCTCTCTCTCTCTCTCTCTCTCTCTCTCTCTCTCTCTCTCTCTCTCTCTCTCTCTCTCTCTCTCTCTCTCTCTCTCTCTCTCTCTCTCTCTCTCTCTCTCTCACATAGGAACTCTTGCTCTGTCTCATACACAGGAACTTGTTGAATGGGTGCTGGAGGAGGTGTCCCAGCATCACCATGTGTGGCTGGGACCCAAGATGGCCCTCTCATTCTGGAGGTAGGCTGTGGGTCAGGAGCTTTCTTGCTCAGGCTGTTGAACTCACTCCCTCAGGTAAGCCCCTCTGAGCCTGGGCTAGACGGTGATAGTTATTCATTGTCAGTTCATCTGGTGAGTCCTCCCTCACTACCCTCTTCTAAAACAGTTAAAGGAAAGTGGATGAGGAGGCATCATGTTATCCAACTGCACAGCCGAATCAGGGGCCTCTGATCCTCACTGCCACCTATCTGGCCAGACTCTGATTATAAGAAAATGAATTCACTCTATGTCTACTTTGCTTTGTTGGGGTGTATCGTTTCAGGGAGGGGATGTGATGTGCAGAGGAAAGACCTCAGACCTGATACCTCCTGGGGGATATTTGTTCTGGTGACAGAGCCAAGTCATTGCTGTGGATAAGGAGGATGCCGCCATCAGACTGACCCAGAACGATGCTCAAAGGTAGGTAGGCTGTTGAATTATCAAACCCACTCATGTCTGCTTCTAACTCACAACAACAGGCATGCAGGGCGGGTGGCCCAGTACTGGCCCTAGGGAATTATAAATGGATGGTGGCGGTCAGGTGCTGGTGGCTCTAGCCTGTCATCCTCGCTATTCGGGAGGCTGAGGTCTTGACTCAGAGACAGCCCAGGCAGGGAGATTCTTATCTCCTATAAACCACCTCCCACCCCCACAAAAAAGATATATATGGTGTTGTGGCTCAATTTGTAGAGCCTCAACCTTGAGTAAAGAAGCTCAGTGATGACACTGAGGTCCTGAATCCAAGCCCTGGGACTCACAAAAAAAATAAAATAAATGAATAGTGGGCACCTGTTATCTTACTACCAAAAAGGATGGATTCATTCTTCTCTCTGGTACTTGTAGCCAAATGTAAGGGGCTTCCCTTGATGTTCCTCTAAACCTCTCCTCTCTAATATCTCTCCCAGCTTCAGTTGCAGGATAGAATTCAGATCATCCCACTTGATGTGACCTTATGAACCCTCCCCTACCCGCCTTCCTTAGTGTGGAGATCGTGGATGTACTTACCATTGGGAGAATGAAGCACCGGAGAGATGGGGGTAGGTATCCCTGAAACTCATACTCTCACAAACACACTCACCTAGGCCAACTCAGACTAGCCTTTACCAAAGACATTTTATCTCTTTGGATTAACTGACCTAGGAGAGGAACTTGATCTCCTGTAAATAACAGTTTTAATTAGGGCTTGCTAGTTGACACGAAATAAACAGAAGCTCAAAAGAAAGGCCCTGGTGCTTGTCATATCTTGCTCAGGCTCACGCCTGACATACTGGCTCCTCAGTAGGCAGAGATCTGAGGTTCAAAGATTGAAGACAGCCATAAGCTGGAAAGCAAGTGAGACTCTACTCTCCATGGAACCACCAAAATGTTAGAAGTGGAGCTGTGGCTCAAGTGCTGGATCATCAGCCTTGAACAGAAAAACTCAGAGAGACAGCTCCCAGATCCTCAGTTCAAGCCCAAACAAAGAAATGGCCTCATTTCTTCCCCACAGACTGCGTGGGCCTCGAGTGCCCTCTCATGGAGTGTGATAGAGCACCGGTCCCTGGGTAGTGAATCAGAGCCTTCAGAAATTGGGTGATGAAAGCCAGGCTTTCCCCTTTGCGCGCTCTCAATCTACTCCAGCCGGAAGGAAGAGCATGACAAGGCCGGCATTGTGTAGAGCTGAGACGAGCCCCTCACTCCTCTCCCTGCCAGGGCAACTCGAGTGGGCTTCTTAAAGGCAGCACTTGAAAGAGGTCATTCTTAACAAGGAGGATCTGACAGGAAGCATAGAGAGTAAAGATGCTGTAGATAAAGGACAACATATTGGAGCATGTTCATTTCCAGCCAGGGCTGCTGGTGAGAAACTCAGTACAGATGTACAAGATTATTCTGAGACAGGCCCAAGAGGTCACATAAGAACACTATCCAGGATTAGGATTGTGTCTTAGCAGTAGTGGGCTTGTCTAGAGCACAGGAAACCGTGGGTTCGATTCCTAGGTCCCACATACACAGAAAAAGCCAGAAGTGGCACCAGGAGAGTGCTTGCCTCAAGAAAAGGAAGCTCAGGGACAGTGCCTGGGCCCCCAGGCCAAGCCCAAGGACTGTGACCTGGCTATGTCCCCCTTGTGTAAGGTCACTTCTTAACCCAGTGCTGGCCACACACCGGCCGCTTGTGCTGTGGAAGTGGCAAGAACAGAAGTGAGATCTAGGAGGACCAAAATCTGGATTTATGGCCTGATTGGGGTGGAGGGGTGTCTTACAAAAATCTTAGAGCTGGAACTCAGAGCTTGGCACTGTCCCTGAGCTTCCTTTGCTCAAAGCTAACACTCTAACACTTGAACCACAACTCACCTTTCATCTTTTTTAGTAGTTTAGTAGACAGAAGTTTCTCACATATTTTCCTGCCTGGGCTGGGTTTAAGTTGCCACCCTAAGAGCTCAGCATCTTGAGTAGTTGTATTGTTGGTATGAGCCACTGTCATCTAGCTGCAAGGATGTCTTTTCATACTCTCTTCTGTTCTAACAGGTGCCTACTTGCCCTGGCCTAGATCTCTGACCTCCATGTCAGCTCCCACCATCCCCTGATTATGTGGAGAATATAAACCTCAAACCTGATCCCTTTTCTTTGCTCTCAGGGGAGCAGTTTATGTTTTATCTGAAGCCTGGGGTAGGAGGGGTACCTGTAGATGGGTGATCAACTGGCAGTGAGGTAGTCTGTTTTAGCCAAGAAGGAGTTTGGCCAGATGCTGATAGCTCATGCTCTCATATTCCTAGCTCCTCAGGAGTTTGAGATCTTAGGATTGCTATTCAGAGTCAGCCCAGCTAGAAAAGTCTGTGAGACTCTTTTCTGCAAATAACCACCCGAAGCCTGGAAGAGAAACTGTGGCTCAAGTGGTAGAGTGCTAGCCCTGAATGAAAAAAAGTGAGGGAGAGAGCCCAGGCACTGAGTTCAAGCCCTAGTACCAAGATGTGTACGAGAATGTGTGCATTCACACGCACACTCACACACACACACACACACACACACACAGGAAGGTGGTAATGATGGGCTGAGCTAGAACTGGGGGCAGTATTGAGTCATATTCATATCAAACTCTCAAGCCAGATCAAGTGGTTTCTCCCTAAGTCCTTCTTGGGCTGAGGGGTTGGGCCATGGCAGTAAGTTCCATGGAACCTGCCCCTCCATCCATGCACAGGGCCACAGGACCAAGGGAAGGACACTAGGGATGCTCCTTTGTAGTCAGCCTACAATTGCCGACCTTCATCTTCCCCATTCCACCCCGATGCACAGGTGAGGAAAGCAGTGGTCTGAGCACTGGGACTCCTGGGTTAGTGACTGCTACAAGCAGCAGCCAGCCAGCTGTGGATTCTGGAGCCTACAAGCCTTTCATGAGCTCAACTCCACACCTGCCCAAGGTGTGCCTGACAAACTCACACTCTTGTCATGCCCGCATGAGCAGGCGTTACCTGGTGTGACATATTGCAGTTTCTGCCCCTCCTGGCCTAGAAACGTGGTCTGAGACATCGAATTACTGCTCAGATCGATAATGCACCCATGACAGATGCCTATCTGATGAGCTCCATACCCCAAGGCTCGACCCATCTCTGGTACTGTGGCCGATCTGTAGGCAATGGCCTCCAAACAGGCTGCTCTCAAGACTTGTAGGAGATCTAGATATTGGGAACCCCTCAGAAGCCCACTGGAAAATACTCTTCCTAGAGCCACAGATTAAGACCAAGCAGGCTAGGTGTTGGTCATGGGACTTGAAATCTGGGCCTGGGCACTGTGCCCCAGCTCTTCAACTTACCACTTGAGATACAGCGCCACTTCTGGTTTCTGGAGGTTCCTTGGAGATCAGAGTCTCCCAGACTTTCCTGCTCAGACTGGCTTTGAACTGCAATCCTCACATCTCAACCTTCTGAGGAGCTAGGAGTACAGGTGTGAGCTAAAGGGGCCTGGCTGATCTGGCCTTTCACCACAGTGGACAAGGAGCTCTTGAAAGCTTTTCTTTACTTTTTAGGTGCCAGTAGTGGTGATTGAACTCAGGGGTCTGGGCTCTGGTCTCTTAACTTTTTCCCTCAATGTTAGCTCTCTACCAATTGAGCCACAACTCCATTCCTGGCTTTTGGTAGTTCATCAGCAAGAACAGTCTCACTAATTTTCCTCCCCTGAGCTGGCCTGACCTACGATCTCTATCTCAGTCTCCTGAGTAGCTATGATTTACAGGGGTTGAGCCACTGGTGGCATTGGGCTAGAAGCTTTTCTTAAGCAAGAGTTCTTCCCTGCGTTTGTACTGACTCCTCCAGGCAAAGGGAATCTGAGGGTCAAGAACTGTGAAAAATAAGCTTCCAGCCACCAGAAATGGCAGGGGTCCGTGGTGAAAAGCCAAGCTATTCTTCTCCCCGTGTCTCATTCTGGGACCCCACCCTCTGCCCTGTGACTCAAGTAGAAACTTTGGCCCAGCCATGAAATATCCTGACAGACCCTTCTGAAGCCACAGAAACTTCATTCCACCCACACTACCTGCTCTACAGCACACCTCAAGACCTTTGCCCATGCTGTACCTTCTGCCTTAGGCTCTCTGTCTTGTATCCACATCTTAGAACTCCTGTGGAATTTTGGCATTGTTTATATCACCTCCAGGAGCAAGTCTTACCTTCCCTTATCCCTCTTTTTTTTTTTTTTAATATTGAGTTGCTAGAGATGGCACTTGTGCAGAGTGACTGGCAAATGCTCTATCTTGATGTGTGTGTGTGTGTGTGTGTGTGTGCGCGCGCGCGCGTGCGCGCACACGAGTGTGCCAGTCCTGGGGTTTGAATTCATGGCCTGGATTCTATCCGATCCCTGAGCTTTTGTGCCCAAGGCTAGCACTGTACTACTTGAACCACATCTCTACTTCTGGCTTTATGGGTGTTTAATTAGAGAAAAGTGTCTCATATAGACTTCCCTGCTTCCAATTGGGATCCTCAGATCTCAGCCTCCTGAGTTGCTTATAGAGGTGAGCCACCAACAGCTTCCCTCTACTCTACCTCTTTCCTATAACCATGGCCCTCCTCTGAGTCCCACAAGAAAATGTCATACCAGGCTCATTTTTTTTTCTTTTTTCCAGTCGTAGGTCTTGAACTCAGGGTCTGGGTATTTTGGCTTTTTCTGTTTCTTTGTTACTGAGGAATCGAACCCAGGACTTAGTGTGTGCTAGGTAAGCACTATACCACTAAGCCACATTTACAGCCCAAGGCTCACTTCTCATGGTGGTTATGAGGGTGGGATTTATTGGCATACCCCTTTTGG
This sequence comes from Dipodomys merriami, assembly GCF_024711535.1. NCBI lineage: Eukaryota > Metazoa > Chordata > Mammalia > Rodentia > Heteromyidae > Dipodomys > Dipodomys merriami. Next base: position 191,968 of record NW_027206207.1, on the reverse strand, counting down.
CATAGAAATTGCTGACTATTAAATATCTTTGCCAAGATTTGGGACCAGCCTGAGTCTCAGCAATGACGAATGATAAATGAGTGATAGCCACCAGGCCCCAGAGGTCTAGGCTCACATCCTACAGAGGGATAGAGACTATAGAGCCAGAAACTTGGACAACTCCTACAGTCTAGGAACTGTGGTCTCCCTGGAGGCAGGGGCTGGCTGCTAGGTGTCCCGATGGGAGACCTCAGCCAAAATATAAGGCTGCAGTTATTAAATGGCAGAGAAGGATGCTTTGGTCAAGCTGCAGGCTCAGACTGAGTACTCTTCAGGGCTTGTCCCAGGTTGACCAGGTTGGGGGGCTGGCCATGGGCAACCTGATGAATGCCCATCATCCATACATCATCCATCCATATACAGAGACATGGAGTTATTGCCTCCTTTTGGGGGAGGGCAGTTCCAGGTTTGTACTATGAGCCTAGGCCCTGTCCCTGAGCTCCTTTTGTTCAAGGGTAGTGCTCTGCCCTTGAGCACAGCTCCATTCATTTTTTTCTTGTGATATCTTAGATATAAGAGTCTCACAGACTTTCCTGCCCCCGCTGAATTCAAAGTGGCTTTCAATACATCTCAGCCTCCTGAGGAGCTAGTATTACATGCAGGAGCCCATGGCTCCTGGGTTTCTTTTCTTCTTTTTGTTCTTTTTTATAATTATAACAATCTGAAATCTTCATGGTGTCATTCCAATAGTTGGCATTCAAAGTAAACTACCCAGGCCTGGAGTTCAAATGATAGGACTGCCACCCATAAATGGAAGGAGATTTTTCCTATTCATTGGAATGCTAATGGAATATTATCAAAGTAATAAACTTGTAGTTAATCCATGATTCTATTTTAGAATGCCACACAAAAATTATTGGATATATATCTTCCATTCCAGCACCATGGTATAATTTCCCTAATGGAAGGCTATTGACTAATTTTTAATTAATGCTTTTATAAGTATTCAACCGTGATTCTTCATTAAATGGAGGCACTATTTAGTAATGAATAATTAGTAATTATATATATATATATATAATTTAATATCCTCACCTTCCGTCTCTCTGTATGCATATATATATATGTATATATATATATATATATATATATATATATATATATATATATATATACACATATCTATCTATCTATCTATAAGGCACTCCTATGGCTTGATCACAGGTCTTCAGAACTCCTGGCAGCTCAGTTTGCCGGAGGCTGGTGTGCTAAGACTGTGACTCCATTTATGGATTGGCCATTGAAGGCCTTGGGTTGAAATCCCAGCATGGCCAAAAATTTATTTGTGGATTAAGAAGCCAATTTTGACATATTTATTTTTTCCTTCTCTGAGAAAGTCTTGGGTCTCAGTATGATGCATAATCCATATGTGGATATATCCTATGTGATATGATGTAATAAAAAATGTTATATGTATAATAATACTAAATAAATAAGGTAATAAGCATCATATACAGTAAACCCATGTATGTAAGTAGATCTCATATATTAATATTCCTTTTTCCAGTGCTGAGGCTTCTATTCAGGCCCTGAGAACTGCTCTGAATTTCTTGTCTTCAAGCACGGTGAGCCTTTGCCCTTCACCTACAGTGCCACAGAGTTATCCATACCCTGAGTTCAAATACAATGCCTGCCAGGAAAATGGTGCAAATTCCAAACCAGGGCTTTATTGTTGTTGTTGTTATTATTATTATTATTATTATTATTATCATTATCATTATTATTATTAGCCGAGCACAGGGCTTGCACTCAGGTCTTGGCATTTCTGCAACAGCAGAACCTTGTATCCGAGGACCCGAGTTCAAATCTTGGGGCTGCCAAAAAAAAAAAATAAAAATAAAAAGGAGAAGCATAAAACTGAGAAGTTCAAGAAGGTGGTTTTACTTTTTTTTTCCCTTTGTATTGTGACCATCCTGGGTCTAAATGACAAGTCCCAGAAAGTGTACATGACCTTGCATTGCTGATGTTTGGCAGGCTATTAAAGAAGCCATACCGAAACTGGCAACTTAGTTCTGTAGGTTGAATCCCGGGATTGCCACTAATGAATGGTGGAGATTCTAAGAAACCCATTCCCATATACATCCATACAAATGGAATGTTATAAAAGTAACAATTAATTTGGTAGTTAGTGTATGATTATATAATTATACACAACAATTATACTACATTGACTAATTTTCAATTAATCCTTTATTATGTATTCAACCATAATAGTTAAAAAAGCAAAGAATAATTTAATTGCCAATAATCGGTAGTAATATTGTATATGCAATTTCATAGTATACAGACATATGTCTCTTGTTTTATGCATCTACATCTATCTATCTATCTATCTATCTATCTATCTATCTATCTATCTATCTATCTATCTATCTATCTATCTACCAATCTACACATTTATCTGTTTATACACTTGTCACTACTGGGGCTCAGTGGTAGAGTGCTCGCCTAGTACATGCAAAGTCCTAGGGTCAATTCCTCACTACTGTGTGCATAGATAAATCTGGAAGTCGTGCTGTTGCTCAAGCAGCTGAGCATGAGCTGAGCAAGAAAGCTTAGAGACTGTGTGTCAAGACTCTAACTCAAGACCCAGAAATGGCACCAAAAAAGATAGAATGTTCTGACTGCAACTATATAAGGATATCACTGCAAATACCTCATCACAGAGCAAGTCTGCAGTGTGGTGCAGACAGTTGCTGTCTCACCTGAATTAGCCAGAGGTAAACCGTTGCAACCCAGCTGCACAGAAGCAGATGCTGCTGGCTCGCTCACCCCTGTCATCCAAGATTCTTGGGGGCTGAGATCTGATACTGGTGAGTTTAAAACCCAGCCCTGGCAGGAAGTCTGCGAAACTCTGAGCTGTGGCTCAAAGTGGTAGAGCTCTAGCCTTGAGCAAAAGATCTTAGGACTGTAACCAGACTTTCAATGAAATCCCCGTGGCTGACTCCACCTCCCCCCAAAAAAACCCTCTAAATCATTAGATGTGAGCTTTGTGTGGTTTATGACGTGTTTCTGAAAGAATGGTGATATTGATGAAAGCACCCTAATTCTAATGACATTGTGTGGGATACAGCTATGTGATGAGTCCTTCATGAGGTTTTGTGTGCTGAGTCCTACTTTCATCTGGTCCTTGTAAGAGCTCCACAAGTCAGATAATTGTGCTATAGAGAAACTTGAGGCTCAGATATGTCCCCACGTCAGGGCCAAAACTTTTTTTTGTCTCCTGCAGACAATTGTTTGGGTTTATTTTTCTCGGTCATGAATCTTGAACTCAGGGCCTAGCCCCTGACCCTTCCATGTTGGGCTCATAGCTAGCCCTCTACCACGTGGAGCCAAGGATCCCCTTGCAACACAGTGTTACAGTCTAGGTATCTGTAGCTGAGGTCTGTCATCCTGCCTACCCAGGAAGCTGAGATATGATGATTTAGGTTCCAAACTATCCCAGACAAAAAAGGTCCCATGAGACTATAATCTCATTTTCAGCACTTAGAAACTTGAACTGGAAGCTGGGTACTGGTGACTTGCACCTGTCATCTTAGCTACTCAGGAGCCTGAGAGTTGAGGATCACAGTCCAAAGCCAGGCTGGGCAGGAAATTGCTTGAGAGGCCTCTCGCCAGTGAACTACCAAAAACCTCCAGGGGTGCTGTAGCTCAAGTGGTAGGGCCATTGGCTTTAGCTGAAGAACTCAAGGACAGCACTCAGGCCTAGACATAAATTCCTCCAGCTTCCAAAAAAAAGAAAGAAAGAAACCTGAAGTGGAGGGCTGGGAATGTGTCTTAGGTGTAGAGTGCTGTATGAATCCCTGGGTTTGCCTGTATGAATTCCTGGGTTTGATTCCTTAGTACAACATACTAGAAAAAGCCTGAAGTGACTGTGTGGCTTAAGTCATAGAATGCTATCCTTGTACCGGAGAAACTCTGGTCCAGTGTTCAGATCCTGAGTTCAAGCTACAGGACAAGTGTATGCACACACATACATGTGCACACAGACACACACACAAACATACACAGATACACACACACACATACACATACACAAACACAGATACCAGAATTGAAGGTGTGACACCAAATGGTAAAACACAGCTTCTATTCTGAGCTCATGGTCAGCACCCAGGTCCTGTGTTCAACCCCAAAACCTAGTCATCCGGGGCCAAACTAGGAGAGGTCAAAGGTTTCAAAACTTGATGAGCATCACCAGCCCTAAATGACAGGGGGCATTGTGATATTACACATGTGCTTAGATTTCCCAAGCTTCCAGAAACCAAGGAAGCCACCATTGCCAATAATGAATCACTTCATTAAGTTCAGCTCCCTTGTTTCCTGCCAAAAAGAACCTTGAAATAATTGTAGCAGGTTATTTCAACACTGGAACATAGTCTAAGTAAGACACGATAAATGCAGGGAACTTGGCCTGCCAAGGGAGGTGGCACAAATGAAGGTTTCCTGTCAAAACAGCACTGGAGAGAGAGATAGCTTGGGGTATAAAGACTCCTTTTTCTCCTGGCCTTTATAGCCTTCCCACACTCCTCCTCACTAATTGGACTGGATGGAGTTGTTTATTACACAGCTGTACTGGAGTGAGGCCTTTGGTCTGCCTGTTCCAACAATGAGGCAGAGTTCCTCCAGCACCCTGGGGTGTGCAGAAAACTTCAGGCTACACTGGGAACAGTTAAGGGAGCCCCGGAACATGCACTGTCTTGAAAGCACGGTCTGTGCTATGAAATCATTCTATTCAAAGCAATATTCTAGCTGGATGCCTTTCTTCATAGGGACTCTGGACTTTTACCGATAGAAATACATGCATACATACATGGGGAAACATGGAGTTACGTGTTTTTTATTTTGCTTTTTTTTGGCAGGTGCAGGGGTTGTATTATGAGCCTAGGCACTGTCCCTGAGCTCTTTTTGCTCAACGGTAGTGCTCTTTCCTTGAGCCACAGTCCCACTCATGACAAGTTTTTATTCCTTTGGTCTCTCAGAAATAAGAGTGCTGTGGACTTTCCTGTCCTGGCTGAATTCAAACTGGCATTCTCTACCTCCCAGACTCCTGATGAGCTAGGATTACAGGCAGGAACAAATGACACCTGGCTTTCTTTTCTTCTTGTTCTTTTTTCCATTGTGAGAAACTGGAATCTTTACAGTGTCATTCTAATGGTTTGCATTTTGAAGTAAACTGCCCAGGCCTGGAGTTCCAATGCCAGGACTGCCACCTACAAATGGAGGGAAATCTTGAGAAAGTCTTTCCTATTCATGTGAATGTTTAATGGAATGTTATAAAAGTAACAATTGAATTTGCAGTTAGTTCATGATTGTTTTATAGAAGGCCACACAAAAATATTGGATTATGTCTTCCATTTTATCTATTTTGTATAATTCTCCCAAGTAAAGAATACTGACTACTTTTACATTAATGCTTTAATGAGTATTCAACAATGATACTTCATTAAATGGAGGCATAATTTAATAATAATTCATAATATATATAATTTAATATCCTCACACTGTCTCTCTCTCATATATATATTGTAAACTGCACATCTATTTATCTATCTATATCTATATCTATATCCATATCTATATCTAAACCTATATCTTTATCTATCAGCCACTACTATGGCTTGTTCCCAGGTCCTCAGAACTGGTTGGCAGCTCAGTTTGCCAAAGGCTTTTGTACTACAACTGATCCTTTCATGAATTGGGCATTGTGAGCTATGAGTTCAAATCCCAGAATGGCCAAAATTTTGTATGTGGTGTTAGAAGCCAATTTTTCCACATTTTTTCCCTTCTCTATGAAAGTCCTGGGTCTCAGTATGATGTATAATCCATATTCAAATAAATCAATGTTATAAGATGAAATAAATGTTATATATGTAATAATACTAAATAAAATAAAAAAATATGGATAATAAATGTCATATGGAGTAAACCCATGTATGTAAATAGATCTCATATATGAATATTATTTTTTTCAGTGCTGGGGCTTGAATTCGGGCCCTGGAAACTGGGATGAAATTCTTGTCTTCAATGACGGTGTGCTTTCTCTCCCCCACAGTGCCACAGTTACCCAGACCCTGAGTTCAAATCCCAGGCCAGCCAGAAATATGGTGCAAATTCCAAGCCTGGGCCTTATTTTTTTTTTGGCCAGGCCTGGGGCTTGAACTCAGCTCGTGGTAACTCTTCCTCACCTTCGATCATCTTAGGCTGGGGTACAGCCTCTGGAACCACAGTCCATTCTGAGATCCTAGGATCCAAATTCAAATCTTGGGACTGGCAAAAAAAAAGAAGTGCTGGGAAGGTAGCTCAGTAATAGAGTCCTTGCCTTGCATGCATAAGGCCATGGATTCGATTCCTCAGTACCACATAAGCAGAAATAAGTCAGAAGTAGTGCTATGGCTCAAGTGGTAGAGTGATAGCCTTGAACTGAAGAGTTGAGGGACAGCACCAAGACTCAGAGTTCTGACCCCAAAACCAAGAAAAAAAAAAGAAGAAGAAAAGAGAGGGGGAAAAAAAGGAGAAGGTTAAAACTCGGAAGTATCAGAGGTGGTTTTACTTTTTTTTTCCTTTGCATGGCAAGCAGGGCTCGGAAAGTGACCTTGCACTGGTGAATTTTGGTAGGCTATATGGGAAGCCATAGCCCAAAGCAGAAACCTAGGCCTGGAGTGTGAAGCCCACTACTCCCACCTATGTATGGTAGTATATCCTAAGAAATGCATTTCGATATACATCCTTATGAATGGAATGTTGTAAAGTAACAATTACATTAGTGTATGATTATATTATAAAATTATACACAAAAATTATACTATATTGAATATTTTTCAATTGATACTTTGTTATGTATTCAATCATAATACTTCAATATAGGAAGGAATAATTTATTGATAATTGTTAGTAATATAATATATATAATTAAATAATATACAGACATCTCTGTCTTGTTTCATACATATATATATATATATATATATATATATATATATGTTACAATCTACATATCTATTTCTACACTTGTCATTCTTGGAGCTCAGTGGTAGAATGCTCGCCTCGATGTATGAAGACCTGGGTTCAATTCCACACTATTACATGCACAGAAAACCCGGAAATTGTGCTGTCAAGCAGTTGAGCACTGGCTTTGAGCATGAAAGCTTAGGGACTGTGTCTAGGCCCTTACTCAAGCCCCAATACTGGAATTAAAAACAAGGTAGAATGTAGAATGTTCTGACTGCAATTATAGAAAGCCAGGATTTCAAATACCTCATCACAGAGCAAGCTGGGAGTCTGAAACTGACGGCTGTCATGTAACCTGACTTAGCCAGAGGTCAATAGCTGCAGCAGAGCATCATGGAACCAGACACTGCTGGCTCAGCCCTAGCTGCTCAGGGGGTGAGATCAGACACTGGGGGTTGAAAACTCAGCCCTGGCAGAAATTCTGGTAGACTCTGAGCTGTGCCTGAAAGTGGTAGAGATCTAGCCTTGAGGAAAAGATCTTAGGACAGTACCTCTAACCTATGAGTGAAATCCCTGAGGCTGATGACTTTCCCCCACAAAACATCCCTCTAAACCATTAGATGTGAACTTGTGCGGTTTGTGCTGTGTATCTGAAAGAATGGTGATAGTGATGAAAGCACTCTAATTCTAATGACAGTTTGTGGGATATAGCTATGTGATGAGTCCTTCCTGGGGTGCTGGGTGTTGAGTATTTCTGGGTTGTCCATGGGGTACTGAGTGCTGAGTCCTTCACAGGGTGCTATTTGCTAAGTCCTTCACGAGTTGTATTCTTTCATCTGGTCCTTATAAGAGCTACACAAGTATGATGAATGTGCACATGAGAAAGTTGAGGCTCAGATATGTCCCAAAGGCAGGGCCAAATTTATGTGTGTACTAAACTCTAGTGATTTGTCTCCTGCAGACAATTGTTTTGATTTAGGTTACTCCACCATGAACCTTGAACTCAGAGCATAGATGCTGACTTTCTTCTTGGGCTCATGGCTAATGTTCTACCATGCTGAGCCAAGGACCCACTTGCAGCAAAGTGTCATGGTTTAGATGTCTTTAGCTAAGGTCTATCATTCTGCCTGCTCAGGAAGCTGAGGATCTCATTTCAAAACTATCCCTGATCACGGTCCGAAGTCAGCCTTGGCAGGAAATTCCTTGAGATGGTTATATCCAATAAACCACCAGAAAGCCTGATGGGGCATTGTAGCTCAAGTGGTAGTGTGCTAGACTGAGATGAAGAGCTCAGAGACAGCATCCAGGCCCAGACTTCAACTCCTCCAACTTACAAGAAAAGAAAGAAAGAAACCTGAATTGGAGTGCTGGGAATGTTTCTTAGGGGTAGCCTGCTTTGTGTGTGTGAAACCCTGGGTTTGAATCCTCAGTACCACATCCCTACAAAAAAATCCTGAAGTGGCTGTGTGGTAAGAGTACTGTCCTTATACAGGAGAAACTCAGGTACAGTGGTTAGGTCCATAGTTCAATCACCAGGATGGTGCATGCGCGCACACACACACACATACACACACACACATGGAGGCACCGTTGCCAATAATGAATCATTTCATTCTGTTCAGCTCCCTAATTGTCTATGAGAAGGACTGTTGAATTAATGGTAGCAGTTTGTTTCAACACTGAAACATAGTCTAACAAAGACAGGATGAGTGTAGGGAACTTGGTCTGCCATGGCAGGTGGCACAAATGAAAGCTTCCAGTCAAAACAGAGCACAGGGGAGAGAGATTGCTTGGGGTTCAAAGAGGCCTTTTTCTCCTAACCTTAACAGCCTGGGCACACTCATTCCCACTAATTGGCTTGGATGAATTGTTTGTTACCCAGATGCACAGGAGTGAGGCTTATTGTCTGCCTGTTCCAACAATGAGGCAGATTTCCTCCAGCAGCCTGGGGTATGAAGACCCCCTCAGGTTAACTGGGAACAGTGTGGGGAGCCTCGGAACATTCACTGTCTTGAATGCACACTCTGTGCTAAGAAATCATTCTATTCAAAGCAAATTTCCTAGCTAGGTGCCATTCTTCATAGCAACTCTGGATCTTCACCAATTCAAATACATGCATATATACACAGACACATGGAGTTACTGGCTCTTTTATTGTGGCAGGACCTGAGGCTAGAACTGTGAGTCTAGACATTTTCCCTGATCACCTTTTGCTCAAGGAAGCATTTTATTGTGCCTTAAAACATCCCTAGGTTGGGATGCAGCTTTTACACCCACCCAGGGATCCTAGGACCCAAGTTCAATTCCCAGCACTGGCAAAAATACAGCAAACCAACAAAAATGGATGATGAAAAACCAGGAAATTTTACACAACAAGTTTGCTTTTGTTTACTTAGCACTGTGACCCTCCTGGGGCTCAATGACTTGGCTTGAAAATTGTATGTGACCTTGCAGTGATGAAGGCTGGGGGGCTGTCAGTGAAGCATCAGTCCAACCCAGATACCTAGGCCCTGAGATCGATCCTAGGCCTGCCACCTACTCATGGCTGAAGATCTTAGGAAACTTGTTCCTATCTATAGGAACACCAATAGAATATTTGAAATGTGCTAACTGAATTACTAATTAGATAGTCATTCCAGTATAAGATTGTATGCAATAAATATAGATCATTGATTAATTCTTTTTTTTTTTTTTTTTTTTTTTGTCGGTCGTGGGGCTTGAACTCTGGGCCTGGGCGCTGTCCCTTAGCTCTTCAGCTCAAGGCACGCGCTCTACCACTTGAGCTACAGCGCCACTTCCTGATTAATTCTTTATTAAGTATCCTACCATGATTAATTAATGGAGGCATAATTTTAGACCAAATAATTGGTAGTAATAGAATATGTGAAAATAAGATATAGACATCACTCTTTATATAGGGTTATACACTAGAATCTACATAAATGTCTGTCTCTCTCTGTATACCTATGTAGATGCATATATGTTAATACACACACACACACAAGCACACACACACACACACACACACATACACACACACACACACACACACACACACACTGCAATCTAAACATCTATCTGTTTATATATTGGCCATTCCTCGGCTTGATCTCAGGTCCTCAAATGTGCCCACCAACTTCACTTGCATCAGACTGGTGTGCTAACATTTACGCTTTCATGAAGTGGGCCTGTCAGACCCTGAGTTCAAGGCACAGAACTGGCAAAAACTTAATCCTTTGGGAAAACCCAATTGTCCCACTGTTTTCCTTATCGATGAAAGTCCTGGGCCTCAGGAATGATGTAGAATACATAAGCAAATCTATGTCTTATGTAATAGGATGCAAAAAATGTTATATGTGTAATCATACTCACTCAAATGCATAAGAAATAAATAAAACATAAAAAATGAATACACTAACCACAACATACAGTAAACATTTGCATGTAAATATAAATCATGTTTTTAAAATGTATACGAATATTATTTTTGAATTCAGGCCCTAGGAACAGGCCTTTCTTTTTTGTCTTCCAGCATGGTGATCTTCCAATCCCCCAATGTGCTGCAGATTTCCCCTGACCCTGAGTTCAAATCCCAGGCCTGGTAGAAAAAATGGCAAGAATTACAAGCCACGGATCCTCATAATATTTTAAATATTTTTTATGTATGTATGTATGTATGTATGCATGCATGCATGCATGCATGCATGTATATTTGTATGTTTTTTTTATTTTGTCAAGCACAGGGCTTGAACTCAGGTAGTGGCAATTCTACCTCAGCTTTGATCACTCTAGGCTGGGATATAGCCATTGGACCTACAGCTGCTAATGGGATCAGGCCTTTCAGGGAAAACAATGCACAGAAAAAATGTGGCCTTTTTACATTTTCTTCATTGCATGGTGACCCTCCTAGGTGTGAATGACACTGTTGCAAAGGGTACTTCACCTTGCATTGCTGAAGGTTGGCGGACTATTAGGGAAGCCATAGGCCCACGTGGCAACATAAGACCTGACCAACCAATGGCAGGAAATACTAAGAAACTGGTTCCCATCCATAGGAATAACAATGGATTTTTGTCAATGTCACAGTTGAATGAGTTAATCATGATGCTCCTATAAAATTAGACAGAGTGTTTTCAGGAGTCTGATTGATTTTATTTAATATTTATGAAGCATTAAAAGAATATTATTATTTACAGGAACACAATAATTTCATGACACTGATTGATTCCATTAATAGTGTAAGGATAAAAACAATAACATTAATTACATGGACGCATAATAAATACCCAAGAATTGGTAGGAATGTAGTCTTATAACTGAATAACGTATAGACATCTCTGGCACTCTATAAAGATATATAGTTATTAGTATACTGTCATCTGCATGTCAATCTGTTCATATTTTGTTAACTCCTGGGCTCCATCTCAGGTCCTGGGAACAGCCTGTCAGCTCAGTTTGCCCCAGGAGGGCGTGTTCACACTCAACCATTCATGAATTTGGCCCTGTAGGCCATGAGTTCAGATACCAACACTCCCAAACAATGAATTCTTGAGTAAGAAGCTGATGCTGACACGTTTTCCTTTTCTGTGAATGTCCTGGTGTCAGGTATGAAGTGGAATACATATGCAGGCCTATATCCTATGTAATCAATGTAACCAATGTTCTATGTCTCATACTAATCAGTAAAATAAATGGTCAATACATAAATAAAACAAAAAATACACTGAATGCAATATGGAGTCAATGAATGTATATAAATATAAATATAAATCATATATTTAAATTGTACATGAATAGGTGGGGATCGATTTCAGGCCTAAGGAACAGACTTGAATTTCTTGAGTTCAAGGAGGCCAGATTCCCCTTCCTACACAGTACAACAGTGTTACCCAGACCATGAGTTCAAATCCCAGTCTTGGCAGAAAAATGGCACCTTTATAGTATGTGAGGCCCAATTCTTAGGTATTTCATTATTCCTCCATTTTATGAATGTGATTGTTTAAATGCTTAATAAAGTATTAAATAAAATTGATTAGTGTCCTATAATATAATTATGTATAATTTTATCCTAGAATCATTCAAGAACTGCCCATTCAATCATGACATACATCCCATCCCATTTGTATTCATATGGATATGAATGAGTGTCTTAGTATCTCCTGCCATTTGGAGGTGGCAGCCCCAGGATTCGAACTTTGGGTTCTAGCTCCCCCCACTTAAACCTGAGAATAGGGAACTCATTGTTCTGTCCAAGAACATCAGAAAGAACAATGATTAGGCAGGCACCAATGGCTCTCAACATTCCTCCTTGACGTTTACAAGGCTGTGATGGGAGGATCATGGTCAAGGTCACCCTCAGGAGGAAAGTCCTTGAGACCCTGTCCAACTGCAGTGCCAACAAAGCCAGAAGCCCTGTGCCTCCAGTGGTACAGGGCCAGCCTTGAGCAAAAGCAGCTCAGAGACTGTGCCCAGATCCTGAGTTCAAGGTTCGCGACTGGCAACAAACAGACATAAACAACAATCTGTGCAGCCATCCAGCTAAAGCGGTCTCCCTCTTGTCCCCAACTGAATGGGACAGAGTTCCCTGGGAAAAGGGCTGGGAGAGCCCCTGTCAACTTGACCCTGCCCATGCTGATTGCATCACAGGGTTCTAGCCACACCCCCATTATTTGATGTTTCTTTCTGACCAATGGGATACAAGAATGGTGGCAACGCCCAAATTCCATGATACCTGGTAGCACCTTTTAGTATACCACTACCAGCAGTTAAGAAAGGTAGAGGTGGATGAGTGGTGAGCAAGAGACTCAAGGTAACTTTAGAGAATAGTAGGAAATTGACATGCCCCTCCCCCCTCCCCCCCTTCCTGTGGTGCTGGATTTCAAATCTCAGTGGGCCTAAGGCCCTGACCTGGTCCCTGCCCCTGGTACTCTGCTCTGGGTCTATGTGTCTGTCATGCCACCGCCATCCCTGTTCTCTCTACCTGGATCAGCTGCCAACAGCGTCTCCCAGCAAGCACAGGTGAGTGGCCGCCCCAACACCATTCCCAACTCGGGTCAGAAACCCCTCTGAGAGCACCATGACCCCCTGCTTGTTTCCTCTCCCTGGTTCTGAGGAGCCAGCTTTCTGTCTTGTGCATTTCTGAGAAACAAACAATATATGCTCAGGCTGGGCTGAGCTCAGGCGGTCTTCCTATCTGTGACATGTATGCTCCACCAGTCCTGGTCCTCTGTAGTTGGGATGGTAGACATGTAGAGCCATGCTCATTCATCAGTTTAGATGGATATCACAAACTCTTAGTCCATGTCAGCCAATTCTTGACCACAGATAAAGCTCTGGGAAGTGCCACAATCATTGGAACTCAGTCTCTTCACAGGACAGTTGTGAGGAAACAAGGGATTTATATAGAGAGATCTCTGAAACATGGCTAGGCACAGAGGGAGTGGCCTTCAGGTAATGTTCTCGACAATTCTGTGAGCATATGACAGGAAGATACCTGGAAAGGGTTCAGGTGGCCCCTGTTATTAATGGGGCAACCAGTGTGGGATTATAAAACAAAACATGGCTCTCTTTCATCATTACCCTATCTCCATGAGGAAGGGTATCCTTCACTGTGTTGAGTTTTGCAACTGGGGAAAACAAAGCATGGAGAAGCTGGGTGACCTACTTGTGACCTCAAGTTCACAGGAAGCTAGGCCTGACTTCTGTACCATGCTCCCTAGTTAAATGGGTGCTATTCAGTCCACTTTTTGTAGTGAGAAGTCCACTTCTTGTCAGTCATGGGGCTTGAACTCTAGGTCTTGATGCTGTTCAGGAGCTCCTCAGCTCAAGACTAGTGCTCCACCACTTGAGCCCACAGCACCACTTTCAGTTTTCTGGTGGATCTTTGGAGATAAAGATAAAGTCTCACAGACTTTCCTTCCCGGGCTGGCTATGAACCATGATCCTCATTTCTCAGACTCCTGTGTAGTTGGGATTAGAGTTATGAGCCACCTGCACAGGGCTTAAGTGTATTTCTCACTTTCTTTCTCCCTCTTTCTCACATGAACTGCTTGAATGTGTGCTGGAGGAGGTGGCCCATTGTCTCCATGTGGCTAGAACCCATGGTTGCCCTCTTATTCTGGAGGTGGGCTGTGGGTCAGGAGCTGTCTCGCTCAGACTGTTGAAACAGTCCATGACATAAGCTCCTCTGTACCCTGCCTAGACCATGACGGTTATTCATTTTCCATCCAGCCTTACTGGACTTCTCATATTGAATTGTTTTCTACATCATTTTCTAGCACCTGGCCAAAATTATGATACATAGTTACAGAATCAAAATGTCATGCCTTCTTAAGAAATTCATTTAGGATTCTGGGAATGTGGTTTCATGGTACGGTGATTGCCTAGCATGCATGAAACCCTGGGTTCAATTCCCTAGTACCACATAAACAGAAAAACAGTGGAAGTGGTGCTGTGCCTCAAGTGGTAGAGTGCTAGCCTTGAGAAAAAAAAAGCTCAGAAATAATTCCCTAGCCCTGAGTTTAAGCCCCTGGACTGGCAATAAAAAAAGTATTCAAATATTTTTTCATTCATGTGACTGTTTCTAATATATTTATAAGATGATTTCTTTATTGCTTTATATGTCCCACCCCACATGATATAACCCCTGCTTTCACTGTATTTAATGTTGGTATAATTTGTGGAGGGGAATGGAAAAAAAATCGTTTAAATAGGGATACAGGTGGACCCATTGTAATAACGAGAAGTACAAGTCGTTATGTTGGAAAATGAACTTTAAAATTTTGGCAGGGGGGGCGGTAGAGATGGGAGGGATGGTAAGGGATAGGAAGGGGAAATAAAGGAGGAGGCAACAATACTTGATAAGAAATGTACTCCTTATCTTGCCCACATGTAATTGTAACTCCTCTGTACAGTATTTTCACAATTAAAAAGAAACCATTTAGTTAGCAAATGCAAAATGAAACCATACTTTGAATATATAATTGCTCCTTCCATACTGATACCTGAACAATAGTCCTTTATTCATGTACTTTACTTATAAGAGCATACTCTTTTGAAAAAAAAGTTTTGGTCATTAGGTCAAAGCAACTGATGCCAGGATTTTGTGTGGTCACTGCTAATCACAGAGAGAAGGATAGTCTAATGACATTTGGAAATCTTTTTGGTCAATCATGGTACCAAAAACGCAGAAGCTAATTAACAGTTGTGACAGAATAGAAGGAATAACTCGATGGAAGGAATAAATGATAGTAACTAAGGTGTACCAGAAACTGTTCTTGAGAACCATTTTTGGTTATTGAAGAACTAGTTATCAACTAAGCTTATTCCTCATTGCCTTTAGTAGACTAAATCTCTTAGGCTAGTTCTCTAATATCTGTGTGATAAATGTATCTCCTTCTGTGCTGTTCTTTCCTACTCAATCTCCTTTGCTTTCTAAAAATCTCAGTCTTTCTATTTTTCTCTATGAACATTTCCTGATACTAAATACACCTATACAGATGGCAGAGGATGCTAATGTAAGGGTCCCATGAGTCATTAATGTAACAACATGGAAAAGGAGGACATATTTATTGCTACCTCAATTTTTCTGAAAAGCTGCAATGTCATCCTTTGGTTCAAATTTCCATACTTTGTCTACATAGTGTCATTAAGTGCACATAAATGCAAATATGAGCCAGGTGCTGATGGTTCACCCCTGTAATGCTAGCTACTCAGGAGATTGAGACTAGAGGATTGTGGTTCAAAACCAGCCTGGTCAGGAAAGTCCATGAAACCCTTTTCTTCAATTAACCACCAGAATCCCAGAAGTGGTGCTGGAGCTAAAGTGGTAGAGTGCTCAACTGGAGTTGAAGAGCCGAGGAATAATGCCCAGGATCAGAGTTCAATCCCCACGACCAACAAAAAAAGTGAAATGTGACTTTAAGTTTCCACAAAAGGAACGACAAGTTCAATAATCTTTCCAAGCAGAAAAAATAATTCCAAAATGATTCAGTGTACCTACTTTTGCTGAATTATTTAAGTTATGGCTTTTTTGCTGGACATAATCTATTCTTTTAAAAATTGTCAAATATTAGCTTTACAATAAACTTCATCTAATATTTCTTATTTCAAAAGAGAAGTCTATACAGTTGATATCACATAGCTTTCTTACTAGCTTAGTTCAAAGTCAACCCAGGCAGAAGATTCTGTCAAACTCTTATCTCTAACTAAACAGCCAAAATCTAGAAATGGAGTTTTGGCTCAATAGTAGGGGTAGGTGGGGTAGGTGGACAGGAAAGGCAACTGTTCAGGAACAGGGTCCAGCCTCTGGGTTCAAGCCCCACAACCAGCAAAAAACTAAACAAACAAGCAAACAAAAGCAACAAAGATATTTCTTTGGGACCCTCCTTAAAAGAATACTCCTTTAAGAGAAGGGGCTCCTTTTGTTGACCATACTCACTAGATCCTGCTTTTTGGAATCCTTACTGCTAAGGAGAACGCAGGAGCATACTAAGTAACTGATAACTGACTCCTGCAACAAAAGGATCATCTCAGGAATGAAATATCCATGCATAAGGCTCTTTAAAATTTCCATGTCTTTGTTTCTTTGTAGTAGAACACTTTTAAAACAACGTTATTTCTTTTTGTTCAATGGCGGCCTTCAAATAACACATTATTTCTTTTTGTAATACTCAACTAAAAGTTTACAGAAAAGTTTTATATGAGTAAATAACACACTCGAAAACGTCAGGGACAACGCTCCTGGATTGGAAAGATTAACATCGTGAAAATGGAAATACTTCCCAAGGCTATCTACAAATTCAACGCAATACCTATCAAAATTCCACCCTCATTCTTCAAGGAAATAGAGGAGGCAATCCAAAAATTCATATGGAACAATAAAAGACCCCGAATAGCAAAAACGCGCCTCAACGGAAAGAACACTGCTGGAGGAATATCAATACCAAATTTCAAACTCTACTATAAAGCCATAGTAATCAAAACAGCTTGGTATTGGCATAAGAACAGACCTCAGGACCAATGGAATAGAATTGAAAACCCAGAAATGAACCTACAGACCTATAGCCATCTAATCTTCGATAAGGGAGCTAAAACAATAGAATGGAAGAAAGACAACCTCTTCAGTAAATGGTGCTGGCAAAATTGGTTAAGTACATGTAGAAAACTTAAGCTAGATCCTTATATATCACCCTGCAGCAGAATCAACTCCAAATGGATCAAAGACCTTGAACTCAAAGCAGACACTCTGAAAACATTACAGGATGGAATAGGAGAAACCCTAGGTCTCCTTGGCTCAGGCCGAAATTTTCTGAATAGAGACCTGGAAACAAAATAAATCAAAGAAAGGTTGGACAAATGGGATTGCATAAAGTTGCAGAGCTTCTGCAGGGCAAATGACATAGCTAGCAAGATCGATAGAAATCCCACGGATTGGGAGAAGATCTTTACTAGCCATACAACGGACAAGGGTCTCATATCTAAAATATACTTGGAACTCAAAAAATTAAACCGCCCAACAACAAATCCTCAAAGAAACAACTGCCCAATAAATAAGTGGGAGAAAGACTTAAAGAGGAACTTCTCTGAAGAAGAAAGAAGGATGGCCAATAGACACATGAAGAAATGCTCAACCTCCCTAGCCATAAAAGAAATGCAAATCAAAACAACATTGAGATATCACCTCACTCCAGTTAGAACGGCAAAAATCAAGGACTTTAACAACAACAGATGCTGGAGGGGATGTGGACAGAAAGGAACCTTACTTCATTGTTGGTGGGAATGTAAACTTGTTCAACCACTTTGGAAAGCAGTATGGGGGTTCCTCAAAAGACTTCACATAGAACTCCCCTATGACCCAGCAATCCCACTTTTGGGCATTTACCAAAATGTTTACAAACAAGACCACACTAAAGCTACTAGCACAACTATGTTTATTGCAGCATTATTTACCATAGCTAAGATATGGAACCAACCCAGATGCCTTTCAGTAGATCAAGAAAATGTGGTATATATACAGAATGGAATTCTATGCCTCCATCAGAAAGAATGACATTGCCCCATTTGTTAGGAAATGGAGGAACTTGGAAAAAATTATATTAAGTGAAGTATGCCAGGCCCAAAGAAACATAGGTGCCATGATTTCCCTTATTTGTAATATCTAGTATATGTATGAGTCAAGGGCAAAAGGTCAGATAATGTGATGTCAGGAAAATGAACCCTTAGATGTGTATTTTAATGTTTTTATCTTTCATGCATGTGTTTCTAACGCATTTATAAGATTATCTCTTTGTCGCTTTGTATGTCCCTCCCCCACAGTATAACCCCTGCTTTCACTATATTTGATGTCAGTATAACTTGTGGAGGAGATGGGGAAAAACCAGTTGTTTAAGGATACAGGTGGACCTGTTGCAACAATGAGAAGTACAAGTTGTCATGTCCAAAACGAGCTTTACAACGTCGGTGCGGGGGGGGGGGGGGAAGGGATGGGAAGGAGAAGGATTGGGATTGGGGGGTAGGGGGAAGGCTGGGAAGGGATGTGAAGGGTAAACACAAGAGGAGACTGCAATGCTTGGTAAGAAATGTACGCATTATCCTGCCCATGTAATTGTAACTCCTCTGTACAGTATGTTCACAAGTAAAATAAAATTAAATTAAAAAAAAAAAGAAAACGTCAGGGACAGAGTTTCCTTCAAGCATTGGGATTGTTTTATTGTACAGTAAAAAGGAAATCACATATTAACTTGAACTTTGTCATTCCTCTATGTTCCATTCCTCTCCTGGGATCAGTTTCCACATCCAGTAACCGTTATTTCCAGTAACAACCAATGGTGATGCTTGAGGTATAATGAACAGGATTTATCGTAGGATACAATTGGATTCAACATACTTGTCAATAAATGTAACACATACCATCAGCAGAAGCAGGGACAAGAACCACATGATCTTTATATGGATTTAGAAATCTTTTAATAAGCTCCAATACCCCTTTATGATTAAAAGGTCTGAGAAGCTAGGAATGCATACAACTTTCCTCAATATTATACAGAGTATGCGTATGACAAAGAATGTACCTAACAGTGGACACATGAAGATATTAAAATCTGGAATGAAGTCTAGACTAAAACTCTTCTACACAGCTCTTTAAAAACCACTTGACCCACAACTATTTTTCTAATAAAACAATTGTTAATACCAGAAAAGTCTTATTAATTTTTCTTGCATCTGTTGCTTAAAGATTTGTGATAAGCTGGGCTTCTCAATAAACTCTAAAGCAGAAATATTTGTCTTGGAGTCCGTGGATGCTTTAAACCTGTGTTTTAATTCACAATATTACATTAAATGATTTAAGGGTTTTGTATCATTTCAAACATTTGTGGTGTAATGAATGATCTTTGTTAAACATGTATTCTGTAAAGTGCCATAGTCTTTTTATGTGTAGTGTATTTAAATATATATCATATAAAATACATACACAATTTGTGTGAAAGATGTGCAATAACAAAGGTGTATATATATATATATATATATATATATATATATATATATATATATATATATTGGAAACTGGACAGGAGTCGAAACGGGGTGTTTCTGTTTTGGCAGAGGAGAATCACACATTTTTTACTTGCATGGCCTCATCATTAGCGTTAAACAATTTTAATGCTACAAAAATTTTATGTGAAGAAATGACTGCTATGAACTCATTTTCTCTTAGGTCTAAAATAAAATAATCACTCTAAGTGAGTGAAGCCAGACCCAGTTAATGCTAATCTTTCATGTGAAATGTGAAGCTCCCATGTTGCCTTTTTCTGTTGGTGTGATAACTAGTAATTGGTACATTCTCACTAGAGAGCTATTTCTTAACATAAACCAGGTTAATGCTACACCACTGTTCTTAGCCATGAGTCTGGCTTAGAATGGAGTTCTCTGTGCAATAACTTTTGGCCACTGGAAATCCCTGGCCTCCAGTTGTGTTTGGGTACCAATGACTCCATTGGCCCCAAGAGTTGAAGGGATGACTGGGATTTCAACTGAGATTGTGGTGAAAATCCACCCAAGGCTGAGGGGGGCAAGAGGTGCTTTGGAGGAACTTGGCACCATTTGAAATTCAGTAGCCATTTTTATGCATATGTATTTTCACAATGTGCTCCTCAATTTGAATTAAACCAGATTTTGCAAACTCAAAAAATAATAAAATAAAATCTGGAATGAAACAAGGATGTCCACTCTCTCTACTACTCTTCCATATAGTAGTGGACATTCTAGCAAGAGCAATAGGCAAGAGAGAAACATAACGGGGATCCAAATAAGGAAGAAGTAAAACGATCCCTTTGTACAGATGAAACTATCCTGTATTTACAGACCCTGTACCTACCTTCCCAAGTTAGTAAAGGTGTTGCTAACCTTTAGCAATGTAGCAAGGGTATAAAATCCACAAGAATCAGTAGTCTTTCTTTGTTACCAACAATGGGAACATCCAGGTTGAAATCCAAAAAACAACCTCATATGTATTAGCCTCAAAATCAACTCAAATCTAAACAAAACAAAACAACAACAAGAAAACTACGAATAAATTTAACCAAAAATGTGAAGGACTTCTACTGTGAAAATTTAAAAATATAAAAAGAGAAATTGAAGGAGATTCAAGGAAATGCAAAATCTTTCAATGCTTTCACAAATAACATTGTGAAAACTGCACTACTGCCCCCAAACAATTGACAATGCACTACCCATCAAAATCCCAACAATATTCTTCAATACAGTAGAGAAAGCAATCCAAATTTAATATGAAATTAGAGAATTACAGATGAAAAAGTAGGCTTAGAAATGAACTCATGGGCCTATAATCATCTTACATACACACACACACACACACACACACACACACACACACACACACACACACACACACACACACACACAAACACACAATGGAATTCTATTCACCCATTAGAAAGGATGTCTTTTCACCAGTCTTAAGGAAAATGAAAGGCTTGGGAAATTTATGCTAAAAGAAAGGAATGCAGACGCAGAAAAATACAGGTTTCATGGATTCATTCATTTATGGTAGCTAAAAGGTGCCTACAAATCTACAAGTAAACAAGACAGATTCTACCCCTTCCCAGTTAGAATGGCCATTATCAATAAAACTAATAAGAGCAAATGCTGCCATGGGTGTAGCCAATTGGGAACCTCCCTGGGCTGGCTTTGAACCATGATCCTCAGATCTCAGCCTCCTGAGTAGTAAGGATTACAAGCGTGAGCCACCAGCACCCGTCTCCAATTGGGAATTCTATTACAGTGTTGGTGGGAAGTTAAACTTGTTCCACTCCTCTGGAATGCAGTATGGAGTTTCCTCAAAAGACTAAACATAGATCTCTCATGACCCCGTAATTCCCCTCATGGGCAGTAATCTAATAAATAAACAAGCTCACATTAACGCTACAAGCATAACCATATTCAGGGCCTGGGCCCAGAGTTCAAGGACTGGAAAAATATGTTACCACTGTTGGTATTTGATCCCGAAAATATGAACTTTTTGACATAAGATAACAAACCATTGTATTTGCAGTAGCTAGGACAGGATTTAAATGTTGTGAGTGATAAAATGGCTTCTTTGTTGAATGTTAGGAAAAGATGTAGGCAGTCCAAAAAAAGGGAGATTTTTTTGGTCTTGGTCCAAGGGCTTTAAGTCTGGGCTTGTGTACTGTCTCTGAGCTCTTCAACACAAATGGAGATAAGAGTCTCAGGGACTGTCCTGCCAGGCTGGCTTTGAAAAGCAGTCCTCAGTTCTCAGCTTCCTGAGTAGCTAGGATTACAACTGTGAGCCTCTGGCACCAGGCTAAAAATGGGGGATTTTTAAAAAAGAAAATCCCCCTCTTCATCTATGTCTAAACCTCACATATCACTATTAGAACACTTCACCCTCAACTCCATTTCATCAGACATTTGTAAATTTTCTGTTTTCCTTCACGTGGGAATACTGCAGTAAATATCAACTCAGCTGTGGGAATGGATCAATTGTATGGTATTTGCTAGCACATAAATCAGCACATCAAAACAAATGAAACCCTCATTTGGAATATTTTTTCTTTTTTTATTACAAATCTGTGCTTGATTCCTTCCTAATGTGATATTGGACCTCGTAACTGAGTGATGACGTTTTCTTTCTCTTCAGCAATTGGCTTTCTCCTACATGTGGTCAAATATTTAAGAATGCAAAGATTTCCATTGATAATTCATCAAGCTGACCTCTAAGAGAATGCACATATCTGGAATTTGGTCTGCTGTCTTGTTCTTATATGCACAGGCTTTCTAAGATTTATTTGCTGTACAAGGAAGTGTATTTTCCAATCTTCGTGTGACCAATTTTAGTCTCTCTGATCAGTCTTTTGACCCTCTCTCTGAAGTCTTATTTCAGTCTGCCTCATAAAAATATATTAGTTATCAGATAAATGACTCTCAGCTTCCGTATTTTGCCTGACTTCATGTAGGCTGTGATAGTTGCCCTGAGTTGCTGTTCCTACTGGAGTTGTGTTTTGTTTTGTTTTTAGAGGCCTAGGATTACTATTCAAGGTAGTAGCTTCTCTGGACCCCTTTCATCCCCAGGCCTAGAGTCAATGGGTTTTTTCCTAAAGATACTAAGAACAGCTGAATAAATTCCTGTTTTAATTGTCTCAAAATGAGGCAATCCGGCATCCTTGCAAAGCCATGGATAATCCAATGTAACCACTTAAAAAATGGTCTATCAAGATGGCTTTTCAAGGTTGACTGTGAAAAATGTTCATTTCCAAGTCAACAACATAAAACAGATCACATCCCTGGGAGCTGACTTTTGGAAAGAAGGTACCCCTTCCTTCCTTCTTTTATGATAGACCAAACCATAATATTCTGCAGTTGTGGTCAGCCTTGAGCACATTTCCCTTATAATATTCTGTAGTGTAAAAGAGGACCAACTATCAAAATAAAGGTGAAAATACTTATCTACTACACACTGATTTATCTTTTTTATATCTGTTCTTATTTTCATTACATCAAACATGGATAATTTAAACTTGGGATTAAACAAGTGGCAAAATATTGATAGAATAAACATTCAGTTTACCTTCATATATCCAATATAATACACTTAACCCTTTATGGAAAAAATAAATCCAACAATAGAAACAATGGCAGGGATATAAAATAATCCTCAACTCAGAAACTCAGTCTCTCTATAAATATTTATTTGGTAGAAAACAATAAAATTTAATTAATGAATGTGACTTTTAAGTATCATCAGAAACACTCCTCATATACATAATTGTTTATAATTTTATAGATGTCACCTTGGCAAGAATTTAATATGCATGTAGAAATCAAATTTCCACAATTTAAGCTAGATGAGAGGAGCCAAACTCTGATGTACTGTGTGGTGTGAATATTACCACAGTGCTGAACCCTTCCACCTAATACCAAGTCATGTGCAATAATTTATTATTTGATGTTAAGATGAGTGCGAAGTGTAGAAAACACTTTGAATTATTACATTAATTCACAGAAATGAAACAATAATTATGTCATTCGTTTAAATTCTAATGCTTCTCAATTTTACAATTCATGCTATATATTATTGAACTTAGTTTCACTTTCTATTCTATAGCTACTGAAATTAAAATTATATATTAAACATTCAATATTAAGAAATCAATAAGAAGTAACCTAATTTTAAAATGATATACTATTAAACTGTGATTTGAAGTATAGTTCCAACAAGTTGTGAGGTTAAGAAAACATTACTAGAATTATTAGTAACATTTTATAACTTACCAGCTTGTTATTTGTTTACTAATTGTGTCATTTTTTATTCTTGGTCCAAGTTATCTCTTCACCTTAATTGTTTAGTTTTCTATTTTATCTCTATTGGTTTACTGATTGTACATTTTGTTTTCCCTTTTTAGTGACTGACATGAGGCTGAAAATCTGCATCCTAGTTTATTACTTCCTATGTTAAAGTCAAATTACTGCTCTCCACAGCTGTTTCACTCTTCTTTGTATAGTACAGTATTTCCCCGCTCACATCTCCTGTATTGCTGCTTGCTATCATGTATTTTATGTTTTATATTTAAATTTTATTGTCAAGTTAATGTACAGAGGGGTTATAGTTACATAAGTAAGATAATGAATTCATTTCTTTTATAACTTGTTATCCCTTCGCACATTTTTCTCCCTCTTTCATCCCAATGCCCCCCAAGACTATTTCCAACGTATTGTCTTGTGAGTATCACTGTTGCATAAGTTCCCCCTTTTGTCCTTTGTCTCACCATTTTGCTTTTTCCCTTGCCCTTAACTAGTTCAGATCAACATATTTACAATATCCAGGGTATCAAAATCAAATACAGTTCCTACAGAGGATAAACCATAGGCGTGGAAAACACAAAAGGATAAAAAGAAATCACATATTACATTTAGAACAACAAGAAATAACATATCTTGGAGATCATTTCCCTTGGAATCACCACACACCCTCATATGTACATAGCTATTGAGCTATTCTTCTCATCTACTAAGATTATCCTTGATGTACACAATAATGCTCCCCTATTACACAGTAATTGCACTTCTTGGCATTTACCCAAGTGATCACAAACAAGATCACACTAAAGCTACCAGAACAATTATGTTTATCACAGTATTATTTATGATAGCTAGGCTAAGGAATAAACCCAGACACTCCTCAGTAGATCAATGGATCAAGAGAATGTCACACACACACACACACACACACACACACACACACACACACACGGAATACTATGCTTCCATCAGAAAGAATGATACCACCTCATTTGTACTGATATGGAAGATCTTGGGAAAAAAATCATATTAAGTTATGTAAGCCAGACTTAAAGAAACATAGGTCCCATGGTTTCCCTTATTTGGAATTATTAGTTTACATCTAGGATAATCTCATGTATTTAAATTTGACATTTTGTTCTATGTTGAGCATACAACATTATTGCTACCTTGTTTGTTATTTCTGCAAACAGGCAGGTATATTTAAAGAATTACGTTCATGTCATCCATTACTGAAGGAAGAACATCTAAAAGAGCAGCCCCTACTAGGAAGAACAACTCCTACTCATTTAGCTTCATTCCTATCTTATGCCAGTATTGTCCTCTGTATCCTCATGTTGTACATCAAATTGTATACTTGGTCATCCTGTATATTTACTATCTTCTACATTGTGACCTAAATGCCCCAGCAATTCCAGTTTGCTTTACTTTAAAAAAATTATCTCATAATGATTGAGGTTGGTGTGTGTGTGTGTGTGTGTGTGTGTGTGTGTGTGTGTGTGTGTGTGTGTGTGTGTGTGTGTGTGTGTGTATGCGCGCGCGCGCGCGTAGTTTTACAGGTATCAGAAGACAACATTTTTCTTCATTTAGAATACATTTTTCAGGTCATTGTAAGCTATGCCTAATTGGAGAAATCTCTTGCTATTTTAAAGATGAAACAGAAAAATATATTTGTGCATGCACCACAGTTGTTTTATTAGTCTGTT
Organism: Dipodomys merriami; assembly: GCF_024711535.1. Taxonomy (NCBI): domain Eukaryota; kingdom Metazoa; phylum Chordata; class Mammalia; order Rodentia; family Heteromyidae; genus Dipodomys; species Dipodomys merriami. The sequence continues at coordinate 166,436 of NW_027206207.1, read as the reverse complement.
GTTGAACACTTAACTTCTATTTATATCTGGGCAGCTGTTGTGGACAATGTGAATAACAAACAACTACACATATATTTTCCAGTTACCCAGAGAGAAATAATCAAATGATTGGTGTGTCAGATGGTATTTCAACTTTGCATTTCTTTAGAAAACTGCAAATTACTTTCTACAATGAGAATACTAACCTGTATTTTGAACAAGAGTGTAGAAAATTTCCTTTTCTCACACTCTCACCAACATTATTACATTTTGAGTTTTTTAAGGGCAGGTTTTTACAATGTGCAGAACCCCAGCCTGGCCTTAGACCCAAATCCTCTTACTCCAAACTGCTAAATGCTTGGAATTACAAGCCTTTTAACCACACCTGGTTCCTTTGATTTTTTTGATAAGAGTTGTTATAGTTATGAAGTAGTATCATAGTAATTTTCAATTGCATTTCTATAATGACTTCTGTTCACAAAGCTTTAACCTAGCATAGAAGTGGTATTAAACACAACTTTGTAAACACACTGGCGCTTTTCAGGACTTTTTGGAAAACGTGTCTATTCAGAACTTTTGTCCATTTTTAATCGTTTCTTGTTAATCTCATTTTTAATCTCTCTATACAAAATCAATACTTAATTCAATATAGTAGAAAGAAAAAAAATTAAGCAACTCCTAACATTTTTCAATTTTCAATAATATTATTTAAATAATTTTTTTTTACACTTAAGACTATATAAATAAATTTAGTTAGACCTTTTACAAGGCTATATGTATTTTATTTATTTTTCGTTCATGGCTCTTTCCAAAGCCTGCGTGTCTAATTTTTCTAGGTTTCTTTCAGTCCCATGTAGTTCAGATTTCAAACTGAAGTATAAATGGAAAGAAGCACAGAAACAATAGAGTTCCTCTCATCTGATGATGCCTCTACAAGAATGAGGAAAGAGTTCAATCTTCTAAGGACCTTTGATTGGCTATCAAAAAGAGAATTCATTCCTCTAGGTCTTCCCTATTTTTGCAATTTAACTTAAATGATGTAAAACACAATATACTACTCAGAGACTTTTACGTTTTCATCAGTTTTGCACATTTTAATATGGACTTCACCTCAGTCTACAACATTCCTTCATTATTCTGTCCCTGATGTTTTTATACTGTCAAGACATAATAAAACCAGTTTGATTTACAGCATGAGAAGTTATCCACCTGGCTGACTTTGAAGCAGAGCATGGTCAATAGACAACATTCCTTCTGGTTTCTCATTACATGTAATGGCTTTTGTAATACTGATTGCATTCTATTTAGTATTTTTTAAAAAAAACTGCTGGCTAGTTTGTGACCATTTGGGTAAATGCCCCAAAGTGGTATTGTTGGATCATAGAGGAGTTCTATGTGGAGTCTTTGGAGGAAACTCCATACTACTTTCCAAAGCTGTTGAACAAGTTTACACTCCCAACAATAATGCATTAAGGTTCCATTCTGTCCACAACCCCACCAGCATCTGTTGTTTTTAGAGTTCATGATTATAGCCATTCTAACTGGGGTGATATGGTATCTCAATGTTGTTTTGATTTGCATTTCTTTTATGGGTAGAGAGGTTGAGCATTTCTTCATGTGTCTATTGGCCATACTTATTTCCTCTTCAGAAAAGTTTCTCTTTAAGTCTTAAGCTCACTTATTTATTGGACAGTTGTTTCTTTGAGGATTTGTCGTTGGGGGATTTAGTTTTTTTGGGTTCCATGTATATTTTAGATATGAGACTCTTGTCCATTACCAGCACAACTATGTTTATTGAAGCATTATTTATCATGGCTAAAATATGAAACAAACCCAGATGTCCCTCACTAGATGAAAGGATGAAGAAAATGTGATATATATATATATATATATATATATATATATATATATATATATATATATATATATATATATATATATATATATATATACACACAATGGAATTCTATGCCTCCATCAGAAAGAATGACATTGCCCCATTTGTTAGGAAATGGAAAGACTTAGAAAAAATTATATTAAGTGAATTAAGCCAGGCCCAAAAAAACATAGGTAATAGGTCCCATGGTTTCCCTTATTTGGAAAAACTATTATATGTCTGAGACAAGCAGAAAAGGTCAGATAAGTTGATGTTAGGTGAAATGAACCCCAAGATAAGGATTCAATTGATTTTTTTCTTTATTGCAATTGTTTCAAACATTTATAAGATTATTTCTTTGTTGATTTGTATGTCCATCCCCCATGGTATAACCCATGCTTTCACTGTATTTGTTGTTGGTATAGCTTGTGGAGGGGAAAGGAAAAAACAAATCATTTAAATAGGGATGCAGGTGACTCATTGTAATAATGAGATGTACAAATCCTTATGTCGAAAAATGAAATTTACATCTTTGGTGGGGAGGGAGAGTTTATGGGATGAGGAGTGTGGAGGGAGATGGGAAGGGATGGGAACAAGAAGCAAAGGAGGCATCAATGCTTGATAAGAAATATACTCATTATCTTGCCCATGTAATTGTAATTGTTATTCCTAGCAGTTTATGTTAAGTATTTCACAAGTTTTTTTTCTCTTAATTCTGAAGAAAACATTTGCTATAATTCTAATATTATTAACATTTTAGTGTTAGGAAATATTGTAATTAAAGGCACTAAGTGCATGGCCCAAATACACACAGTGGGGAAAGAAATGATTCAAAATTTCAAAAAGTAAGCAATAAAAAAGTAGGTAAAATCCTCTCCATTCCCTTACTCTTTCAACTCAATATTCATGCTGTCCAAGAAATAATAGCATAGCAATTATTTCCCACGGTAATTGTTTTCTGTCACATTTTCTCTTCAACACAATGTTGGTGACATTGGGTTATCATGCTCAGAGCTGAGCTCATAAATTTAGGTCTAAAGAGAGCCAAATTTCTTCTGTAGCACATTTCCAGTATACATTTTAAAAAGTACTAAAGGTCTGGGAAGGTGGCTCAGTGGTAGAGCGCTTGCCTTGCATGCATGAGGCCCTGGGTTCGATTCCTCAGCACCACATAAGCAAAAAAGAAAAAAAGGCGGAAGTGGCGCTGTGGCTCAAGTGGTAGAGCACTAGCCTTGAGCTGAAGAGCTGAGGGACAGTGCCCAGGCCCAGAGTTCAGGCCCCACGACCGGACCCGCCCCCCCCCAAAAAAGCAGTACTAAAACTAGCTGGTAGCTGGAGGCTCACACTTATAATCCTGGCTACAAAGGAAGCTGAGATCTGAGGAATGCGCTTCAAAGCAAGCCCAGGCTGGAAAGTCTGTGACACTCTTATCTCCACTAAACAACTAGGAAAGCAGAAGTGGCACTGTGCCTCAAGAGGTAGAGCACTCACCTTCAGCTGAAAGGCGCAGGGAGAGCAACCAAGCCCAGAGTTCATGCCGCATGACCAATTTAAAAAAAAAAGATTAAAACTTTTAAATACCATCACTTACTGTCTTTTAAGAATCCAAAAATGAAATAAATTCACATATAATCACTCCAAAATGCTTTAAAAGTGGGAGATGGTAAACAAGCCTCCATGAAGTAAATTTTCTTCTACTTTTTAAATTATTCTGAAAGCCTTGTGCTGGTTGGTCACACCTCTAATTCTGTCTACTCGGGTATCTGCTCAGGAACCTGAGATCTGTGGATAACCGTTAGAAGCGAATCAGGACAGAAAATATTCATGAGATTATTTTTAAAAAATTACAATGGAATTCTATGCCTCCATCAGAAAGAATGACATTGCCCCATTCGTTAGGAAATGGAAAGGCTTGGAAAAAATTATATTAAGTGAAGTAAGCCAAGCACAAAGAAACATAGGTCCCATGGTTTCCCTTATTTGCAATATCTAGTATATGTATGAGTCAAGCAGAAAAGGTCAGATAATGTGATGTTAGGAAAATGACCCCTTACATATGTATTTAAATGATTTTTCTTTCATGAATTTTTTTCTAACGCATTTATAAAATTATTTCTTTATTGCTTTGTATATCCCTCCCCCACAGTATAACCCCTGCTTTCACTATATTTGATGTCAGTATAATTTGTGGAGGAGAAGAGGAAAAACCAGTTGTTTAAGGATACAGGTGGACACGTTGAAACAATGAGAAGTACAAGTTGTCATGTCGAAAACGAACTTTACAACTTTGGTGTGGGGGGGAGGATGGGATGGGGGGTGGGGGGAGGCTGGGAAGGGATGTGAAGGGTAAACAAAGGAGGAGGGTTCAATGCTTGATAAGAAATGTACTCATTATCTTGCCCATGTAATTGTAACCCCTCTGTACAGTATGTTCACAATAAAAAATAATAAAAATATTAAAAAAATGAATGAACTAGCAAAGAGCCAAGAATGGAGATGTAGCTTATATAGTAGCTCATCAATCTAGAGAAGAATGGCCTAGCGGGACCTTGACGCACTGAATTCAAACTCTGAGAATGAAAATGCGCAGGCATGCACATACACATACATACACAAACACACATTTATTCAAAATATCTGCATATCAGTGTTTTGCATTAATTTCTTTGTTAATGATATTATCCGGGTAAACTAGGGGAAATATTCTCTTCCATCCCATAACATTTTTATATTTTTTATTGTAAAATACTGTACAGAGTGGTTACAGTTACACGAAAAAGTAATAGTTCATTTCCTATCAAGCATTGTTACCTCCTCCTTTGTTTTTCCCTGCCATCCCTTCCTTCCCACCCCCACAAGTACACTCCCCTTCCCTACCCTCCTAAATTGTAAAGTTCGTTTTTCAACAAACTGTCTTGTGCGTCACATTGTTGCAATGGGTCATACTGTAACCTTATTTAACCGTTTTGTTTTTTCCCTTTCCATCCCCAAATTAGAGAAGTGTATATACAAGATGGAGGTGCACCAACATCAGATACAGTGTAAACAGGGGTTTAACTGTGGGGGATGAACATACAAAAAATCACATTGTACATTATAAATATATTAGAAACCACAGGAAGAAATAAAAAACCACTTGTGTCCTTATCATGGGGTTCATTTACCTTAACATCATCTTATCTAGTCATATGCACATGCTTTTGACCTTTTTTTTTAATTGTGAAAATACCATACAGAGGAGTTACAATTACATGGAAAATGTAATGAGTACATTTCTTATCAAGCATTGTTGCCTACTCCTTTTTTTCGCCTTACCATACCTTCTTTGCTTATCCCAGATATGCATTAGTTATTGCAAATAAGGGATACCACAGGCCCTATGTTTCTTTTTTTTTATTGTGAAAATGCCATACAGAGGGGTTACAATTACATGCGTGAGTTATTGAGTACATTTTTTTATTGTGAGAATACTGACAGAGGAGTTACAATTACATGGGCAAGAAAACGAGTACATTTCTTATCAAGCATTGTTGCCTCCCCTTTGTTTCCCCTTCCCAACCCTTCCCACACTCCACCACTTTCCCCACCCTGTCCTCCTCCCCCCAAAGTTGTAAAGTTCATTTTATGACATAATAACTTGTACATCTCATTGTTGCAATGGGTCCACTTGCTCCTCCTTTGTTTCCCCTTCCCATCCCTGCCCATCTCCCACCCCCTACACCCACCAACCCCTCCACCACCCCAGCCCCCCCCCCACTGTCCACATCCCTTAACACCCGGCCCAAATCATTTTTTGACATAACGACTTGTTCATCTCATTGTTGCAATGGGTCCACCTGCATCCCTTTTTAAATGATTTGTGTTTCCCTTCCAGTGCACAAAATATACCAACATCAAATACAGTGAAAACAGGGGCTTTAGCTTGCAGGAGGAACATACAAAGCAACAAAGAATTCATCTTATAAATATCTTAGAAACAATCGCAAGAATTAAAAACCATTTGAATCCTTATCTTGGGGTTCATTTTGCCTAACGTCAACTTATATGATGTTTTCTGCTTGTAGCAGACACATACTAGTTATTGCAATTAAGGAAACCATGGGACCTATCTTTCTTTGGGCCTGGCTTACTTCACTTCTTTGGGCTGGCTTAATTCACTTAATATAATTTTTTCCATGTCTTTCCATTTCCTAACAAACTGGGTGATGTCATTCTTTCTGATGGAGGCATAGAATTCCAGTACACACACCAGTACACACACACACACACACACACACACACACACACACACACACACACACAAACACACACACACACACATTTTCTTGATCCATTCATTTACTGTGGGGCCTCGGGTTTGGTTCTGTATCTTAGCTTTGGTAAATAATGCTGCAATGAACATAGTTTTGCTGGTAGTTTTAGTATGGTCTTGTTTGTGATCATTTGGGTGAATGCCCAAAATGGGATTGCTGGGACTTAGGGGCGCTCTATTGTAGTCTTTTGAGGAACCGCCATACTACTTTCCAAAGTCTTCGAACAAGTTTAAACTCCCAACAACAATGCATTAAGGTTCCCTTCTGTCCACATCCCCTCTAGCATCTGTTCTTTTAAAAAATCTAGAATGCTTCACGAAGTTGAGTGTCATCCTCAGTCAGGGGCTATTCTTCTCTTTATTGTTCCAATGTTAGTGTATGTGCTACTGAATTGAGCACAGAACATTTTTTATACATAAAGTGTAATTGATTTTCTTAAACTAGACAATTCCACAAAAATTAAATTCAAAAGAATTGTCGTGAAATTTTAGAACCATGTATTTCTTACATAAGAACACATTTAAGAATAAAGTCAAGTTTGACATGTCAAAAACAAAATAATACCAGATATTTGTTGTTCAACAGATGTGTAGGAGGAGGAATTCAATTATTCTGTACAAGGAACTTGCCATAATGAACACTATAGAAAGTGTTAAGTTTTGTTAAAAGTTTTAATGTTTTAAATATGTTTAATTTTGGGAATTTGCTCATATATGCCAAAATTAAGACTATTTAGCAGGTTGTAAGACTTTTTCATAAAGCATTTAAGATTCATGGTACATACTACTAAATATGTACATTTCAGAGTTTATAGAAACTTTACTAATGAGAAGTTGCAAAGTGTTTGTGTAAAGAAGCAGATTTAAGACATTAACTGCACAGTTTCTGTTTAAATTTAAAGGCTTCTTTACTTTATATGTTAGTGAGGAACAAATGATGGTATAAGCCATATACAAATGATGAGATGAACCATAAATAATAATCTTAATAATAATAATAATAATAATAATGATAATAATGTTTAAAGGCTACTCATAGCCTATAAAATTCTTGTTGAACATCATAGACTTAGGCAGTTTTAAATGTACAGCAATATGATAATAAATCGAATATGTAGTACATTTCAAATACTGGAAACAGTGGTAATTGAATTTTTTATTTTATTAATCATTAATATTTATATATTGGTTTTCCTTATTTGTAGCATTGTTTTCCTTGTTGTAATATAAAACAACTTTTTGTAAGTCATCATTAGGAAGTACTTTGAGAATGTTATTGGGATGGCCACAGTGTTTATTATAGGTATATGTGAATTTACAAAGAGCAAAATTAATAAGAACAAAATATTGATTAAAATTTTATCAATTAGAATCTGAATCAGGAGTGTTGATAAATGTTCACAGCTAACATCTTAGCCCTAGACTGAAGCACTAGTGTTACAATGTTGAGCACACAAAAGTGAGAGAACTGTGTTTTGTTTTGTTTTTGTTGGTTTTGGGGCTTGAACTCTGGGTCCTGGGTGCTGTCTCTCAGCTCTTCAGCTCAAGGCTAGTGGTACTACTTGAGTCACAGCACCTCTTCCATCTTTTTCTGCTTATGTGGTGCTGAGGAATCAAACCCAGGACCTCATGCATGCAAGGCAAGCACTCTACACTGAACCACCCTCCCAGCACCTGAGAGACTGTGTTTTAAAAAATCATCTAAACAACATTTACTTTCTGTTTTGTGTTATATAATGAAATAAAGAATATCTTTTTATATTTTTGAATGGTCATACTTCTAAATTTATATTAAATTCAGTCACTTTATCCTTTTCAAAGTCATGTAATATCTCTGAGAGTTTGCTTCTGTAAAGATTGTTTTTGCATTGATAATTTATTCTGAGTCATTTTTATTTTTTATCAAAATCACTTTATACTTTATGGTGTTTTGTGTTTTTTTAAGTGTGAAAATACCAGACAAAGGGGTTACAATTAAATGGGCAAGGTAATGAGTATATTTGTTATCAAGCATTTTTGCATACTCCTTTGTTTCTCCTTACTATCCCTTCCCATCTCACCCCCCTTACGTCCCATTTCCCCCTCCCCTTTCCCCCAACCAAAGTTGTAAAATTTGTTTTTCGACATAATGTCTTGTATATCTCATTATTGCAATGGATCCACCTGTATCCCTATTTAAAACATTTTTCCCCTTCCCCTCCACAAATTATACGAACATCAAATACAGTGAAATACCATGCGGGAGGGACTTAAAAAGTAACAAAGAAGTCATCTTATAAATATGTTAGAAATAATTACAGAAAAGAAAAAAATTTGAATTCTTATCTTCGGGTTCACTTCACCTAACATCAACTTATCTAACAAATTCTGCATGTCTCAGACATACACCAGTAATTGCTAATAAGAGAAACCATGGGACCAATGTTTCTTTGGGCCTGGCTTACTTCACTTAATATAATTTTTTCCAAGTTTTCCATTTCCTAACAAATGGGGCAATATCATTCTTTCAGATAGAGACATAGAATTCCATTGTGTATATATTCAACATTTCCTTGATCCATTCATCTACTGAGGGACATCTGGGTTGGTTCCATATCTTAGCTATGGCAATGCTGCAATAAATATATCTGTGTGGTAGCTTTAGTATGGTATTGTTTGTGATCATTTGGGTAAATGCCCAAAAGTGGGATTGCTGGGTCATAGGGGAGCTCTATGTGGAGTCTTTGGAGGAACCTCCATACTATCCAAAGTGGTTGAAAAAGATTACACTCTCACTAACAATGAAGTAAGGTTCCCTTCTGTCCACATTCCCTCCAGCATCTGTTGTTATTAGAGTTCTTGACTATAGCCATTCTAACTTGGGTGAGGTGATATCTCAGTGTTGATTGATTTGCATTTCTTTTATGGCTAGGGAGGTTGAGCATTTCTGCATGGCTTTATTGGTCACCCTCCTTTCCTCTTCAGAGAAGTTTCTCTTTATGTCTTTAGCCCACTTATTTATTGGGCAGTATTTTCTTTGAGTATGTGTTGTTGGGGGATTTAATTTTTTGATTTCCAGGTGTGTTTTAGATATGAAACCCTTGTCGGTTGTATGGCTAGTGAAGATCCTCTCCGATTCCGTGGGCTTTCTATTGATCCTGCTAGCTATGTCCTTTGCCATGCAGAAGCTCTGCAATTACATGCAATCCCATTTGTCCAACCTTTCTTTCATTTGTTGTGCTTTTGCATTTCTTTTCAGAAAAATCCAGCCTTTGTCAAGGAGACCTAGGGTTTATCCTATTCCATCCTGTAATGTTTTCAAAATATCTGCTTTGACTCCGAGGTCTTTGATCCATTTGGATTTGATTCTGGTACAGGGTGATATATAAGGATCTAGCCTTAATTTTCTACAAGTGATTAACCAATTTTGCCAGTACCATTTACAGAACATCCTTTCTTGATTTTATCTTTTTAGATCCTTTATCGAATATTAGATGATTATGGGTCTGTAGGTTCATTTCCGGGTTTTCAATTCTATTCCATTGTTCCTGAGATCTTTTCTTGTGCCAGTACAAAACTGTTTTAATTACTATGGCTTTGTAGTAGAGTTTGGAATTTGTTATTGATATACCTCCAACACTGTTCTTTCTGTTAAGGATCGCTTTTTTCAATTGGGGGTCTTTTGTTGTTCCATATGAATTTTTGGATTGCCTCTTCTATTTCCTTGAAGAATGCGGTTGGAATATTGATAGGTATGATATTGAACTTGTAGATAGCCTTGGAAAATATTGCCATTTTCACAAGGTTCATCCTTCCTATCGAGGAACATGGGAGGTTTTTGCCACCTTCTAAGTTCTGTTTTGATTTCCTTTTTCAGATTTTTAAAGTTTTCATCATAGAAGTCCTCACTTCTTTGGTTAAGTTAATTCCTAGGAATTTTATTTTTTGTGGGGCTATTACAAATGGAAAAGCTTTCTTGATTTGAGCCACACTTTTCTCATTGTTGGCATACAGAAAAGCCAATAATTTTTGAGGGTTAATTTTATACCCTGCTATTTTTCCAGGTTTGAATCAGCTTGAGTAATTTGGGAGTGGTGTCCTTGGGATTCGTTAAGTACAAGATCATGTCATCTGCAAAGAGGGAGAATTTTACTTCTTCTTTCCCTATTTGGATCCCTTTTATGTTGGCATATTGTCTTATTTCTGTAGCTAGGCATTCTAATACTAAATTGAACAGAAGTTGAGAGAGTGGACATCCTTGTCTCATTCCTGAGTTAAGAGGAAATGGCTTTAGTTTTTCACCATTAATTATAATGCTGGTTGTAGATTTTCCATATATAGTTTTTATTGTATTGAGGAATGTTCCATGGATTCCTAATTTTTCCAGAACCTTCATCATAAAGGAGTGTTGGATCTGGTCCAATGCCTTTTCTGCATCTGTTGAGATAACCATGTGGTTGTAATCCTTGCTCTTGTTGATGTGATAAATTATATTAATTGATTTGTGTATATTGAAACAGGTTTGCATCCCTGAAATAAATCCTGTATATTGGTGTATGATTTTTGGATGAATTGTTGAAGTCGATTGGCCAAAATTTTGTTGAGAAGTTTTGCATCAATGTTCATCAATGTAATGGGTCTATAGTTCTCTTTCTTTGATGAGTCCATGCCTGGTTTTGGGATGAGGGTTATGATGGCTTCATAGAATGTGTTCGGTAGTGAACTATCTCTTTCAATTTCATTGAAGAGTTGGAGTAGTATTGGTATGAGCTCTATTTTGAAGCTCTTGTACAATTCTGCTGTAAATCCATCAGGTCCTGGGATTTTCTTACATGGGAGGTCTCTTTTTGCTGTGTCTATCTCAATGCTTGATGTGGGCCCCTTAATATGCTTTAACTTCTTGGTTTAGTATTTGCATGTTGATAATTGCTAGCAAAAGGTCCATTTCTGCCAAGTTTTCAAATTTATTAGCATAAGGATTTGAAAATATTCCCTTATAATGTTCAGAATCTTGGTTGTTTCTGTGGTGTTGTTTCCATTCTCACATCTGAGTTTATTTATTTGGGTGTGTTCCTTCTTTTTCTAATAAGATTTGCTATGGGTTTGTCAATTTTGTTAATTTTTTCATAGAACCAACTCTTTGTTTTGTTGATTCATTCTGGTTTTTTTTTATTTCTAATTCGTTTAACTCGGATTTAATGTTAATTATTTCTTTCCATCTATTGAATTGGGGTTTATCTTGGTGCTCTTTGTCAAGGTGGTTCAGATGTCTCATTAAGTGGTTGGTTTCAGATCTCTCGAATTTGTTGGTGTAGGAACTCAGAGCTATAAACTTGCCTCTGAGTACTGCCTTTGCAGTGTCCCAGAGGAGCTGGTAATTTGTGTGTTCATTTTTGTGGAATATCATGGACATTTGAATTTCCATTCTAATCTCTTCCATGAACCCCTGGTTATTCAACAGTGTGTCATCCAGCCTCCATGTGTTACAAGACTTTTTTGGTGTTGAATTCTAATTTTATTAACTTGTGGTCTGAGAGGATGCAAGGTGTAACTTCAATGTTTCTGAATTTGGACAAGTTTGTTTTGTGACCTAAAATGTGATCTCTTTTGGAAAATATTCCATGAACTGCAGAGTAAAACGAGAATTCTGATGTTACTGGGTGAAATATTCAGTAGATGTCTGTTAAATCTATTTGCTCTATGCATTTGTTTAAATCTGCGGTTTCCCTGTTGATTTTTTTTTGTTGATTAGATCTATATAGTGGGGATAGTGGTGTGTTAAAATCCTCAACAACTAATGTCGTTGGATCCATGTGAGATCTGAGGGAAAATAGGGTCTCTTGGATAAATTTTGGTGCTTAATTGTTTGGCAATAGCATATTTAGAATTGTAATATCCTCCTGAAGTAGAGAACCCATAAGTCATATGTAGCGACCTTCTTTATCTCTTTACACTAATTTTAATTCGAGGCATATTTTATCTGATATTATTATTGCAACTCCTTCCTGTTTATGGCAGCCGTTTGCTTCGTAGATTTTATTCCATCCTTTCATTAACAAAATGTGTTTGCTTTTGTAGGTAAAGTGTGCCTCCTGAAGACAGGAGATAGAATTATCTTGCTTTTTAATCCAACTAGACAGTCTATTTCGCTAAATTGGAGCTTTAAGTCTGTTAATGTTGAGAGGTAGGACTGAGAGGTGTTTGGTAGCTCTTGCCATGCTATCCACCTCCTTGGGGGCTGTGGAAACTTGGTTTTTCCTATGGTTCTTGGATTCTCAGTTTGGGTGTGGTTTCTTAGCCCTTATTGTGGTCTTGTTGGTTTTCTGTGTGTAGGTCATCTTTAAGTATTTTTTATAGGGCTGCTTTGGTGGAGATATATTTTTCAGTTTTTCTTTGCTATGGAAGGTTTTTACTTGACCTTCGGTTATGAAGGAGAGTTTAGTTGGGTACAGTAATCTTGGTTGAAAATTGTTTGTCTTCAGAGCATGGCATACACCCTGCCAGCCTCTTCTTGCTTTACTTATCTATGCTGAAAAATATGAGATGATTCTACTTGGTTTTCCTTTATAGATGATTGATCTTTTCTCCTTGACATTTTTAAGATCTTATACTTGATCTGAATTGGTCCTGTGTGGATTATAATGTGACAATGGGAAGTGCTGTTCTGTCCTGGTCTATTTGGGGTTCTACAAGCATCTTGTATCTGAATAGGCCTATCTTTTTGAATGTTTGTTAAGTTCCCTGCTAGGATCCTGTTAAACAAATTTCCTCAACAATTAACATCTGTCTCTACGTGCTCCTCTATACCATTTGTCCTAGTAGGCCTTCTGATTGTGTATTCCAAATGTTGAATAGATCTATCATATTTCTTGGATTTGTCTTGGATAGTTGTATGTTCTTTCTCTATAATACCTAGGCTGTCTTCAATCCCCAAAATTCAATCTTCTGCATGCTCTAACCTACTGTTGAGACTTTGTACTTTGTTTTTTATTTCTTTTCCTTCTACTTTGTCGGCCTTGATGGCTTCAAATTCTTTGTTGGAGCCTTGTTTTAGATCTTCTATGAACTTCTTTACTTCCTTAATTTGGTGTTCTCAAATCACTTAGTTGATTGGTTATGGATTACTTGGACTCCGATTCCTGCTGTCAGGCTCCATTCAGCATTCCCTGTGTGGTCGCCCTGAATTCTTTCAGCTGTCTGTTTATGGATTCCATGAATGCCTATATTGATCTTTGTCTATTCTCATCCCAATGTCACAATTCCTGTGTTATGCTTTGATTAGCTTCCTCACGTTCATGCAATTCCTGTAGTTACCTTTGACTGTTCTCAGCCTGCTCACGCAATTCCTGTGTCTCTTTTCATCTGTTCTCTGCCTGCTCACGCAATTCCTTTCTTTCTCTTTGACTGTTCTCAGCCTGCTCACGCAATTCCTTTATTTCTCTTTGACTGTTCTCAACCTGTTCACGCAATTACTGTATCAGTCTTTGAGTAGTTTCCTCAAAGTCACGAAATTCCTGTACTAATGTTTGGTTTGCCTCCTCTCTCTCTCCCTATCACGTTCAAACTGAGTCCTTTGCAAGCTTTCATTTTTTTCATTCACCACGTTTACCAGTAGTGTTTGTAGTGCTTTGCAGGAACTCTCCTCCGGATTATTCATTAACTGTTCTGTCACTGGATTATCATGAATGGGAGTTGAGATACCCAGACTTGCCATTTTTCTCGTGTTTTCCGGCTTGTTCTGCACACTTGATATGAAAGTCACACCAATTTTTTTTTTGCTAAAACACTATTTTAAGGCAAGCATCAACCAAAGTCCTGTAGTTGCATAGTCAAAATGGCTGCAGATAGAACCTAGTGTAACGGATACAATCTATTCAACATCAAAAAACTATGCATTAATGGGCTAAGAACAGCAAAGATGAATTTTTCAAATCAGAAATTATTATGTTTAGGGAGAAATGTGGGGAAAAATAGAATTAGAAATATGTGGAGAAGTTAAAGTAAATTTAACCAAGTCCTAATCTCAGAGAGGGAAAGGGATTAGACAGAATGATAGGAGAGAAATTAAAAAGAAGATAATAAAAAATGAACAAAAATTTAAATTTAAAAAGTGAAACATTTAAAAATTATGTAACTTTAAAGAAGTGATATTGAGAGAAGAAAAGGATAGGATGACAGGAGGGGATGATAGAAAGGAGACATGAAAAACTAAAAAATAAAAATTCTTAAAATATTTACTTGAAAATTATATGGTATATAGATATAATACTCCTATTAAACAGTTAAGCCTAAAAGTTTGTGAATTAGATAATACATTTCTGGATTAATTATGTACACAATGGGGGATAAGTTCTAATAATTGATGAAGGTATTTATCTGGGGATGAGGCAAAACAGCAATTAAGTCACACACACACACAAAAGACAAAAAAAAATGAAAAGAATCAAAAAAATAAAAACAATTTAAAAAGGACCACATGTCAATAGCGATTTTTTTAAAAGGCACACACACACACACACACACACACACACACACACACACACACACACACACACACACACACACACACACGCACACACACACACACCCCTAAAATAAAAATTAGGAGAAGAAGAAAAAACGATTAATAGAAAACAATTAAAAAATTAAAAAAAATAGTACCAAAAAGAGTTGTTTAATTTTCCGGGGTGTGTGTGTGTGAGGAATGGGAAGATCCTGTATCTTCCCTGTGTCTGTAACCAATCTCTTCGTGGAGTCTTTGGTCTGCTTGTGGTGTTTGGTTTTCCTGTGGCCTGATTGATTTCTTACATCAGTTTGTTTGAGCAGTCAATAAAATGTTCCGCTTTATCCAGGATATTGTGATCCTCCTTCAGGCTAGTTCAGTGGGAGGGAGATCTGCTTTGAGTATCATGAAAGAGAAAGATGGCTGTTTCCTCTAGTTTGGAGATGCTGTGATGAGGCTACGTTCTGGGTAGAGTTGAGGCGTTTCAGCAAACAGTAGCTTTTCCCTGAGGGGCTAGCTCTTGAGACACTCCCAGACCCCAGCCTGGAGACATTCTCAAGGTTTATGTTTATTGAATTTCAATTAATTATCTAGGCTGCTGTAGGTAGGGGCAGCATCTGGTTCTGTTAACCCAGTGAAGATATTCACTCCTCTGGGGGGCAGAACTCTCTCTGCTTGGGTTAGGTGACTGTTTCCTGGGTGGATCTGAGCCTGGAAGGTCAGGTCAGATACCTGTGACCTACTAAATGACTCTTTTGTTTTCTTCCAAGGCCTGAGTTGGAGCTAGTTGCTCTGCCTGGCCTTTCTCAGTATCAAAGATGATATCTGTTGGGATGGGGAGGGGCAGCCTTCCCTCTTCTGCTCCATGAGAAGGAGTGAGGATGTCAGGATTCTACTCAAACAGGAGTCTTTGTTCCTGGTTATCTCTGGTCTGTGATCTGCAGGATGAATTTATCTGCTCCTTTTCATTTCTTGTTGGTGTTGAGTAGAATCCGCTCACCCACTGCATATGGCGCCTTTGTCCTGGACACTCTGTTGTAGATATGGTGGCTATAGGTGCCACAGATGTTGCCACAACCGTGGCTACTGGCAAGTGCTCAGATCTGTCTTCTTGCCTGGATCTTCCCTCTCTAGTCAAACTCTGTGTACAGTGTTGGCACACTTGGTGTGATAATCTAGGCTAGTACTGTTCACTGGAACACTAAAACTGCTTTGTATGTGAGAGCTTGTTTAGCCTCCAGGTTCTCCTCAACCATCTTCCTCCGACCTCCACGAAACGCTTTATATTTTATGTTGATTGGTTATTATGCAACAAATACCTTCAAATGTACATGTAGTGTCAAAAGATAGGCATATGAATATTCTCATACAGCTCTTATTTATCTGTTATGCACTTTCAAAATTATGATATTTCTCTCTCTACTCTCTAACATTTCCTCACTTTCTCTTTCATGCTTCATGTCTGCTGCTTAGAAGTTCTGGTGGTCTACTATTATCCTTCAGGATCCACTGGTTTGTGGGAACATGATATGGACAATCAGTCACCTTTGCCTTATTGAGGAGTTACAACTGTGATGTGATATTATTATTTGCCATTCTAAATGGTAAAACAACAGATCTAGGAATTCCTTTTCAATTTTATTACTATTATAAATTTTATCTCATAGGAATAATTGGGATGGATAAGATACTTTTAACCTGTGACATAAAAGTACGTTTCCTTTTACAAACAACCTTTTCCTTTGAGTATCAGTGAGTAACTACATGTAATGAAAACAAAGCTATCCTATGGAAAGTAGACTAAAAAACAAGATAATGAGGAAGTGAGTACAAAGGATAACCGTCATAGAGCACAGATCCTTAGAGCAGGTTATCATGTACACTTTGTGAGAATGACAATGTGTTAGGAACTATACATTAAATCACTGAACACTTGATATATATCTGCAAATATATTTATATATTTACATTTGTTTATATATGCATATATGTATGTGCCCTTATATATGTACACATGTATGTTAATATACTCACAAATACACACATACATATATCCATGTATACATGCACACATGGAGAAAGACACATAGTTACAGTCAACATAAGTTTCACTAGTTGTTGAATATTCCTTAGATGGAATTCTTGGAACCAAATATGTTGAAGATGTATTTGTCTCTAAGAGTTCTTTTACCACTCCTCTTATCTCTTTTTTTTTAATTAATTTAATTTTATTTGTGAACATACTGTACAGAGGGGTTACAATTACATGGGCAGGATAATGCGTACATTTCTTACCAAGCATTGCACCCTCCTCCTTTGGTTTACCCTTCACATCCCTTCCCAGCCTCACCCCACCCCCTCAATCCCAATCCTTCTCCTACTCCCCCTTCCCCCACCTCCTGCACCGACATTGTAAAACTCGTTTTGGACATGACAACTTGTACTTCTCATTGTTGCAACAGGTCCACCTGTATCCTTAAACAACTGGTTTTTCCCCCTCTCCTCCACAAGTTATACAGACATCAAATATAGTGAAAGCAGGGGTTATACTGTGGGGGAGGGACATACAAAGCAACAAAGAGATAATCTTATAAATGCGTTACAAACACATGCATGAAAGAATAAAAAACATTAAAATACATATCTAAGGGTTCATTTTCCTGACCTCACATTATCTGACCTTTTCAGCTTGATTTATACATATACTAGATATTGCAAATAAGGGAAACCATGGGACCTATGTTTCTTTGGGCCTGGCTTCCTTCACTTAATATAATTTTTCCAAGTTTTTCCATTTCCTAACAAATGGGGCAATGTCATTCTTTCTGATGGAGGCATAGAATTCCATTCTGTATATATACCACATTTTCTTGATCCATTTATCTACTGAGGGACATCTGGGTTGGTTCCATATCTTAGCTATGGTAAATAATGCTTCAATAAACATAGTTGAGCTGGTACCTTTAGTGTGGTCTTTTTTGTAAACATTTGGGTAAATGCCCAAAAGTGGGATTGCTGGGTCATAGGGGAGTTCTATGTGAAGTCTTTTGAGGAACTTCCATACTGCTTTCCAAAGTGGTTGAACAAGTTTACATTCCCACCAACAATGAAGTAAGGTTCCTTCCTGTCCACATCCCCTCCAGCATCTGTTGTTGTTAGAGTTCTTGATTTTTGCCGTTCTAACTGGGGTGAGGTGATATCTCAATGTTGTTTTGATTTGCATTTCTTTTATGGCTAAGGATGTTGAACATTTCTTCATGTGTCTATTAGCCATTCTTCTTTCTTCTTCAGAGAAGTTTCTCTTTAAGTCTTTCGACCACTTATTTATTGGGCAGTTGTTTCTTTGAGGATTTGTTGTTGGGGGGGTTTAATTTTTTGAGTTCCATGTATATTTTAGATATGAGACCCTTGTCCGTTGTATGACTAGTAAAGACCCTCTCCCAATCGGTGGGCTTTCTATTAATCTTGCTAGCTATGTCATTTGCCCTGCAAAATCTCTGCAACTTTATGCAATCCAATTTGTCCAACTTTTCTTTGATTTATTGTGTTTCCGGGTCTCTATTCAAAAAATTTCGGCCTGAGCCAAGGAGACCTAGGTTTTCTCTTCTTCCATCCTGTAATGTTTTCAGAGTGTCTGCTTTGACTTCAAGGTCTTTGATCCATTTGGAGTTGATTCTGGTGCAGGGTGATATATAAGGATCTAGCTTTAGTTTTTTAAAAGTATTTAACCAATTTTGCCAGCACCATTTACTGAAGAGGCTGTCTTTCTTCCATTCTATTGTTTTAGCTCCCTTATTGAAATTAGATGGCTATAGGTCTATAGGTTCATTTCTGGGTTTTCAGTTCTATTCCATTGGTCCTGAGGTCTGTTCTTATGCCAATACCAAGCTGTTTTGATTACTATGGCTTTATAATAGAGTTTGAAATTTGGTATTGATATTCCTCCAGCAGTGTTCTTTCCTTTGAGGAGCTTTTTTGCTATTCGGGGTCTTTTATTGTTCCATATGAATTTTTGGATTGCCTCTTCTATTTCCTTGAAGAATGAGGGTGGAATTTTGATAGGTATCGCGTTGAACTTGTAGATAGCCTTGGGAAGTATTGCCATTTTCACGATGTTAATCTTTCCAATCTAGGAGCATGGGAGGCTTTGCCATTTTTTTAGTTCTGTGTTGATTTCCTTTTTCAAGATTTTAAAGTTTTCATCATAGAGGTCCTTCACTAATTTAGTTAAGTTAATTCCTAGGTATTTTATTTTGTGTGGGGCTATTACAAATGGAGTTGCTTTCCTAATTTCAGCCACACTTTTCTCATTGTTGGCATACAGAAAAGCCATTGATTTTTGGGGGTTAATTTTATAACCTGCTACTTTGCCAAAGTTTTGAATCAGCTTGAGTAATTTGGGAGTGGAGTCTATTGGATTCTTTAAATACAAGATCATGTTATCTGCAAAGAGGGAGAGTTTTATTTCTTCTTTCCTTATTTGGATCCCCTTTATGTCTGCATCTTGTCTTATTGCTGTAACTAGGCATTCTAATACTAGATTGAAGAGGAGTGGAGAGAGTGGGCATCCTTGTCTTGTTCCTGAGTTAAGAGGAAATGGCTTTAGTTTTTCACCATTGAGTATAATGCTGGCTGTAGGTTTGTCATATACAGCCTTTATTGTATTGAGGAATGTTCCATGGATTCCTAATTTTTCCAAAACCTTCATCATAAAGGGGTGTTGAATCTTGTCGAATGCTTTTTCTGCATCTATTGAGATAACCATATGGTTCTTATTCTTCCTCCTGTTGATGTGATGAATAATATTAATTGATTTGCGTATATTGAACCAGCTTTGCATCCCTGAAATGAATCCTGTTTGATCGTGGTGTATGATTTTTTGGATGAATTGTTGAAGTCGATTGGCCAAAATTTTGTTGAGAAGTTTTGCATCAGTATTCATCAAAGAAATGGGTATATAGTTCTCTTTCTTTGATGAGTCCCTGCCTGGTTTTGGGATGACGGTTATGATGGCTTCAAAGAATGTGTTCGGTAGTGAGCTTTCTCTTTCAATTTCATTGAAGAATTGGAGGAGTATTGGTGTGAGCTCTGCTTTGAAGGCCTTGTAAAATTCCTCTGTAAAACCAACTGGTCCTGGACTTTTCTTAGCTGGGAGGTCTCTTATTGCAGTTTCTATTTCAGTGCTTGATATGGGCAGGTTAAGATAGTTTAACTCATCTTGGTTTAGTTTTGGCATGTCAATATTTGCTAAGTAAAGGTCCATTTCTTTCAAGTTCTCAAACTTATTAGCATAAAGTTTTGAGAAGTATTCCCTTATAATGTTCTGAATCTTAGTTGTTTCCATGGTGATGTTTCCATTCTCATCTCTGAGTTTATTAATTTGGGTGTGTTCTCTTCTTTTTCTGATAAGATTTGCTAAGGGTCTGTCAATTTTGTTAATTTTTTTCAAAGAACGAACTCTTTGTTTTGTTGATTCTTTCTTTTTTGGATTCTAATTCATTTAATTCTGATTTAATATTGATTATTTCTTTCCGTCTTCTGTATTGGGGTTTATCTTGCTGCACTTTTTCAAGGAGATTTAGATGTGTCATTAACTTGTTAGTTTCAGATCTCTCCAATTTTTTGTTGTAAGAGCTCAGAGCTATAAACTTGCCTCTGAGTACTTCTTTGCAGTGTCTCAGAGGAGCTGGTAATTTGTGTGTTCATTTATGTTGAATAGCATGAACATTTGAATTTCCTTTCTAATCTCTTCCATGACCCACTCATGATGCAGCAGTGTGTTGTTCAGCCTCCATGTGATGCTGGACATTTTTTGGTGGCTTCTGGTTTTGAGTTCTAATTTTATTCCCTTGTGGTCAGAGAGTTTGCAAGGTATAACTTCAATGTTTCTGAATTTGGACAAGTTTGCTTTGTTGCCTAAAATGTGGTCTATTTTAGAAAATGTTCCATGTGCTGCTGAGAAAAACGTGTATTCTGATGCTGCTGGGTGAAATGTTCGGTAGATGTCTGTTAAGTCTAGTTGATCTATGCAACTGTTTAGATCTGCGGTTTCTCTGTTGAGTTTTTGCCGAGTTGATCTATCTAGTGGGGAGATTTGTGTGTTAAAATCCCCAACAATTAATGTCTTTGGATCTATATGGGATTTGAGGGAAAGTAGTGTTTCTTTGATAAATTTGGGTGCTCTATTGTTTGGCGAATAGATATTTAGAATTGTAATATCCTCCTGAAGGAGAGATCCTTTAATTAGTATATAGTGACCTTCTTTATCTCTTCTCACGAATTTTAATTTGAAGTCTATTTTATCTGATATTAGGATTGCAACTCCTGCCTGTTTATGGGGGCCGTTTGCTTGGTAGATTTTGTTCCAGCTTTTAACATTTAAAATGTGTTTGTTTTTACGGGCAAGATGTGACTCCTGAAGGCAGCATATAGAGGGGTCTTGTTTTTTAATCCAACTATAAAGTCTATGTCCCTTAATTGGAGAGTTCAGTCCGTTAACGTTAAGAGATAGGACTGAGAGGTATTTGGGAGTTCCTTCCATGTTATCCACCTTGTTTGGGGCTGCAAAAACTGGGTTCTTCCTATGGTTCTTGGATTCTCAGTTTGGGTGCAGTTTCTTGGCCTTTATTGCTGTCTTGTTGGTTTTCTATGTGTAGGACATCTTTAAGAATCTTTTGTAGGGCTGGTTTGGTAGAGATGTATTGTTTCAATTTTTCTTTGCTATGGAAGGTTTTTATTTGGCCTTCAGTTATGAAGGAGAGTTTAGCTGGGTACAGTATTCTTGCTTGATAGGTGTTTGTTTTTAGGGCATGGCATACATCATTCAAGGCTCTTCTTGCTTTGATTGACTCTGCTTTGAAATCTGAGGTGATTCTAATTGGTTTCCCTTTATAGGTGATTACCCTTTTCTCCTTGACAGCTTTAAGGATCTTTTCCTTGGTCTGAGTTGATCCTGTGTGGATTATAATGTGACGGTGGGATGTCCTATTATGGTCTGGTCTATTTGGTGTTCTAAAAGCTTCTTGTATCTGAATAGGCCTATCTTTTTGTATGTTTGGGAAGTTTTCTGCTAGGATCCTGTTAAACAAATTTGCTAGACCATTACCTTCTGTTTCTAGGTGCTCATCTACACCCATTATCCTTAGATTAGGCCTTCTGATGGTGACTTCCAGGTGTTGGGTAGATCTATCATACTTCTTGGACTTGTATTGAATGGTTTTATGTTCTTTCTCTATAATATCTAGGCTGTCTTCAATCCCTGAGATTCGATCTTCTGCATGGTCTAATCTGATGTCAAGACTCTCTACTTTGTTTTTTTATCTCTTTTCCTTGTAATTGATCAGCTTTGATGGCTTCAAGTTCTTTGTTGAATCTCTGTTTTAGGTCTTGTATGAATTTCTTTTCTTCCTTAATTTGGTGTTCAGTGTTTGTTCTCAAATCACTTAGTTGATTGGTTATGGTTTCTTTGGACTCCCATTCCTTCTGTTGGGTTCCATTCAGCATTCCCTTTGTGGTCTCCCTGACCTCCTTCAGCTCTTTGTTAATGGATTCCATGAATGCCTTTAGTGATCTTTGTGTATTCTCTACCTGGTCTCTCAATTCCTGTATTACTCTTTGATTAGCTTCCTCCCGTCTGTGGGATTCCTGCAGTTTCCTTTCTTCCCATTCGTGGTATTCCTGCAGTTCTTTTTGAGTGTTCTCAGCCTGCTCATGACATGCCTCACTTTCTGTTTGAGTATTCTCAAGTTGTTCACGCAAATCCTGTATGAGTTTTTGAGTAGCTTCATCAAGCTTATGATATTCCTGTATAAGCTTTTCGGATGCCTCCTCTCTCTCCCTTTCACGCTCATACAGAGTCCTTTGTAAGTTGTCAAACTTCTCGTTTATTATGTTTGTCAGCAGTGTTTGTAGAGCTATTTGGGAACTCTCCTTTGGATTATTCATTATCTGTTCTTACCCCTGATTATCAAGATTGGGAATTGAGATATCCGGATTTGCCATTTTTCTTGTGTTTTTCTGGCTTACTCTGCCCATTTGAGATGAAAATAGCACCAGTTTTGTGCTAGAAGACTATCTTACGGCAACCATCAATCAAAGTTTGCATTTGTACAGTCAATAATCTACAGATACAATCTAGTTCAACAGATACATCTATTCAACATCAAACAACTATATGTTAATGGGCTTCGAACCGCAGAGAAGAATTTGGAAAACCAGAAATTATTAGAGTTACGAGAGATGTGGGTAAAAAATAGGAATAGATTGGTGTGGGGAGGCACAGGGAGAGTTAACTATATCTTATTCCCAATGCAGGAAATAGTTTGGGTAGGATTCAAGTAGAGAGAGAGAGAAAAAGAAGAAAGGGAAATGAAAAGAGACCAGAAAAAATAGAAACATAAAAATTAATATTATTATGGAGATTAAAAGACCATCTATTTAGAGAGGAATGTGAGTATATTAAGAGAAGGGAAGGGACATAGAATGGAAGTGAAAACCTTAAAAAATGCTTAAAATATTTTATAGGTATAAAGAGGTAGTACTGCTATTAAGGAATTTAAGTCTCGGAGGTTTTGAATTGAGTAATAAATTTGTGGATTAAGTGTGTACACAATGGGGGATAGGGTCTTCTAGTTAACTATGGGTTTATCTGAGGATGTGCAGGACAAGAGTTAAGTCACATAAAGAAGATCAAAAGAGAGGAAAAGGTGCAAAGGATAAGAAATGGAGAAAAAAAGATCAGAAGTTTAGTAGAGATAGACAAAAAACAAAAAACAAAAAGATAGTTAAGAAAGAAAGAAAAAGAGAAAGAAGACAAGAAAAGATAGGAAAACGCACATTCACGTATTCCTAAAATAAAAATTATAAGAGTAAAAAAAAGTTACTGGAAAACAATTATTTTTTTTCAAAAAAGGCAAAAATTAAAAATTAATAAAATTTTTAGAAAAGGAAAAAAATTTTTTATATATATAAGGTACCAAAAAAAAAAGAAAAAAAAAGTTCTTTGATTTTTTTGGGGGGGAGGGGTGGGAAGAATCCTGTATCTCCCTTTTGTCTGTAACCAGCCTCTTGTTAGAGTCTCTGGTCAGCTTGAGGTCCTGTGGCTTGATTGGTTTCTTAAGTCAGTTCGTTGGCACAGGCAGAAAAATGCTCTGGTTTACCCAAGATTTTGAGATCCCCCTCCCAGATTAGTTTAATGGGATGGTGAGCTGCTTTGAGAATCACAAAATAGGGGGATGCAGTGTTGAGGCTATGTTCTGGGTAGAGTTGAGGCCTTTCAACCATCAGTAGCTTTTCCCTGGGGCTATTTTGTGAAAAAGCTCACAGAGCCCAGCCTGGAGCCATTCTCAGGGTTTCTGTTTTTCAATTGATTGTTGAGGCTGCTAGAGGGAGGGGCAGCCTCTGGCTCTGGTTACCCAGTAAGGAAAGCCACTCTAATGACTGGCACCTGAGCTGTGTGACTTTTCCCTGGATGGAGCTGAGTCTGGCAGGTCACTTCGCCATTAAGTTCTTGTGACCTGCTAAATGACTCATTTTATTCTAAGGCCTGAGTTGGAGCTGGCAGCTCCTCCGAGCTTTGTTGGTATCCAAGATGGAGATCACCGGTGCTGGGGCGGAAGGGGTGGCCTTCCCTCCTCTGCTCCCTGAGAAGGAGTGAGGACGTCGGGTTTCTACTAATGCCGAGTCTTGGATCCTGGGTCGTCTCTGGTCTGCAAACTGCAGGATGAAGATGTCTGCTCCTTGTCGGTTCTTGCTGGTGTTGAGTAGAATCTGCTTGCCCACTGGTTCTGGCTCCTTCGTACCGGACTCTCTGTGTGAGCGCTCAGGTATGGCTCCAGCTGCGGACTCTGCCGCGACCCTCCCACCGCCACCGCCGCCGCGGCGGGTGCTGGCAAGCGCTCAGATGTGTCTTCTTGCCTTGGCTTTCCCTCTCTTGTCTAACTCTCTGTCCTGTGATGGCACACTTGGTGTGATTCTCTGGCTTAGGACTGTTCACTGGAACTCTAAAATGCTTTCTATGTGAGAGCTTGTTCAGATTCCAGCTTCTCCTCCGCCATCTTCCCGGAACCTCTCCTCTTATCTTTTAAAACTGGTATGTTTTAAGACATGAGATTCGACTTGCAAAATGCAGTACAAGTGTTAGGAAGTCATTCGGAAATCTCAGTAAGTAAAGGTCGTATGGTGTCACCCTGTTCCCCATGGAATGCTTGCTCTTGTAGACTCTCTACAACCAAAGTAGCAGGAGAATATCCTATCAGAATATATACTATCAGAGGGGGGTTGGAGGGAGGATTTGGGTGATGTGAAGGGAAGGGATGGTAGGGGAAAAACAAAGGATTGGGTAACAATGCTCAATAAGAAATGTACTCACTTCCTTCCTTATGTAACTGTAACCCCTGTGTACAGTGTCTTTACAATAAAAATATATATTAAAAAGATACAAGGAAAACTTCTGTACTTATGGGAAGTTGTATTTATCAGTCAATATCAGTAAGGTATTGGTTTTAGGACCACAGGCATATTAAAATGTTGGATCCTCAAACTTTTTACTTGAACACAGTATATTAGTTACATTAGAATGTGTCCACAACCTAGTTCAGAGTAATTGCTATGAAACATTTTACTACATTTTATGTTTGTAATGGAAAATAAAAGTATATGCACTATCAACAGATACAAATTTTTTCAATTTTTTTCTTTTTGTCTGCATTTTGTGGATGGAATTGGGAGAGCAATTTTGAAAAGCTCAAATTTCATCACCAAGAGCTGTCTGCAAAATGTAAAAGGATCTAATACAGCATCTTGAATAGTATGGAACTTCAAGGACTTTTTAGAAGCACAGCTGCTAGATTTCTAATGGAGAGCTTTCATAACCCTTGTGAAACACAAGTCAGAACCTCATTGAAGTGTAGATTTTTTTCCCTCACCTTTCTGTCAAGCTCAGTCATTATCAATCAACATTTAGCTAATCTTGAATAATCCTCTAATAACCAAATGTTGATGGAATGTTCATATGCAGAAAACCTGGGAAGGCAAACTTTTTCCAGTTAAGAGAATCTATATTCTATGCTCCAGAAGAGAGAAAACTAGGTAAGCATCTATTTACAACCTTCTGAATAGTTCTGATTCTGCCCATATCAGTTATCTATCCATACCTGTGATGGAGTGAGAGGATTTTAAAAGAATTTAGTGATCTAAAATTTAAATTTAAATGTGGAATGAAATTAGTTCCAATACATTACATTAAGATATTTAGAAACAAGTGAAAAACCCAAAGGTCTATACGATGTTTTTTTATTGGAAGTGTAGGGATATTGGAAATTGTTTCTCTATATTTTAAGCAACTTGCAAGAAGAATTGGCAAAACACAATTAACATTCGGAGTAGACTTGTCACACTAATTTTTGTATATTGAAAGGAACACAAGCCTCAACAATATGTAAATGCTATCCTCTTATTTATCTCTAAAGTTTTATGCATCTGGTCCATTAACATTAAAATTTCAAAAAAATTAATTTTTAGCTAATTGTCCAAAGGGGTTTTGCTTCATCATGTCAGTGTTGAATAGAGAATATGTGCATTTCAATGTACAATGCATCTGGATAATTGTCAACCTTTCCATTTTTCTTTCTTCCTTTACCCCAACCCCACATATCCCTTCAAGTTTCCTACTTATATTCTCAGTTATGTATATTGAGTTATATGACTGTATTAGTCCACCATTTCCATCTCCATTCTTCTGCCCTACTCCCTTTATGCCCAAATCTCCCTTTTAAGACTGATTTCAACTTCATGGGATTTTGTTAAATATCTCTACCATTGGTATGTGGCTTTGGGCTTGCCATATCCTCTCTTCCATGTTTGACCTACATAAATGAGGATATTTCTATATTTTTCTAATCTCTAAATGTCTGAGTAAGGTCATTAATCTGGGTATCCTTTTCATTTTTTAAATTTCAAATATAATATAAGCTTTGTTTGAGTAGTCATTTTCTAAAAATGAGTGATATTCCTGAACACTAATATTTTGGTAACAAATTGAGACTGTAGTAACCTTGATGATAATAGTAACCAATCTATTTTAAGTAGATTGAGATGCAACTAAAGAATTTTCATTATATTTATTTCTTAGTGATCAGTTTTTAATGAATAACTGAGACTTTTCCATCCAGTTTAGGTTAAGAGCTTTAAGTAATGGACTAGATGGTAAGTAAATCCGAAAATGTTTTAGGCTACAGGGGTTCAGGAAAATGTAGGATCAATGGATACTACAGTATTTTTCCTGATAATAGAATTTGAGGGCAAGTTATTTTATAATGGTTCATGTTAGGGAACAAGAAAACTTCAGAGGAAGAGTCAGAAAATTTGTGGGAATCAGGGCAATCTGAAACTCATTTCCAGAGTGCAAACTGATTAAAACTAGACTATTTTTCTTAAACATTAGAACTGGACTATCATTAGGGTGAAAGTTAGGTTTCAGTTGCAGCTGTGGTTAGTGTTAGCATTAGGGCAATGATAAGTTTAGTGTAAAACTGAAACTATCTTTGAATAACCAGTCATGTTAGAATTATGATGAATGTGAAATATGAAACTGCTAATTATATTAAGATTAGGATATGGTTAGTGTGAGGGTTAGCCTCAATATTCCAGTTAAGGTTAGGGTTAAAAAATGGCAAGATAATGAGTAAAACTACAAACTATTTTTAGAGAGATTAGTTGAATAAAAGTTAGGATGAATAAATCTAATGTATTTGTATGGCTTTTAGAATCCAAAGGCTATTAGTACTATTGTTAGGGTTACTGTTCTAGTTCAGGTTAGACTTAGGGGTAGGGAAGGGTAATAGGGGTAGGGAAGGGTAAGCTTTAAGGTAAAACTGAGAGTTTTCTGCTAACATTTTCAAGTAAAATAAGTGTGAAATTTAACAAAAACTACAGAGTTTTCCTAATTTTCCTGTTCAGGGTTCAATAGGGTTAAATTTAGAGTTAGGTTTCTAGTAAGGTTTAGATATATAGTTAGGGTTAGGAAGTAGAGTATAATTTAAGTAAACCTGCAACTTCTTTTTAGAGATATAGGAGTTCAGTAAAAGTTAAGATCAGTGGAAGCTATGATAGTTTTCATGATTTGAAGATTTGAGGTTAATATTCATAATAGGCAATGATTTCAGAGTCCAATTCAGGGAATCTGTAGGATTTGGTGCAAAGTGCAAATAAATCATTTCAAAGACCATGAGTATATATTAGGATATATTTTCCATTAATTTTAAGATTGGGTTACTATTATCATCAAGATTACTCTCAGGGTTCTGACCAGGATTAGAGTTAGGATTATGGAAATGGAAGGTTGAGAACTTGAGTGACTTACTTCCTTTGTGTATGTATATGCACTTTTCTAAGGTTAGAAGTCAAGGCTTGGGTTCTATCCCTGAGCATTATGCTGTAGGCTAGCATTCTACCACTTGAGCCATGATTCCACTTCCATCTTTCTTTGGCATTGAATTGGAGACGAGAGTCTCACAGATTTTCCTATCCAAGCTGACATTGAACTGAGATCCCAGATCTCTGCCTTATGATTAAAGGTAGGATTAAACTCATGAGCTACAAGTGCCATGGAAAGTGCCTGACTTTTATTGATTGTTTTTACTTTTGTTCAAGATCAACATTGAATTCAATATCTGAAAGCATTGCTCACTAGGTAACAAGTTGCCGCTTGAGCCATATCTCCAAAAATGATTATCTTAAATAGCTGGAATTTTCTTCAGATGATATGTATCATTAGTGTTGTTCTAAAAGTTATCCTAACCAAAACAGATTTGTAGACCCTAGAGGTGATCTGAGCAGATTCTTATGGTTGGCTTCTAATTGCATAATATTTTAGGGACATGATTTTTAAATTATTGTTTTAAGTAGCAAAGGAGTTAGTAAACAAGGCAGTTTCTGTGTACAATATACCTTGATCAATGCCAACCGTTTCAACATTCACATCCTTCCTCTATGCACCTCTTCCTTCACTCTTCTTAATTTTGTAAGAAATTTACTGGATTACTCTGTGCACTTCCCCCATTTTCTCCTGGTCATTCTTGTACCTTTTCCCCCTTCACCCCTGTTTTGACTAGCCACTTACATGTGATCCAGCAACTCTACTCCTAGGCATTTACCTGAAAGATTACAAACCAGGATATAGTAAATATTTCAGCACAACCATGCTTACTGAATCAGCCCAGATACCCCTCAAGAGAGAAATGATTCAAGAAAATGTAATACACACACACACCACACACACAAACACACACACACACACACACACACACACACACACACACACACACACACACACACACACACACACACAGGAAATCCTACTTACCCATCAGAAAGAGTATTGTACTATTTGTATCTCTCATTTCTCCTTTCTTCTGCCTGGTATCCCATTGTTGTCGTACTGTCCCTGTACTGCAGTAAGTGACACATGCAAACTGATGTAAAAGATTGTCAGTGTTATCGCCTAGCCATAGATTCCTAAATATGAGTTCTATGCTCATTCTCTTTGTTTATTCATGCCTTTGAGTAGTGATTGCACAGTTTCATTTGTACCATTTGCTACACAGAAAAGAGATGAACCACGTGTATGTATATATACATATATGCACATACATGTATATACATACATACATGGATATTTGTACACATATAGGTATATATTAAATACTTGAATACATTTTATATTTTTGAGAATTATGGAGCTAACAAAAATCACATGCATTTTGCATCTTAGTCAATTCTTTCAAAGCCTAAATAACTTTGTCTCCTTTGAATACATAATTTTAAAGGGAATATCACCATCTCTAATCTTTCAGTGGCCTTGAAATTAGATGTTCAAATGAGAAAAAGTTATTTAGGCTTTTTGGTGGAAGAGAGGAGTATTACAAGGGTTCTATTCAGGTGTTCTCTGCTTGCTAGATAGGACTTTATTTTTATAGCAACAAGCAGCTCAATTACTTTTGCCATACTTCTAGTCCATTTTATTTACTTGAAATTTTGAACATTTTGCCCGGTCTGATCTTAGATTGACTGAATGATCTTAGATTGCTGCTTATGTCTCCCACACAATTAGCTAGGATTGCAGATGTGAACCACTATGGCCAGCTCATTGTTGAAATGGATGTCTTGGCAGTTTTTTTTCTCTGGCCTGGCCTCATTTCTGCTTCCTGATCAGCTGGATTTACAGATGTAGGCTACTATACTAAGTGTACATGACACCTTTATTTAAAAGATGTTTTTATTGAAAAATAAAGTATAGAGGGGTTATAGTTACATGAGCAAGGTAATGAGTAATTTTCTATTAAGCCTTGCTACCTCTTCCCTTTTTTTCCCCTACCCTTCCTTCCTTCCCACCTGCACAATTACTCCTCCACTCCCACCTTCCCCTCTTCCCTGCGTAAATTGCAAATTTCCTTTTTCAACATAGTGTATTGTGTATCTCATTGCTACAATGGGTCAGCCTGTATCCCTATTTATACAATTTGTTTTTTCCCTTCCCCTCCTAAAGCTAGAGAATTGTGTATACAAGATCAGGGCACTGACACCGAATAGAGAGAAAACAGGGGTTATACCATGGTGGAGGAACATACAAAGAAACAAAAATATCAGATGTTATATTATAAATCCCTATCTTGTAGTTCAATTTGCTTAAGAATATGTTATCTGGTCAAATGTACATACTTTTTGAACTTTTATTCTTGCCCAGATATATACTACTTATTGCAAATAAGGGAAACTACAGGACCTATGATTTTTTGGGTCTGATTTATTTCAGTTAATATAATTTTTTCCAAGACTCCACTTAGAGCTCACCCAGCAATCCCACTTTTGGGCATTTACCAAATGATCAAAAACAAGAACATACTAAGCTACCAGCACAACTATGTATATTGCAGCATTATTTACAATAGCTAAGATATCAAACGTACTCAGACGCACCTCAGTAGATGAATGGATATATACTTATATACATATGTATGGAATATATACATGTATACCTACGTATATATATACATATATATGTGCCACACTTTCTTGTAAATATATGCATATATATGCGTACACATATATATGTATATGTATATATCTATATATAAACATACATACATATATGTGTATGTATATACATACAGATATATACATACACATATATGTATGTATGTATACATACATACATATACATATATATATGTATATATATATGAATTATATTCCTGCATCAGAAAGAATGACATCATCCCATTTGTTAGGAATTGGAAAGATGTGAAAAAAATATAGTAAGTGAAATAAGCCAGGCCCAAATATCCATAGGTCCCATGGTTTCCCTTACTTGAAGTAACTAATACAGGGTAGCATATAATCATATAAGATGTTGTTAAGTGAAATGAATCCCAAGATAAGGACACAAATGATTTTTATTCCACAGGCTTCTTATCTTTGTATAATCCCCCACATAAATTTGGAAGGGAGTTGTGGTTCAAGTATAGAGCACCACCAGTTAGGGAAAAAGCTTAAGTGAGAAGGTAAGGTTTAACCACAATATCAGAGTTTAAACCACAATATCAGCACTCAAATAAGTTTATTTCTTTCTTTGAGGTTTTTATTAAATTGCTCAGAAAATAGCAACATTATATTTATGTTTAACAGTACTATTAAAATCATGTTATATTTATTGATGTTATTCTTTATTTTCCTAAATTTTACTTACTCATTTATAATATCCAGTAATGAAAAGAGATGAATACTGTTTCTCAAGTTTTTATGACAGTTGAGTATGAATGAAAGATGCATACAAGCAGTTTGTACTGAAAATAGATATTTGAAAGCTCTTCACATAAATAAATGATAGTTGAAGAAGCTGTGGGCATGTATGAAATAAACTAAAGAAATCGCAAGAAAGATAAGGTATGATTCTGGAAACCACACAATTTTGGAAGAAAAAAAAAGGAAAATATGTAGCTTCTGGTAAGAACTTTGTAACCCACCTATACATTTGATTCCTTATTTCTAGTGGAAGGCATTTCAGTTAACTTTATTTTACAAAGTTAAACATGGTTGACATTTAATATTAACTGGCCTCGGTCTCAAGTAAGCTATTATTCTAACCAGGCGCCAGGAACTCATGCCTATATTCCTAGCAATACAGAGGGCTGAGATCTCTAGATCCTAATTCAAAGCCAATTTGGAGAGGAAAGCTGGTGAGTCGTTTCTTTTCAATTAACCACAAGAAAACTGGAAGTGGCACTGTGGCTCAAAGTGGCAGCACTAGCCTTGAGTAATAAACCTCAGAGACAGAACCCAGGCCCTGAGTTCAAGCTCTCTGAAATTATTCTTATCAGGATTTCTCTAACTTGTTTAGAAGAATGTTTTAAACTTAGGGATTTTTTTATTTCATGTTGTCAGCATTGATTTTTAAGATGTGTAGAGAAAAATTATTTATAGTCAGAACTGTTTTGTATTGTTTTGTATTACACATTGCCTCTACACCCAGACATCAGCAGGAAAGTAGATGGCCAAATCCTGACTGTTGGTAATGTATATGGATATGTGTTTCTTTTAGCAAAGAAAAAAATTATGAATTGGTAGCCCTTATATATAACACCTTAATAGTAATTATATAATTACTATTATTACTAGTATTTTTTTGTCAGTTGTGGGACTTGAACGCTAGGCCTGGGCATTGTCCCTCAGTTCTTCAGCTCAAGGCTTGCAAAAGTGCCAGTTCACATTTTCTGACCCTTAAGTTGGAGATAAGGGTCTCACAGACTTTCCTACCAGTGCTAGCTTTGAAAAGAGACCTTCAATCTCAGCCTCCTTAGTAGCTAGGATTACAGGTGTGAGCCACTAGCACCTGGCAGTATAATTATTTTGAAAAAGAAAAAAACCCACGATTGTGTCCTTAAAAATTTACAATATAAGGTGAAGGGTAAACAAAGGAGGAGGCTGCAATGCTTGTTAAGAAATGTATGCATTATCCTGCCCATGTAATTGTAGCCCCTATGTACAGTATGTTCTCAAATAAAATAAAATAAAATTTAAAAAAAATTCACAATATGGCAAGTGTATCTGTAACATAAGTTGTATCAAGGAACCATCGGCAGCAATCATTTTCAGATCTCACTATGTCCTGTCCAATGCCAGATAATATTTCATTAATTTATTTTATTTTTTCCTAACAAAGTTTATTATGAATGTACAACAGCACGAATTTCTATCGAGTATAAAGAATTATGTAGCCCTGGTGCTTGAAATCAGGGCCTAGGCACTCTCTCTGAGCATCTTTTGCTCAAGGCTAGCACATTACCAATTGAGCCATAGCACCACTTCCAGTTTTTCTGCTGATGTCATACTGAGGAATCAAATTAAGTGCGTCATGCATGCTTCCCTAGCACTCTACTACATTCCCAGTCATTGAGTCTTTTGTTGTTGTTGTTTTAAGATAGCATTTTACTATGTGTCCTTATGTTGGCCTAAAATTTAGACTAGTCCCAAGCCTACTCCTAAATTAGCCTCCCAAATTCAGAGATTACAGACATTGACCATCATATTCAGCCCACGATTCTTTGTGATACTCTTTTCAGAAATAGAAAGAGTTATTCTGTCTTCCTTGGATTGGATGTTTTTTTCTGTTAATCACTGTTAATCACATTACTTGTCCTCGTATGTCGCCCCTTCTAGATCAATAGAAATATTTCAGGTTCTGATCTTGAAAATGATCCTTGCCATCCAACAACATCACATTTTTGTGAAAAGCACTAGCTGGCTTAATGAGCATAGCAGCCAGCTGGAGCTCAGCTATCTGATGGCCTTAGGGTCCAACAATGCAATCATTACTGTGCACCGGATGAAAACTGTCACATGTAATTTTGATTTATTCCATACAATTCTCAACTACTTGCCATTCTCAATTTTGTATGCTTTAAATTCTGTTAAACATTAATTACTATTTCGTCATTCTCACAAGTAACATATATGTCTTACTTTAAAATGTATTCAAACATGCAAAAAGTTATCGTACTGCTGTCCACCAGTGGCTCATATTTTAAAACCTAGCTACTTTAGAGGTCAAAAACTGAGGATCCTGGTTTAAAACAGCCCATGCAGAAAATTGTGAGATATTTCTCCCATTAAGAAACCAAAATCCAGGGCTGGGAAGGTGGCTCAGTGGTAGAGTGCTTGCCTTGCATGCATGAGGCCCTGGGTTCGATTCCTCAGCACCACATAAACAGAAAAAGCCGGAAGTGGTGTTGTGGGCTCAAGCAGTCGAGCGCTCACCTTGAGCTGAAGAGCTGAGGGACAGCGCCTAGGCCCAGAGTTCAGGTCCACAACCGGCAAAAAAAAAAAAAGGAAAAAAAAATCCAGAAGTGGAGATGTGGCCCAAATAATAGAGTGTCAGTTTTGAGCAAAAAGACTAAGCAAGAATAATATGTCTACTTCTGACTCCATTATTTACTTATGGAACACTCACACACACTCACACACACACACACAAACACACACACATTTACAAAATATACACATTCTTCTAGACTCTCCTTCTTGAGCAGTACTCAATGCCATTAACTTAATGCATGTTTTCTCTAAATTATTTTGGTAGGGATTAAAGTACACTTGTATTATGATACTGCACTTTTTGTACTTTTTGTTTTGCAATTTTTTGGTACTTATGTAAGAAAACAGTGTTTTGTGAAGACTAACCAGAAATAAGCGTGTCGGTAAATAGGTAGGTGGCAGGTAGACTGAAACTTGCATATAATACCACTTGAAATTTTATTTCCCCAAGTTTAAATATATATACATATGTACGTGTTTAAAAGTTCTGCCAAAATTTTATTTTCATTAACAATGATCTATTTGTTCCATTATATAAATTTATATAATTTCTTTTATTTAGAGACAAGATTCTGCAGTTAAGACCAGGCTTTCTTCAACTCCTAATTCTCATGTTTCAGGTTCCTGACTATTGACTGTAACAGTACTTGTGACGGAATCTACAGTCAAACTGTTAGACCTGGAAAGGATAGATTGGGAAGCCATCTCAAACAGCAATCAAAAAGCTGAGAACTGTGCTCTGGGAAGGTCAAACAGTCAAGGGAAGACAAGAGTATGAGTTATTACCTCAAGAGTATTTAAGTGTGAGCTGTTGGACACTATAAGATTAAGACTTTGGAGACAAGATGGATGTCTGTGCTATGGTTGTAATTACTATTGCTTCCTTCGGCTCTCTAACAAAAAGGGATTTATCATTATGTATACAAACAATACCTCATGTGAATAGTTGTAACCACAAGCTAGATTGATGCCTTAGTTTGTGGAGATACCTGTAGGCACTGACCACCTCCCACCCCTGTAGTAGAATGAATATAAAGCATGTTAAGCAGGATTTTGGGATCCAGAAGCTGGCAATGAGGCTGTGGGTCCTCTGGTGTCTTCTTTCCTATCACTTCCTGTGATTTCTCTGATTTTTGGCCAGGTATCCCATCATGTTTGCTGTTCCATGGTTGTTGTTAGTTTCAGTATTGATATTCTGATCACCTCAAAACAAACTATGGAAAAACACCTCGTTGAACAAGATTCAGAAGTGTATAGGAGCATCTCGAAAGATAGCAAACATCAGCAGTCATCCTCTGATTGTCTAGCAAGAAAGTACAATTCAGAAGTATCTTTATTTTTAATAATATAAAGAGATGGATAATTGTCTTTTGTATATTTTGTACTTGATATTGCATAAATTTTCAGAAAAATATATACATTGTGAAATAATGTTAATTTATTCATAGGTTACAAAACCACGTCACTGGAGTAATGACCCTAATGTCTTATCTTAGTTGACTGAATCAGATTTAGATGAGTGTGAATTGCCTAATTATGAACATTTCTCCATGAAACTCAACAACATAGAATGAAGTGTGAGGGTCAGGCCATTCCATACCTCTAAGGATTTTACATATGTTAGCGTAATATACACCCACCCTGCTTAGCACTAATGGCATATTGCTGTGTCATAATTGTCTTTATATAAGAATTACGCTAGAGCTTAAAGTAGAATGATGGGCTGTACATTTTCAAAGCAAGAATGATGATCACCCCCTGCAATTATTCTCAGTGGAGAATCCTTCCTATACATTTTACTGACTTAGCTTCTACTCTATGCTTTACCATTATCAGGGAGGGTCACACTGTATCAAGCTACAATACTGCGGCAACCCTAGCTGCCTTTGAATTTTACCTCCAATCTTGATCCTAAGGTCAACTCTGCAACTCTAATCACATAGTTAGTGGTCACCCGAACTTTTCAAGCCTGGTTAAAATTTCAGCTATCATTGCTCATTGCCAGGGTTAAAGATCTCACTACTTTAGATTTGTTGTTTATCTTCTTGTATTTCCAACACTGCCTTTGAAGTTGGTTTTTGAAGTAGAGCTTTTAGTTTGCATTTGATTTATGGAGGTGTTAGGGATGCCAGTTGAACCGCGTATATTATAATGTAAGTAATTTGATGTTTTGGTATATGAATTTAATTTTGGCAGTTGAGGAAGTGAATACACATCACTCACAAAAGTTTATTTATGTGTATTGGTATTGCTTTATTGTGAGCTTCCTAAAAGCCAGTCATGAGAGAACATGTCCCTAATCCCATCACTTCTGTCACTGAGACAAGGCTTGAAATGTCCAGACCACTTGGCACTTCATAGTGAGAACCTTGCTACAAAGAAGGGGAGATAATAGCAAAAAAAGAAAATGAATCTTCCAACAGTTTTGTTATATGTGCTTTACACGTAGCCATTAAGACCAACATAATACTATTTTTATGATTTCTTACCTACTCTTTCCCTGTTCTGAGCTGTTTTATTTATGGATATCTAAGAAATCATGTAAGAATCATATAAGAAATATACAAATCATATAAGAAATCATAAAAAGTAGATTGTTAGGGATATATAATCCAAAAGGAATAATTTCAGGAAACTATTAAGAACATAAAATATAATGCACACCTAATATTTTTTCTTTGTTGAAAACATCAGCAGTTTTAGTTTATTTATTCTGATAACAAAGATTATAAACTAAGTTACAATAGTATTCCAAATGGAACACACAACTAGAAATATGAAGGGTAGTACTAAAGAATGCTACTAAAGAATGAAATTTAGGCAGAACTACTTCAGAGTAAAAGCCACAGGACAGCCCTAACATTATTTCTTTGTTTCATATGAAGACAAGACTCTTTTTTAATAAAGACAAATTTTCACAGATATTAATATCAATTGGGTATATATTCCTTAAGGCCTTCAGGAAGGATGCTGTGACCATGTTGATGGAAATTGACTTCTCTGGGATCTAGTACAAAATGTGCAGACACCATTCCAAGCACTGCACCTGCATTAGTGTAATTTTATGCTTATGACAGTTCTTCAAGTTAGGAAATTAATTATTTTTTATTTTTTATTATTATCTTTTAGTCAGTCATGGGACCTAAACTCTGGGTGCTGTCCCTCAGCTCTTCAGCTTAATGCTAGCACTCTACCACTTGAGCTACAGCACCACTTCCGGCTTTTTCTGTTTATGTGGTGCTGAGGAATCGAACCCACAGCCTCATGCATGCAAGGCAAGCACTCTACCCCTGAGCCACCTTCCCAACCCTAAGAATTTTATTAAAAGCAGAAGTAGGCAACAAGGCCAAACAAATTTTCCAAGTACCTAAGACTAACCAGATGTAGACCCATAATTCAAATCCAGGTTTTTACCAGGCATATCTGAGAATATTCTGACCTTTCAAGAGCTATTGAGTAGATGATCTCACATTTTCTTCCTAATTATGGTTATAACGGCAATAACATTGCTACAGAATATAAGTATTTTAAATGAAAGGGTCTGGGTAATGACATTGTAAGTGATTTTTATTCCAATTGAAATAACTGAATGAACATCATTCAGTTTCCACTGTTTATTATTCCAGGAGTAATTGTTAAGGAGAACAAATACATGTCAAAGACAGCTGTATTGATGATGAACACAGGCTTTTATCATTAAGTACCTTGAATACACAAGGAATAGTTTGCTATGGATATATAATACAAAATGAATAATTTTTGTGACTAGTTTCTTCCTTGTTGTACCAAAGAAAATTTATTCCCTATTCTAAAACATATATCAATTTAATGGATATTAGTGTTATCAGTATAAAATTGGTGTGCATAATATATGCAATATATTATATAACATAAGAATGATATATATAATATGAATAATTACTGATACTTTATAACTACTATAAATAATACATGTATAAACTGGTTTTAGTATTATACTGTGAAGGATACAAGTAATGACATCTTTATTTAAATACATGTATTTGTATGTTTTAGTTACATAATTTATTTTTGTGCCAGTACTGAGGCTTGAACTATACTCTGGATGTTGTCCCTGAGCCATTTCACTCAGAGTGGCTTCATATATCTATCCTCAGATCTTGGCCCCTAAGTAGCTGGGATTACAGACATGAGTCATGTTATATTTTTAATTCCATTCATGGCATGTTCTTACATAATTATTTTTGAATGTTCAATTATATTACAACATTTCATTTCTAAACCAATTCAGGACAAATAACTAATTATTAGATAAAACTATATGTTACATAAAATTCTAAGGACCATACTTTGCTATCAATTTTCAAAGATATTTCTAGTTTAATTCCTGGACAGACAAGTAGAAAAATTAAATTATGTGTGCATAATATATGTATTGTTATATTACATAACATATAAATGATATATTTGTAATATATGCATAATTAGTGATATTCTATAATTGCTATGAATAATATTTGTATAAAACTGGTTTTAATTTAATACTGTGAAAGATACAAGGAATGTCAACATCCTTATCTTGCCTTTTTCAACTGTATACAAACTATGTTACAAACATATATCTTCAAGAAAGCTCACCTTTGTAATCACATATGCACCTTCAAATATTCTCCTCATCACTATAAACATCCTCTAAGATTGGCTACACTTATCCACTAGAATCATCCTACAACAGCAAACACGGTTATACTTTCTGAATAAAGTTGCTCCTCCTCATCTTCATCAACTTCCAGTAACTTCAGTGAAGAGCATTTTCTCCTGCTTTGCCTTAGGCGATATCATCCTTTGTTATTTCCCAGCAAAGAAATTGTGGCTTGCAGGCTTGAGTATTTGTACATTCATAGCTTCTTTGCTTGTGATTTTTTTCCTTTCCTTTCTTGGTAAGAGAGCTGGAATAACAGAAAGCATTTAAGGCAATGTGTTTTAGTGTAAATGAAAACATACTGATTTGAAAATATTAGAAATATTCGTTCTTTTTCATTGTGAAAATACTGTACAGAGGGGTTACAATTAGATGGGCAAGATAATGAGTACATTTCTTATGAAGCATTGTAGCCTCCTCCTTTGTTTCCCCTTCCCATCCCTTCTAAGCCTCCCCCCGCCCCCCTTACCTAATCCTCCCCCCCATAAAAGATGTAAAGTTCGTTTTCAACATGACAACTTGTACTTCTCATTGTTGCAACGGATCCACATTTATCCTTATTTAAACGACTTGTTTTTCCCCTTCCCCTCCACAAATTTTACCAACATCAAATACAGTGAAAGCAGGGGTTATACTGTGGGGGAGGGACATACAAAGCAACAAAGAAATAATCTTACAAATGCGTTAGAAACAAATGCATGAAAGAAAAAAATACATTTGAATACATATCTTAGGGTTCATTTTCCTAACATCACTTTTTATCTGACCTTTTCTGCTTGACTCTTACATATACTAGATATTGCAAATAAGGGAAACTATGGTATGCCCCTCAGTAGATGAATGGATCAAGAAAATGTGGTATATATACACAATGGAATTCTATGCCTCCATCAGAAAGAATGACATTGCCTCATTTGATAGGAAATGGAAAGACTTGGAAAAATTATATTAAGTGAAGTAACCCAAGCCCAAAGAAACATAGGTCCCATGAAATATTAATTCTTTAAATTTATTTTTCATTCAAATATAATAAGGGTGATTTTAGTGGTGCATGCCATTAAATCTAGCTATTTAGAAGGCTGAAAACAGAGGATCATAGTTTCAAGCTAGACTAGTTAAATGGACCACAACACACTTATCTTCAACTAGAAACCAAAAAAGCTAAAAGTTGAGCTGTGATTCAAATGGAAGCCTGCCAGCCTGAGCAAAAAGGAAAAGTAAAAGAAACTAGGCTCTGAATTTAACTCATAGTACTAGCACACATATTTTATGTATGTATGGTTCCTAAAATATTCTGTGAGTTAATTTGTTGAAACCTGGTCATAGATTAAATATGAGGTGTGAAAAGTACGTAAGTTCGAAATGACTGCAGGTATTTTGACAAGACAACTAGAAGAGTTATCACTTAATTAAATAGTAATGAGGAATAGGTATGTATATAAATATCAAAGCTCACTTTGGGATCTTTTTAGATTGTTAAAATCAGTAGCTAGTTGTCAGTAAACAGGATGCTATTAAGGACTTGAATTAAAGAAAAAAACAGAGCTGGATAGAAAAAAACAGAAATAATTACATGTATTCAGTGATAACAACCATGAGAATGAACATTACAGAACTAAGCCCTGGGATACACAAATATGTAAAACATGACAAATGAAGAAAAACAGTAATAAGTATGTAATGCAGACTTATATGGATAAGTATTTTTAATGTTTAAGGACTATGAAGTGAGTATGTGATGACCTAAAATTTAAGAAATTGGTAAGGTCAATTATCCCTTGGGCCAAACATAGCTAATAGTTTAAGTAAAACACGGCCACAATATTGTGTCTTGATTTACCTAAGTAAAAACAGGTCAATATTTGGAAAGTTATTTTTTGGACATGTGGTTGATGTGACAATTACTGACGTTTGTTCAAGTGTCAGTAGAAGGGTACAGTTTTAGCACAATGATAGAAATCTTTCAGGGATCTGGTAAATTTTCCCTCTGTCTTCAATTTCCTTTTTTTCTGAGAACTAAAATATCGTTACTGGAAGCCAGTCCCAAATTGTGCCTTTTCCAAGTTATCAGATATTATGTGCATCACATGCCCAAATAATAGAGAATGGGAACAGGTCTACATTGAGCACTCACAGTAGACAGGTCTCTGGAATTTCTCAGGAAGAGCTTTCTGCCATTGTGGGATGGATAGGGGTGGATAATATACAAAACAGATATCATAGATTGAAAGTATTGTGCTAAGTTGACACCTGAGATATTGGATATTTTAACTGCATAGTATTGGTTTTCATGAATCAGTTAATCAGATTTTTTACACAATATTATGTTACTAGACTGTGGAATGCATGTTTATTGCATTTACTTTGTATAACATATTTTGAAATTTGGTATAAATCGTTCATCTATTTTTTTGGGATATGGATTACTCCTAGTTGTCAATAGTGAGGAAATGCCCTGGAACTTTGTAACTTGAAGTCTTATGTTGCCATGTATCATATCCTATTTTCCTTTTACAGAGTTGGTAAAAAATTATATGTAATTTATTTTTTATTTTATTTCTTATCTATTACAGAATTTGAACTCAGAGCCTGGGCACTGCTTCTGATGTCTTTTGCTCAAGGTTAGCTCTCTACAACTTCGAGGCACAGAATCAATTTTAGTTTTCAATGATTAATTGGTGAAAGGTGTCACGCGGGGACTTTTCTCAACCAGGATTTGAACTGTGATTCTCATATTCCAGCCTCCAGATTAGCAAATATTACAGGCATGAGCTACCTCCACCCGGTTATACGTAATTTAAACTGTAGTTTCTGAAGTGTTTCATCCTACATTGAATATTTTTTCTTACGAGCTTTCTAATAAATATGTAATCTATTCAATTTTGAAAAGTACTGTGTACCTCCCACTTATTTGTGGCATTTCTGAAATCCAAGTTTCTTGTGTGTTAGGGTGGATACTTTTGCCTGTAATAAGTATGTTGAACACATAACATCTGGCTACTTACAGAACAAAGGATGTGAAGCTAGAGTAGCCAGATAAAGAACTTCCAGGACAATTCAATGGCAACTCATGTACTCTCTGTGTAGGTGAATAGGCAGCATAGAAAAGAAATTCTTATATTTGAAAGTGATTGAGTGTGTGTGCACATAGGTGTTCACTTATTTATCTGTTATTATAGTTTTAGATATATTCACTAGTACAAAACAATATATATATATATATATATATATATATATATATATATATATATATATATGCAATAACAGTTTCCAAAATCCAGGGAACCACCTCCATGGGCATTGCTTTCCTAGGTTGCTCTTCAGGTAATAAGAATGAAACTTGGAATTGTCCTGTGGTAGAGAAATTACTCAGAGATTCAAGCATTTTTCTTTTAATATGTTGCTTTTTCCTAACTCTAAAATTAGGAAGTCTGTTAATATATATGTTATATTATAGTATATTTAATATATTATATATAATGTATAATATATTGTTTATTATGAAATATATTTCATATAATACCTGAGAATATTATATATTTATGAGGAAAATTACAACAAACGTATCAGTCCATACTTTCCTAGCCATGATTAGCTTCAGTACAGTTAGGCACATTACATATCAACAGGAAAATTCTTCTGAAGTTCTCATCAACTTGAGCTAGAAAAGAATTCCTGTAAAAGAAGCCTCTACTCAATTATGAGAAAAGATATGTTTCGAAGTTTAGTTTAGTTATTTTGCTTTGTTTTGTTTTGTTTTTATGGCCATTCATGGGGCCTGAACTCTGGGCCTGGGCGCTGTCCCTCACCTCTTCAGCTCAAGGTTAGTGCTCTACCACTTGAGCCATAGCTCCACTTCTGGCTTTTTCAGCTTATGTGGTGCTGAGAAATAGACCCCAAGGCCTCATGCATGCCAGGCAAGCATTCTACCACTGAGCCACCAACCCAGCCCACATTTGCAAGTTTTTGAGAAGAGACATTTGGCATTTGCTTTGCAGCCTTGATTAGTCATGAATAGATATCATTTTGCTCCAAATTTTGTCTCCTTGTAGGTTCCGTAAACAGTTACACATCAGCCTCATTCCATCACATATCTTTAAGTCCTTCTTTTATTTCTTTTTATCATTATTGTTTTGTTGTTGTTGCATTTCTGATGCTGAAGCTTGAACTCATGGCCTAGGCAGTGTCCCGGAGCTCAATGCTAGTGCTCTACCACTTGAGCCATGTACCACTTCTGGCTTTTTCTGTCTGGATATGCTTTGAATCATCATACTCAGATGTCAGCCTCCAGGGTAGCTAGGATCACATGTGTGAGCCACCAGTGCCAAGCAAGTTCCTCTGTTTTAGATATTATTCTAAAAACCTCCTATCCAATGTCACTCCTAAGATAGTAAATGGACCTATGCCAATAGTTCCTTCACACTCTCATCTCCTGTTATGGCTATGGTGTATCTTTTGCAAATTATATTGAAACTACTTCACTGTTCTCTTCCTAACCCATGATTCTAGATGTGTTAGTAATAATTACTTAAATTTAATGGCTATAAACCCTAAATCTCTCAATTATTAATTTCTTTAATTCTTTGAATATGATTATTTTTCAATACAAATATGAGCTTATACTCATCTTCTTGAATTTACCCCTTGGCACGAGCAGTGCCTGGGCCTATTCTACCTCAAATGCAAGAGGTTGGCAAAAGAATAGCCTACGGTATTCCTGCCTAAGAGTCAGGACAAGTAGTTGAGTGCCTAAAAGAAGCAATGCATTCCTGGCATGAGAAGGGGTGGGAGAGACAACAGCCTAGAGAGCAACCTGACAGTCACAACATTTAACAACTTCTCCTTTGGGAAAACTGATCTCCTGCAAAGTGACAGTGAGATAACTCATCTAGTGAATTTTCATACATGAAGGATGTTGTCATGTCTCACTACACAACTTACTTGTAGTCAAAGAGAGGGTCCTTCTTTTGTGTCCTCCTTAGGCCCAGTCTCATTTTATCTCCATCTTAGACTTTGCC
Organism: Dipodomys merriami; assembly: GCF_024711535.1. Classification (NCBI taxonomy): domain Eukaryota; kingdom Metazoa; phylum Chordata; class Mammalia; order Rodentia; family Heteromyidae; genus Dipodomys; species Dipodomys merriami. The sequence continues at coordinate 122,720 of NW_027206207.1, read as the reverse complement.
CGGACTCTATTCTTACCAGAAGGTCCCTGGTGAGGAGGAATGTATGATCTCTTGGCTTTTGATTAGCCGTATGGGAACTGAGGCCACTTTTAATTTTGATCCTGTTCATTTTGACAAGACTGTGGTGGGTGGTGATAAAGCTCATTCTCTGAATTGTTCCCTATTACCAAATCTCTTCAGAGAAAGTCAAGGAATGACATAGTCTGCCTGAGGGAGTGAGTTTCTCCATTTCCAAAGAGGTCAATTAATACCTGATTATGAGGCTCACATGGTGATCCTTCCACAGATCCTCCGAACAGGAGTGGATGTGACCTCAGACACCAGGCCATCCTCATAGTTCTTCAGCTCTTTCTCATGCAACTAAACGCCACAGGACTTGAGTTGACAATCAAGAATAAATGAGAGTAGCAGAATCATTGGCATGGGGAGGAATTAGGAACTCTGGGTGAAAAAAGGGCTCAGAAAATCTAGTATCACACATCATTTGGGAATCACATCACAAGATTATGGAATAAAAGTAATAAATTGCTACCTAAATTAGTAACTCCACTGCTCTGACTACATTACAAGTGTTCTCTCCAAAGGTAGCTGTCCTATTTTAATGAGGAAAAAGGAGAACATTCTTTCCTCACAAAGTTCTACTAAGTGTCTTCTTCCATAAACCAGGTTGTTCTTACCCTATACTTGTCGGTTACTTTCCTTTGCTGGATTCAATCAATGACACTTGAAAGCATTATCATCTTCAGACATGTAATTACATTTTGTTTTAATCCATTTGTTATAAAATAAAACAAATTTTGGGGAAAATATGTCTATGCTATATTTTCTTCCATGCCATAGTTATTAGAAGTTATTAAGTATTATTTTAATAGTTTCATTATTAAAACTTGAGGAAAATGTTTTGTTACTGATAGCACTAATTAGTTGCACCTTTTTTTGGTATTTTTCCATATCTGTATATTTGTTATTAAGCTTCTAACATTGTATTTTCCCCCTACTGTTGCCTTCTTAAAATTGCCTCAAATTATAAAATCTATATGATGATCTGTATGTGTTCATTGACATATTTAAATTTTTATCTAATATGCACATTTTATATGATATTTTCATCCTATTGTAACTGCTCTGAAATCAATAAGGAAGTCCTTCATTAAAGAAAAAACAAAATACCACAAAACTCAGTGAAATTAGGATTAGATATCTATCCAGAAATATTTAGCAATGATAAAGTAGAAACATCCACTTCTCTTATATACCAAAACATGTTTATAGCTATGAAAGGTGCATTTTCTTTATTCTCTCTTTATGGAACATCCAGGTTGATTACACAGTTTGGTTGCTATGAATATTGCTGCCATGAACATGTTTGTTCATATTGATTTATATTCTTTCAGTATGGACCCAATTTGCAATAATGGTCTTCAAGATATGTGTCTTTTTTGTATCGAGTAAACTTCCATCATGATCTCCATATGGGTTGCACTAGTTTACAATGCCACACCACCAAACACAGTTCCTGATTTATTTCAACCTCTCCAGGAGTTTGTTTATTTGCGTGGTGATAGCTATTCTGGTGTGTAAGATGGGATCGCAGTGACTTTCCTTTTTATTTTCCTATGTATTTCCTATGTGGATAAGAATCTCAAACATTTCATTTATTTACTAAACACATTGGTAGTTCATTTTTGATCAATGTCTTTCTTTTTCTTTTGGTATTTGATCAATTTTTAAGTTTTATAATATTTGATTTTTCCCATTCCAAATACTCACTTTAGTAAGAAGATTTTTTTCATTACAGTGGTGTATTGCTTGGATATTTTGATTTTGTGAAGGCTAAGAGAATTTGATATTGTTCTCTCAGTCAAATTATAAGCATGTAAAAATGAAGTGAACCTGATTAAATGAAGTTCTTTCTGCACATTTTCTCCGGTACAGATTTCTCTGATTTAAGAAATGTATATTTTATGTCATACTGGATGCCTAACTAAGTCTGTGTGTGTGGATGATTCAGTAAGAATTGCAGAATTCGCCACATAGATTTTGGAGCAAAGGGTTACAGCTGGTAACATTGCAATGATTTAGAACACAGCTGAGGCTGAAGCTGTGATCCCTTCTACCTGTGTTCAGCCCCCAATCTCTTCTAATACACCGCTCATGTCCCATGCGGCAGTTTCTTTTTCTAACCGAAATGTTTCTAAAGCTTCATCTTATTCTTGCCTCCTAGTATGCCAACATGAGGGGAGTGAAAGCAAGCAAGGCAGATGTGACAGAGGAATTTATTTTTTAAAATTGTGCAAATACCATACAGAGGGGTTACAATTACATGGGCAAGGTAATGAATACATATCTTATCAAGCATTGTGTCAGCCTTCTTTGATTCCCCTTCCCATCCTTTCCCAACTCCCCACCCCCACCCAGCGGTCCCCCCTCAGACCCCCCTCCCGCCAAAGTTGTAAAGTTCATTTTTCAACATAACGTCTTGGACATCTCATTGCTGCAATGGATCCACCTGTATCCCAATTTAAATAATTTGTTTTTTTCACTTCTCATGCACAAAGTATGCCAACATCAAGTGCAGTGAACACAGGGGGCATACCGTGGCGGAAGGACATACAAAGCAACAAAGAAATCATCTTATAAATATGATAGAAGCAATCACAAGAAAGAAAAAAAAATTGAGTTCTTATCTTGGGGTTCATTTCGCCTAACATCAACTTATCTGACAGTTTTTGCTTGTCTCAGACATGTACTAATTATTGAAAATAAGGGACCTATGCTTCTTTGGGCCTGGCTTACTTCGTTTAAAAAATTTTTGGTTGGTTTTGGGGTTTGAACTCTGGGCCTGGGCACTGCCCCTCAACTCTTTAGGTCAAGGCTAGCACTATCCCACTTGAGCCACAGTGTCACTTCCAGCTTTTACAGTGTCACTTCCATCTTATGTGGGGCTGAGGAATCGAACCTAGGGCCTCATGCATGTAAAGCAAGCACTCTACCACTGTGCCACCTTCACAGCCCTGGCAGAGGGTTTTTATCTGAAGATCCATCACACTTCGGAGCTTCTGGCTGAAAACTCCAGAAAGACAAAAGTGAAGAAACACTTAAGAGAAAATGTAAAACAGAAAGCCACAACGTTTAACCCTAAAACCAGTTTCTAGAATAAGGAGACTCAAGAACTGGTGTCACCTGAGGAGAAAGAGGAAATATTCAGGAAGAATGAGAAGGAAATATTCAGGAAGAATGGGAGGGAATAGAGAGAAAGAGACCTAGACTACTTAGAGCTGGGACCTCAATGTGAGCTTAATTTTAATATGGGAAACCAGACCCAAGGACGCAATACCTTACAATTTTGATTACTCTCTCTCATGCTACAATGCCTATTCCAGATCTACTTCCACTCAGCATGGTGTCCATTCTGGGATCCAGACTGATTGCTGGACGTTTCCAGGGGATGCAAAGAGTGAAAACCAAAGGGCTAAAGCTCAGAAAAGACACATGCCATCACCTCTCACATGTCATTTGTCAAAGTAAGTTCTACAACCAAGCCTGGTATCAGTGGGGATGGGAGTAGATATTGAGAGCATTATAATAATATCTACTATTATTATCATATAATAATCTAACATCTATTGTTTCATCAAAGGGAGAGGGATAGCATTTCTCCCTTTTTAGGAGTATGGGACAGGGCATTCTATAGAATGTCTTCAATTGGGGGCTCTCTGCGGCGGACCGGCTCTGTAGGGAGGATGGAGGATACCTAGGGGAGGAACCTGGAATGGGGGGGAGATGGCACCAGACAACTCACACACATTAGGAGTGGATGCTGAGTACGATTTAATGCAGAGGATAAGAAACTTTTATAGCAAAAGTCTCCATAAGAAAGGGCAAAAGGTTACACAATCTTACTGCAGGACTTCATTCTTGGGTGGTCACAAGCTGGTCGCCTGAAAGGCACTTGTTTCCAGCTTATCTCTAAGAAATATAACGGGTTTCGATGTTTGTCACCATCTAACCATTACCTTATTTCTATAGAAGCTTTAATTGTCCCATAAGATTTTTCCTGTTCCTTCTTTAATAGTAAGGTTACGGAGGCCTAGATCTAGCAAGTCTCTTAGTAAATAAAAGAGAGTAACAGGAAGTTCTTTCTCCTAAGTAATCTCAGCAATTGCCATACATTCATTCTGTTCTAGCTGCGCCTACAGTTTCTGGTAAATCTCTTACAGACAATTCCTTCTGCTGAAGTGACTTCATGAAACCCATTGTCTACTAGCCTCCTTAAGAGGGCTTTCAGGGTTTCACTTAACTCTGGTGAGTTAGTCATATTTTTAAGACACTCATCAGATGTTGGAGTCTTCAACACTCTTAAGAAAGAGCTTTGAATAAAGGAACGTTGAGCATGAGTAAGTACAATGAGCAGCAGAAACAGTAAAAGATTAATAGGCACTCTTATACAGTGAAGAAAAGAAAAGAAAAGCAGAAACACATCTTTCCCAGGGGTTTGCCAGACTTTCCAGGAGTAGGCCTCTTTGAAGCCCTATTCTCCGAGGTAGACTTCGGTGAAGTCTCTGTAAAGCCCCATTCTCTGAGGTAGACTTCAGTGAAGTCCCAATACTCAGAGATGGGCTTCTGAAACCCCATTCTCAGGCCTACTCCACTGGAGTAAGCCTGGCAGCTCTCTGAATCTTTTCTCCCGAGATTGTGGCTATGAAGTTTCAGAATGGAGAATTACAATGGAAAAGTGAGTTCTCAAGCTGGGTACTGATGGCTGACACCTATATTCCGAGCCTGAGATCTGAGGATTATGATTTGAAGTCCGTCTGGGCAGGAAAATCCATGAGACTCATCTCCAATTAAAGAAAAAGAGCCAGAATTGGATTTGTGGCTCAAATGTTAGAGCATTAGCTAAGAGTGGGTAGATGGGGACAGAATCTTGGTTCTGAATTTAAACCCAGGATTGGGGGATGAGAAGAAATGTGTTCTCAGTGCATGAAATCAAGGGTGTATGGTCAACATCACTATTGATGTTAACTTTGGGGTAGAGTTGATCAGTTTTATTCTGGAAAGGATTTGTTCCACTCTTCTCTGTCCTGTATTCTTTAAAAGAAATAGCTTTCAGCAATCTATACCTAAGATGTGTGGATTGCACTGAAGCACTGGTTTCATTTTTTTCTACTTACAAAATGATACATAAGTAGTGTACAAAGGAGTTTTAATTTAATATGTCGGTTTGTGAGTACATCTTGATCGATGTCATCAATTTGATCATTCTTCTCTTCTCTTTTTTGATCTTGTCTTCTCTATCTCACCCCCTCCATTTACGTGGTAACATTTTCACACATGTACATTGAATATTATGACTGGATTCTCCCACTGAACCAGTTTGGCAAAGAAATTTCTTCATTGTACAGGTAAAGAAGATGAAGAGGACTACAAGCCCAAGACAGCATAGCTATTATTTTGCATCGAGATTATTTGACTTACAAAATCTCCACCAAAAGAAGCATTATAAAAAAGAACATGGCCAGGAACTAGAAGCATCTATCTTTGTGTGTGTGCTGGTTTTGGGGCCTGAGTGCTGTCCCTGAGCTGCTTTGCTAAAGGTTAGTACTCTACCACTTGAGCCACAGTACCACTTCCAGCTTTATGGTAGTCAATTGGAGGTAGGAATCTCATGGACTTTCTATCTTGGGCTCATTTTAAACCACAATCTTCAGACCTCAGTCTCCTGAGTAGCTCTGATTGCTGGTGTGAGCCACTGGCAGCTAGCAAAACATCTATTAGTTGTCCCAATTAAACATGTGGAGCAATAGGTCATTTGATACTTGTGACACTCAGATAATGATTCCTCTACTTGTTCCTTTCTGGTGTTATTACTAGTGTGATAATGCTTGCTCAGGTTTATATCACTGTGCAATCATTGCTCCATTTTGTTCAGTAAAGAGCTTTTCAGGACAGGAGAACTGTGAGAGGAGAATATGGGATGAAAATTTTATCTGTACTTCTTGTGGCCTGGCAAAAGCTTCTCAGAATGTTTGCAAGCAGAAATAAGAGTCCACTTCGGCCGAATAAAATGAAAGACACACACCTGACACAGAAGCAGTGCCACAGAAGGACAAACGGGAAAACTCATCCAGGCTCAGAGCGAAGCATCAGTATGAGTTATTCAGGTGCGTGAAAATTTGTGAAGATTGTCTTTCTAACCATGGAGAAATCATTCAATGCTGACATTTACAATATGTTCCAGGACTCATATCTGTTTAGGTCTGTTTCCTCTGAATCATCTTTGATAAAGACAGAAATGAGAATGTAACAATGGAACCTACTTATGTTTTCTGAATGAGATTTCATCTCTTTCACAAATCAAGTAAGGGTTGTAATGAATGACTTGGATTTCCTGAGAGAAATAGGTTTGATTCTTTGTTTCTATTAAGCTTATCAACTGAATAACTTTACATAATAACTTGTTATTATAACAAGTATGAAATAATTTTTTTTATTTTTATAGGAGAAACCCAGTTTCTTTTTCTATAGAAAATATTTATCTGGCTTCCAACCAAAATCTTTACATCTCAGACTCCAGAGTACGTAGGATTGCAGGCATCAAATATTTTTGGAACGGAAAATCACTATGTTATAGAACATGAGGAATGAAGAATTTAGACTAACAAGGAATATTTTGAAAACATTAACAAAACTGAAGTTATCAGAAACTTGCCTGCTTCAGTGAGGAGAAAAATGAGAAGTTACAGAGGCAGAGAATTGGAGACTAAAGAGAAGTGAGTGAATAGTTCTTTGTTAGAAGAGCTACTGAAGATTTCTTTTTAAGAAAATTCAGCTTGATATAGTGGTACATGTCAATAATTCTAACTACTAATGAGCTAGACACTGGAAGGGATAGGAGGTTTGCAGTTGGTATGGTAAAATTATAATACTGAGACTTCAATATTTAAAACACACTGGTGACACATGGTGATAAGAGAGGCAGAAGTAGGAGGCTCATGGTTTGAGTCCAACCTAGGCAGTTAATAAGAAACTATCTGAAAATCAATCTAAAGCTAAACAAAGTGCTAGTTGTATGGATCAAGAACAGTTATCCAGCAAGTTTGAGGCCCTGAGTTCAATCCCTTCTCCTGAGAAAAAGAGACAAGAAAAAGGAAGAAAGATTATAATACAATTTTCAAGATATTTCCTTTGCAATTTTCTGCTATAATTTCCTTCTTCAATTGCCTTAAAATGTTTACGAAGTCACTTACACAAATGACTACCATCATTTGGGGAAATCACAAGGAAGTCTTTGCAACCAGCTTTGTAATAGAACAATTTTGTCAAGGAGATTTCAATGAGCTGAAAATGAGAGATAATGGGCTCATGAAATTGCACTTCATAGCTATGTGTCAGAATGTGAGCAGCTCATAAAGAGGATTTATTTCTTAAGAGAAGAGGAGGATTAAGTTGATTTATCAACTTAAAAAATTACGGTAAATTCTGTTGCTATTTGGGATACAATTTCAAGCAAGGTGTTAAACCAATAAAATTATGGTTGAGATTTTTATAAAAGCTGTAAGATAATTTTTTCATAGATTTTTATAGAAGCTATTCAACAATTGTTGGATAAATCACAATAATGCAAAAATGTGTTCTGTGTAATCTGATGGTGTTACCTATCTCATCATCTAGGGTTGGAAGAATGTTATCTTCATTTTAAAAATGCAGAAATGGAGGCATGAGGAGAGTTGGTGTGTTTCTGAAGGCTGATGTGTAAATGACAATTGAGATTGAGCAGAACCAGAATCCATGGCTCAGATTTAATTCATGATTTGGAAACCCCGTGACTATACTAATATCTAAAACTCTTGTGCTAGCGGGGTGACATTTTACATGTTTCTTAGAGTAGTCATCTGTTTTTGAGAATTAAAGAATATACCTTGGGAAGGTGGTTCAGTGGTAGAGCACTTGACTTACATGCCTGAGGCCCTAGGTTCGATTCCTCAGCACCAAATAAGCAAAAAGAAAAAAAGCTGGAAGTGGCATGTGGCTCAAGTGTTAGAGCACTAGCCTTGAGCTGAAGAGCTGAGGGACAGTTCCCAATCCGAGTTCAGGCCCCACAAATGGACCCCCCCCCAAAAAGAATATACGTTTTGTGAAGTATTATGCACAGAATATGAATCAAGAATTCCCTGAATTCTGAAGTTCTTTATGTATTTCCATTTAAATTATTATTTTTATGACTCAAGATAGTGAAATTATTAACATTCTTTACATTCCAGAAAGCATTATTTGAACCCATTTGGAAGAATTTCTACAATAGTATTGTAATGTATGGGTTTTTGATATGCTTATTTGCCTTCTCTCTGTATCTGCTTAATTGGGTTATTTATTGTATGATTCATGTATTAAGAATTCTTTATATATTATGAATAAAAGCTATTTGACAAGAATTTTATATTTTGCTTCATTATATTAGCAAAAATGTCTGCTTTGTGTTTGAATAGACTATGGGCTTATCTGAGGATGTGCAGGACAAGAATTAAGTCACATAAAGAAGAACGAAAGAGAGGAAAAGGTGAAAAGGATAAGATAGGAAGAAAAAAGATCAGAAGTTCAGTAGAACTAAACAAAAAACAAAAAGATAATTTAAAAAGAAAAAAGAGAAAGAAAACAACAACAAAAAAAAGAATGAAAAACACACACTCACATATCCCTAAAATAAAAATTATAAGAGGAAAAAAAGTTACTGGAAAACGATTTTTTTTCAAAAAAGGCAAAAATTAAACATTAAAAAGAGTTTTAGAAAAGAGAAAAAAATTTATATAAGGTACAAAAAAAAAGAAGAAGAAAAAATTCTTTGATTTTTTGGGGAGGGGTGGGAAAAATCCTGTATCTCCCATGTGTCGGTAACCAGCCTCTTGTTGGAGTCTCTGGTCTGCTTGTGGTTCTGCTGCTTGGTTGGTTTCTTAAGTCAGTTTGTTCAAACAGGCAGAAAAATGCTCTGCTTTACCCAGGATTTTGCGATCCTCCTCCCAGGCTAGTTCAATGGGAGACAGATCTACTTTTGAGTATCACAAAACAGGGGGATGCAGTGATGAGGCTAGGTTCTGGGTAGAGTTGAGGCCTTTCAACAAACAGTGGATTTTCCCGGGGGCTAGTTTGTGAAAAACTCACAGAGAACAGCCTGGAGCCATTCTCAGGGTTTCTGTTTACTGAATTTCAATTGATTGTCCTGGCTGCTAGAGGGAGGGTCAGCCTCTGGCTCTGATTACCCAGTGAAGAAAGCCACTCCTTGGGCTGGCGCTGGAGCTGGGTGACTTTTCCCTGGGTGGAGCTGAGTCTGGTAGGTCATGCCGCCGTTAAGTTCTTGTGATATGCTAATTTACTCGTTTTATTCCAAGGCTTGAGTTGGAGCTAGCAGCTCCTCGGACCTTTGTCGGTATCCAAGATGGAGATCTCCGGTACTGGGTGGTGGAGGGGTGGCCTTCCCTCCTCTGCTTCCTGAGAAGGAGTGAGGATGTTAGGCTTCTACTCACACTGAGTCTTGGTTCCTGGGTCATCTCTGGTCTGTGAACTGCAGGATGAAGATGTCTGCTCCTTGTCGGTTCTGGCTGGTGCTGAGTAGAATCCTCTCGGCTGCTGCTTCTGGCTCCTTCGTCCTGGACTCTCTGTGGTTCAGGTATGGTGCCTGCGATCACCGCTGCCACCGCTGCCGCTGCTGCAGCAGCAGCTGGCAAGAGCTCAGATGTGTCTCCTTGCCTGGATTTTCCCTCTCTGGCCTGACTGTCTGTCCTGTGATGGCATACTTGGTGTGATCTCTGGCTTAGGACTGTTCACTGGAACTCTAAAACTGCTTTCTATGTGAGAGCTTGTTTAGACTCCAGCTTCTCCTCCGCCATCTTCCCAGAACCCCTATGTGTTTGAATAAAAATGGATGGCATGTTTGCCTGATTTCAGAGCAACTGGGAATATTTTCATTCTAATGCAGTACTCTTTATCAGATCAAGAAAGTTCCCATATAATAATTTTGACAAATTTTTACTTCTGCTAGTTTGAAAATATAAGATTTATTTTAGAGTTACAGCAGGGAATTCCTCTGTGACCAGTCTCCTCTACAGGCATGGAACCCCTCTTTGCAAACTGCTGATCATAATGGAAGCAAATTTTTGTTTGTTAGGAATATAAATTTTTTTTCTCATTGAATAAAACATATCAACTTTAATTAATTTTCACTGTTTTTAATTTCTATCTTAACAAATTATTTTTTTAATTGTATTTTATTTTATTTGAGAACATACTGTACAGAGGGGCTACAATTATATGGGCAGGATAATGCATACATTTCTTACCAAGCATTGCAGCCTCCTCCTTTGTTTACCCTTCACTTCCCTTCCCCGCCTTCCCCCTCCCCCCACCCAATTTTACCCCCCTCCCCCCACCCAATTATACCCCCCTCCCCCCCCACACCGACATTGTAAAGCTGGTTTTGACATGACATTTTGTACTTCTCATTGTTGCAACAGGTCCACCTGAATCCTTAAACGACTTGTTTGTCCCCATCTCCTCCACATGTTATACTGACATCAAATGTAGTGAAAGCGGGGGTTACACTGTGGGGGAGGGACATACAAAGCAACAAAGAAATAATCTTACAAATGCGTTAGAAACACATGCATGAAAGAAATGAAAACATTAAAATACATATTTAAGGGTTCATTTTCCTAACATCACATTATCTGACCTTTTCCGCTTGACTCATACCTATATTAGATATTGCAAATAAGGGAAACCATGGGACCTATGCTTCTTTGGGCCTGGCTTACTTCACTTAATATAATTTTTTCCAAACCTTTCCATTTCCTAACAAATGGGGAAATGTCATTCTTTCTGATGGAGGCATAGAATTCCATTCTGTATATATACCACATTTTCTTGATCCATTCATCTACTGAGGGGCTTCTGGGTTGGTTACATATCTTAGCTATGGTAAATAATGCTGCAATAAACATAGTTGTGCTGGTAGCTTTAGTGTGGTCTTGTTTGTATACATTTGGGTAAATGCCCAAAAGTGGGATTGCTGGATCATAGGGGAGATCTATGTGAAGTCTTTTGAGGAACCTCCATACTGCTTTCCAAAGTGGTTGAACAAGTTTACATTCCCACCAACAATGAAGTAAGGTTCCTTTCTGTCCACATCCCCTCCAGCATCTGTTGTTGTTAGAGTTCTTGATTTTTGCTGTTCTAACTGGAGTGAGGTGATATCTCAATGTTGTTTTGATTTGCATTTCTTTTATGGCTAGGGATGTTGAACATTTCTTCATGTGTCTATTGGCCATCCTTCTTTCTTCTTCAGAGAAGCTTCTCTTTAAGTCTTTCGCCCACTTATTTATTGGGCAGTTGTTTCTTTGAGGATTTGTTGTTGGGTGGTTTAATTTTTTGAGTTCCAAGTATATTTTAGATATGAGACCCTTGTCCGTTGTATGGCTAGTAAAGATCTTCTCCCAATCGGTGGGCTTTCTATTGATCTTGCCAGCTATGTCATTTGCCCTGCAGAAGCTCTGCAATCTTATGCAATCCCATTTGTCCAACCTTTTTTGATTTGTTGTGCTTCCGTGTCTCTATTCAGAAAATTTCGACCTGAGCCAAGGAGACCTAGGGTTTCTCCTATTCCATCCTGTAATGTTTTCAGAGTGTCTGCTTTGAGTTCAAGGTCTTTGATCCATTTGGAGTTGATTCTGGTGCAGGGTGATATATAAGGATCTAGCTTTAGTTTTCTACATGTAGTTAACCAATTTTGCCCGCACCATTTACTGAAGAGGCTGTCTTTCTTCCATTCTATTGTTTTAGCTTCCTTATCGAAGATTAGATGGCTATAGGTCTGTAGGTTCATTTCTGGGTTTTCAATTCTATTCCATTGGTCCTGAGGTCTGTTCTTATGCCAATACCAAGCTGTTTTGATTACTATGGCTTTATAGTAGAGTTTGAAATTTGGTATTGATATTCCTCCAGCAGTGTTCTTTCCTTTGAGGAGCTTTTTTGCTATTCGGGGTCTTTTATTGTTCCATATGAATTTTTGGATTGCCTCTTCTATTTCCTTGAAGAATGAGGGTGGAATTTTGATAGGTATCGCGTTGAACTTGTAGATAGCCTTGGGAAGTATTGCCATTTTCACGATGTTAATCTTTCCAATCCAGGAGCATGGGAGGTTTTGCCATTTTTTAAGTTCTGTGTTGATTTCCTTTTTCAAGATTTTAAAGTTTTCATCATAGAGGTCCTTCACTTCTTTGGTTAAGTTAATTCCTAGGTATTTTATTTTGTGTGGGGCTATTACAAATGGAGTTGCTTTCCTAATTTCAGCCACACTTTTCTCATTGTTGGCATATAGAAAAGCCATTGATTTTGAGGGTTAATTTTATAACCTGCTACTTTGCCAAAGTTTTGAATCAGCTTGAGTAATTTGGGAGTGGAGTCTATGGGATTCTTTAAATACAAGATCATGTCATCTGCAAAGAGGGAGAGTTTTATTTCTTCTTTCCCTATTTGGATCCCCTTTATGTCTGCATCTTGTCTTATAGCTGTAGCTAGGCATTCTAATTCTAGATTGAAGAGAAGTGGAGAGAGTGGGCATCCTTGTCTTGTTCCTGAGTTAAGAGGAAATGGCTTTAGTTTTTCACCATTGAGTATAATGCTGGCTGTAGGTTTGTCATGTACAGCCTATATTGTATTGAGGAATGTTCCATGAATTCCTAATTTTTCCAGAACCTTCATCATAAAGGGGTGTTGGATCTTGTCGAATGCTTTTTCTGCATCTATTGAGATTACCATGTGGTTCTTATTCTTGCTCCTGTTGATGTGATGAATAATATTAATTGATTTGCGTATATTGAACCAGCTTTGCATCCCTGAAATGAATCCTGTTTGATCGTGGTGTATGATTTTTTGGATGAATTGTTGAAGTCGATTGGCCAAAATTTTGTTGAGAAGTTTTGCATCAGTATTCATCAAAGAAATGGGTATATAGTTCTCTTTCTTTGATGAGTCCCTGCCTGGTTTTGGGATGACGGTTATGATGGCTTCATAGAATGTGTTCGGTAGTGAGCTTTCTCTTTCAATTTCATTGAAGAGTTGGAGGAGTATTGGTGTGACCTCTGCTTTGAAGGCCTTGTAAAATTCCGCTGTAAAACCATCTGGTCCTGGACTTTTCTTAGCTGGGAGGTCTCTTATTGCTGTTTCTATTACAATGCTTGATATGGGCCTGTTAAGCTGGTTTAACTCATCTTGGTTTAGTTTTGGCATGTCAATATTTGCTAGGAAAAGGTCCATGTCTGTCAAGTTCTCAAACTTATTAGCATAAAGTTTTGAGAAGTATTCCCTTATAATGTTCTGAATCTTGGTTGTTTCTGTGGTGATGTTTCCATTCTCATCTCTGAGTTTATTAATTTGGGTGTGTTCTCTCCTTTTTCTGATAAGGTTTGCTAAGGGTCTGTCAATTTTGTTAAGTTTTTCAAAGAACCAACTCTTTGTTTTGTTGATTCTTTCTATAGTTTTTTTGGATTCTAATTCATTTAATTCTGATTTAATTTTGATTATTTCTTTCCGTCTACTGGATTGGGGTTTATCTTGCTGCTCTTTTTCAAGGAGGTTTAGATGTGTCATTAAATTGCTAGTTTCCGATTTCTCCAATTTGTTGATGTAGGAGCTCAGAGCTATAAACTTGCCTCTGAGTACTGGCTTTGCTGTGTCCCAGAGGAGCTGGTAATTTGTGTGTTCATTTTTGTTGAATAGCATGAACATTTGAATTTCCTTTCTAATCTCTTCCATGACCCACTCATGATTCAGCAGTGTTTTGTTCAGCCTCCATGTGATACCGGACTGCCACGGACCGGGTTCTGTCGGGACGACGGAGGATACCTAGGTAGGAACCTGGAATAGGACGGGGAGATGGCAAACAGACAACTCACACACATTAGGAGTGGATGCTGAGTGCTGAGTGCGATTTAATGCAGAGGATAACAAACTTTTATAGCAAAGTCTCCATAAGAAAGGGCAAAATGTTACATAATCTTGCTGCAGGGCTTCATTCTTGGGCAGTCACCAGCTGGTCGCCTGAAAGGGCAAAAGGTTACACAACCTTGCTGCAGGGCTTCATCCTTGGGTGGTCACCAGCTGGTCACCTGATAGGCACTTGTTTCCGGCTTTACCTCTATTTTTAAGAAATACAATTGGTTTCGATGATTGTCACCAATTAACCACTACTTTTTTCTATAGAGACCTTAACTGTCCCATTAAGATCTTTCCTGTTCCTTCTTTAATAGTAAGCACCAAGGAGACTTAGATTTAGCAAGTCTCTTAGTAAATGAGGAAGTTCTTTCTCCTAAGTAGTTATCTCAGCAATTGCCATACATTCTTTCTGTTCTAGCCGCACCTACAACTTTTTGTAAATTTCTTACAATTCCTTCTGCTGGAGTGACTTTGTGAAACCCCCAATACTTTTATATTTACTTATAACTTGTCTACTAGCTTCCATAAGAGGGGTTTCAGGGTAGCACTTAACTCTGGTGAGTTAGTCATATTTTTAAGACACTCATCAGATATTGGAGTCGTCAACACTCTTAAAGAGCTTTGAATAAGGGAACGTTGACAATGAGTAAGTACAATGAGCAGTAGAAACAGTAAAAGATTGATAGTCACTCTTATGAGGAAAAGATAGGCAGAAACACATCTTTTCCAGGGGTTTTGCCAGCCTTTTCCCAGGAGTAGGCCTCTTAGAAGCCCTATTCTCCGAGGTAGACTTCGGTGAAGTCCCAAAACTTGGAGATAGGTTTCTGTAAAGCCCCATTCTCTGAGGTAGACTTCGGTGAAGTCCCAAAGCTCAGAGATAGGTCTCGAGGCCCCTATCATGGTCTGATAGATGGTTTCCCATGCTAAGCAGACTCTACTGGGGTCGGCGTGGCACCGGACTTTCTTTGGTGGCTTTTGGTGTTGAGTTCTAATTTTATTCCCTTGTGGTCAGAGAGAATGCAAGGTATAACTTCAATGTTTCTGAATTTAGACAAGTTTGCTTTGTGGCCTAAAATGTGATCTATTTTAGAAAACGTTCCATGTGCTGCTGAGAAGAACGTGTATTCCGATGCTGCTGGGTGAAATGTTCGGTAAATGTCTGTTAAGTCTAGTTGATCTATGCAGCTGTTTAGATCTGCGGTTTCTCTGTTGAATTTTTGCCGAGTTGATCTATCTAGTGGGGAGAGTGGTGTGTTAAAATCCCCAACAATTAATGTCTTTGGATCTATATGGGATTTGAGGGAAAGTAGTGTTTCTTTGATAAATTTGGGTGCTCCATTGTTTGGCGAATAGATATTTAGAATTGTAATATCCTTCTGAAGGAGAGATCCTTTAATTAGTATGTAGCGAACTTCTTTATCTCTTCTCATGAATTTTAATTTGAAGTCTATTTTATCTGATATTAGGATTGCAACTCCCGCCTGTTTATGAGGGCCGTTTGCTTGGTAGATTTTGTTCCAGCCTTTAACCTTGAAAATATGTTTGTTTTTACGGGCAAGATGTGACTCCTGCAGGCAGCAGATAGAAAGGTCTTGTTTTTTAATCCAATTAGACAGTCTATGTCACTTAATTGGAGAGTTCAGTCCGTTAACGTTAAGAGATAGGACTGAGAGGTATTTGGGAGTTCCTGCCATGTTATCCACCTTCTTGGGGGCTGTGAAAGCTGGGTTCTTCCTAAGGTTCTTGGATTCTCAGTTTGGGTGCAGTTTCTTGGCCTTTGTTGCATTCTTGTTGGTTTTCTATGTGTAGGACATCTTTAAGAATCTTTTGTAGGGCTGGTTTGGTGGAGATGTGTTGTTTCAATTTTTCTTTGCTATGGAAGGTTTTTATTTGGCCTTCAGTTATGAAGGAGAGTTTAGCTGGGTACAGTATTCTTGGTTGATAGTTGTTTGTTTTTAGGGCATGGCATACATCATTCCAGTCTCTTCTTGCTTTGATTGTCTCTGCTGAGAAATCTGAGGTAATTCTAACTGGTTTCCCTTTATAGGTGATTAACCTTTTCACCTTGACAGCTTTAAGGATCTTTTCCTTGGTCTGGGTTGATCCTGTGTGGATTATAATATGACCTTGGGATGTCCTATTCTGGTCTGGTCTATTTGGGGTTCTAAAAGCTTCTTGTATCTGAATAGGCCTATCTTTTTGTATGTTTGGGAAGTTCTTTGCTAGGATCCTGTTAAACAAATTTCCTAGACCATTAACTTCTGTTTCTAGGTGCTCCTCTACACCCATTATCCTTAGATTGGGCCTTCTGATGGTGTCTTCCAGGTTTTGGATTGACCTATCATATTTCTTGGACTTGTCTTGGATGGTTGTATGTTCTTTCTCTATAATATCTAGGCTGTCTTCAATCCCTGAGATTCGATCTTCTGCATGGTCTAACCTGCTGTCAAGACTCTCTACTTTGTTTTTTATCTCTTTTCCTTCTAATTTGTCAGCTTTGATGGCTTCGAGTTCTTTGTTGAAGCTCTGTTTTAGGTCTTGTATGAATTTCTTTACTTCCTTAATTTGGTGTTCAGTGTTTGTTCTCAAATCACTTAGTTGATTGGTTATGGTTTCTTTGGACTCCCATTCCTTCTGTTGGGTTCCATTCAGCATTCCCTTTGTGGTCTCCCTGACTTCCTTCCACTCTTTGTTAATGGATTCCATGAATGCCTTTAGTGATCTTTGTGTATTCTCTACCTGGTCTCTTAATTCGTGAATTAGTCTTGATTAGTTACTCCCTTCTGTGGGATTCCTGCAGTTCTCTTTGAGTGTTCTCTGCCTGCTCACGCCATTCCTCCCTTTCTCTTTGAGTATTCTCAAGTTGTTCACGCAAATCCTGTATCAGTTTTTGAGAAGCTTCCTCACGCTTATGATATTCCTGTATAAACTTCTGGGATGCCTCCTTTCTCTCCCTATCACGCTCATACAGAGTCCTTTGTACATTGTCAAACTTCTCATTTATCATGTTTGCTATTAGTGTTTGTAGAGCTATTTGGGAACTCTCATCTGGATTATTCTTTATCTGTTCTAATCCCTGATTATCAAGGTTGGGAATTGAGATACCCGAATTTGCCATTTTTCTTGTGTTTTAGGAATATAAAATTTTTGACCTATGTGCTCAGGATGTTTTCCCAGGAAACAAATCCACACGTAGAAATTAGATCATCACAGCTGTTTGAAATGGCATTAGCAATATATATTTGTATTATTGATGTGCCATATCGCTATATAAAACAGTTTGTCACATAACAGTTTTTGAAAGAACAAACAAATGAATAATCTAGAATCTGGTATAGCAGTAACTTCTAGATGATTTTCTCATATTTTCAGACTTTTCATAAACATAAATTATAAAAGCCAAATGAGGTGATTTATACCTATAATCCTAGCTACTCTGAAAATAGAAACGTAAATAGTCGAAGTTCAAAGTCAAACTGGAAAACATACAAGAGACCTCCATTTCAATCAATAAAATCTGGATGTGCCAGTGTGTGGATGTCATCCTACCTATTACTGGACATACAACTAGGAAGTTCAGTATCTAGGTAGCCTAGGAATAAACAAATTCAAGATTGTATATCAAAAACAATCAAAGCAAAAATTACTGGATGTGGCATGATTCAAGTGGTAAGGTGCCTGCCTGGCAAATGCAAGGCTCTGAATTTGAACCCAAGTACTTACCAAAAAATATTAAAAGTAAACATTATGAATTAATTCTCTCAATAATGTATCTGTAAATATTGTATATTCATATAGACTTGATAAAATTATATTGTGGTTAATATGTCACAAAATAAAGTAACTGAAGTCTCCATAAGGTACTTGTGAAATATTAATGTCGTATTTGTGATGTATAATAGAAATACTTAAATTGGAAAAAAATTTCAAGGGAATTATATGTGTTCTTACAACATCATAAAGATCCATAATAACCTCAATATAATTTAATGATATCTAGAAAACAGAAGTCAATATTGAATGTTTACATTAAAAACAAGTTTGCTCCCAAACTTGAGATGAAATATACCTTGCTAATTAGGAGGCAGAGATTTAGAAGACTGATATAATGGACAGTTTTGACAAAAAAAATTCGTAAAAAATCTACAAAAACAAAGAAAGCTAGATATAGTGTAATTTTCCTGTTATCTCACGATGTGGAAGCCATAGGTAAGAGAACATTGCTCAAGGGAGGCTTCGCCTGAAAAATAATCTAAAGTGGTTAGAGCCTTAGCAATTTCAAGCACCAATAGTGCCAAAGGAAAAAGAAAAGAAGAAAACAGAAAATGAAAGGAATGGATAAAAAGAAAATATTTTCTCTTCATTCTTGATTTCATTTCATTGGATATAAGAATTGACAGTATTTTGTTTACTGTTTCAGGATTCAGGCCTCTCTAATATAAAAATATTTATTTCAAGTAAATATTGTATTATTACTATTTATTAACTTATTATTAGACCTTTCGGTTTGGAGATTGAAATCATGGCTTTGTATATATTAGTCTCGTTCTACAACTTAGCTGTACCAAAGCTCTCTTGTACAGTTTTGAAAATTGTTTATGAATTCTTCAATAGTTAGCTATTATACTTTTCATCTTATATTTTTTCTCCCACCTTTTCCCCTATGTATTTTATTTTATGTGTTGAAAACTCAATTTTATCTTCTAAATTTAGAAATTTGCTTTGGAGTTTACAGAGAAGTCAGTTATTTGTGACATCTTTTAAAATTATATATAGATATAAGTATTTCATATATATGATTGATTCTTAAAATTCATTGCAATAAGCAACATTTATCTGTTCATATTCACATAGCTATTGAGCCATTGTGATCCTCTCCTAAGAATAGCTTCCCTTGTTCTTGCCATGTGAATTCTTAGAGTGCTGTTAATCATATCCAAGTTTAATTATTTGTCTTTTACTATCTATTGGATTAACTTGTAGATTTATGGGCATATCCAGTTATTAGAAATGAGGAAAACCATGCAGCATATATTTAATTGGATCTGGTTTATTTCACTTAATAGCATTTTCCCCCCAGTCTTTCCATTTCTTCAGAATGGGGTAATACCATTCTTTCCCATGGAAGCACAGAATTCCATCAATGCAACAGAATTCAAGGTCCAGAAATGAATCCACTCCTATAGGCACATAATCTTTAATAAGGAAGCCAGAAACACAGGATGGAAGAAAAACAGGCTCTTCAAAAAATTGGTTTAACTGGCTGTACACAGATCATTTTATAACCTCCTGCACCAGAATCAATTCCAAATGGATTGAAGTGCTCAATTTAAGTCCAGATGCCGTAGGAATCTTACAGGAAGTGTTAGGGGAAACATGAGGGCTCCTTCGAATAGGTCAAAATTTCCAAAGTAAGTCTGGATAAATGGGATTACATCAAACCACATCAATCATTTGTCAGACTCAAAAGCCATGAAAAAAAGAGATAGTGTAGCACAGATTTATTAGGGAGCAAACCTACAGATAAGAGCCTCAGCCAATGGTAAACCCTTTCTCACTTTTCTAACTAGGTTATTTATAGTGGGTTTACATGAATATAAGTGTTTTTTGATAGGGATTAGTCAGAAAACAACTAATGCTAAGACAGTGATAGTATGTAGCTGGAGAAAGGGAGTCATTAAGGCAGGAGTGTCTAGTTCAAAGACTTGGCTTGGTGCCAGCTAAGTAAGGTATAGTTGCACAAGGGAAGGGTGGTAAAACAGGAGTGGTTATAAACAAAAGCATTGGTCTGAAGCCTCAAAATAAGGACCTCAGTCTGTGTGGACCAAACAGTCTCTAACAATAAGTTTTATTTAAATTAACAAGCACGATTTTAAATTTTGCAGAGTGGGATGGTACATAGTCACAGGCAATTTCTCCTATGTCAGGTAATCCAGTCTACTCTTTCACATGTTACTCAGTAGCCAGGTTTCAATGCAAATGACTACAATAAGATTGTACAAATGTACAAATGAGGCTGTGACTTTTCCCTCTCATGAATCAAAATTCTGTCAAATGATTTCTGTCTTCCAGATGTTTACACATTTCTCAGGATCTTTTTTTACTATTTTGTCTTCATTATTGATAATCATAGTACATTTTGTTGTTGTTGTGTGTATATGTCATTTTTAGGGAGCAAATGGTCCCTAAATGTTTAATGGTCTCCCTTGTATTTTTTGCTCATGGCTGACGACACTCTATCCTTGAGTCACATGCTCACCTTATGTTTCTTGCTGGATAATTGGAGATAAGTTTTCACATTTTATATGTTTGGAATGCCATTGAACTAAAATATTCAGGTCTCAGCCTCCTGAGTTCTAGGATTATACACATGAATGCTAACACCAATCTTTGCTTTACTGTTATTTTAATTATGTGGTAGAGGAAAGTGGAAGTATACTTGTGTTAAGTGTGCAATTTTCAAATACAAGTTTGAATCAACTTGATATAATATAACTGTTATTAATTTTAAAGTTAAATCAATGAGTGTCACACATTCCCACAGAAATATAATTGAAAGCAAAAGGCATAATTGTTTTCTTAAAACAATCAATGAAACCATAAATTACTTTCTCTTTACAAATCATGTTTTATTTAACTTAAATTAGCAGACTTCTTTGAGTAAAAGTAAATATATTAATTGTATACCACAAGAAACAAAGCTATTATAGTTAAGAATAAATATTTCATCACACCCAGAATATACGTTTTAGTATATCCTCACTAAAAAGAAACGTTACATGCAGAAATTAATGGGTATGATGGAGTTTATCATTACACAATATATAAATAAATGGGATTACCACTCAATACTTTAGAAATATGTAAAAAATAATTATGTATCTAGGAGCCAGTAGCTCATGATTATAACCCTAGCTACTAAGGAGGCTGAAAGCTTAGAATCACGGTTCAAAGCCAGCCTAGGCAGGAAAGTCGACGACCCTCTTATCTCCAATGAGCCACCAAAAAACTGACAGTGGCTCAAGAGGTAGAGCACTAGTCTTGAGCTAAAGAGCTGAGGGACAGTGTCCAGTCCCAGATTTTAAGCCCTACAGCTGACTGAAAATAAACAATTAAAATAAATATTTTGACATAAATGTTAAAATATCTATTCTAAAAATTTTAAATCCTCACTAGTTATACTAGTTTATATAAATATAGAGACGATTTTTTCTGGATTTAGTTGTCATTGAATTTTGTAAATCATATATTTGTCACTCAATTCATATTTGTATGTTTATATACTTATATACCGTAAGTATAATTAAATGATATGTGATAGGCAGTGCTGTTTTAGGAATTTCACTTGGCTTTTTAACATTAACCCTTCTACCCTAAAATCGATATACCCTCCAATCTTATCAGAGATTTCATCTCATTGGAGCAAAAAAGTATAAGCTATAATCATTGTTTGGAACAACTGTAACATTTTCCATGAATTTCACTTAGTTTAAGATCCAAAACATTCAAGTTATCTTAACCATGCCAATAATAGCAAAATGTCTTCTGAGCTTTGCAGTCTCTTAAGATATGAAAATCTTTAATTATACATCTAGTTTTTTCTGCCTAACATCTTATGTCTTAGGAAGATCTTTTTGGGTAACCCTCTGTTCCTGACTAGAAGACTGCACCAAAGGCAATATGGAAAATACTTGAAAACAATTAAAAAAGCAATCACAGATACTCTTCTAATCACCAGTTTCAATGAGAATATACATTAAAGTAACACGTTATTGTTGAATTTAAAGAGCAATAATTAAACTTTAATTAGCAATGAAGAAGATAACAGAAAACTGTGTTTGAAGACATCTTGACTTTCAACAATTCAATATAAGCGTAATGGATTTATCTTGTTTTTCTATGGTGTTACCAAAATAATAGGGACCAACACCCAAAGGCAGGAAAACACCTAAGCCAAAGCAGTAAACTTTTGTCTATAAAATAATCGTGAGGGTGTGACTCTTCCAAAGTCAGGCTTGCAAAGAGGAAAGTGTATTTGCTTTGGAGTGAACAATAAAAAATATAAAAATCCTTTATTAATGTTTTACATATCTTGACTAGAACTTCTCATGTTGGAGAAGAGGAAAGGTATGAAAAATTTCAAGATTGTTTGACTATTCCCGAAGATCATTCTTATTTATCAGCAATAGCTTGGGTTACACTTAGTATCATGCTTGTTTAAATTTAGAAGTATTATTTGTTTCTGGGTTATAAGCCGCAAAGCCTTGAGTATTGGTAAAGGTCATTTCCTAAGAGGTGAAAGTTGCTGTGTAAACAAACCTAAAATATCAAAGACAGCATAGTGGAAACTATTTTCTAGCTATATGGCAATCTGTGGTGTAGATTTTGTTTCGCATTGTTCCAGGGGACTCATTTTTGTTATCTTCTTTTTCACCATCTAGTGTTCCTGTAATATTCTATACCATCCTCTGATGACTATAACTTTACTGGATTCTCTAATTTCTCTGTTTCTGTTTTACCTTTTTTAATTACTTTAGAAACTCTAACTCAACATGACATAAATTATGTTTATAATATTAGCAAACAGATTTCATTTCCATATTCTTAATTTAGACTACTACATAATTTTGGTACTTAGTGATCCCCAAATATGAAAATAAAGGTAGGAAGCTTCTTATTTAGATATTATTTAGTATTTCAAGACTTCATTAATTCAAGGCCCTTAGTAGTATGTACATCATACATGTGTACTAAGCTGGTGGCAACTTTTTCTTATTCTCAGAAACTAGGAAATATGGTGTCCCTGTAGTTTCATTAGGAAAAGGCTGTAGTTGAATTAATTTATTAAACCAAATCTTCTGTAAATTATTTCTACAAGTTATTTGGCTTAAATAATCTGTATTTACCATTTTACAGTTCTAAAGGACAGAAATCTAAAAGAAGTCTCACTAGATAAAAATAGAGACACCCACAGAGCTAAAATATTTTTCAAATGATTCTCGTGGAAAAGATATTTATCTCCTGTACTGCTTCCCAGAAATTCAGAATCTGGGTTGTTATTTTTTCCTTTATCTTCTAATGTAGCATCTTTATATCTTTCTGATGGTTCTTACCTAATCATGTCCCTTTTGAACTACACCTGGGACTTTTAACTACCTTTGAGTATACTTCCCCCATATGATAATTATTCAAATTTGTTCTCCTTGGGTAATGAGAGGTTATTATTTTACAAACATATATATAATGCAAATCTACATTTGAAGGATTAGGTATGTGGGAAAGACTGATATTTTGTGAAGGTATTTTGCTATGTACAATGAGTGTGTAGCATTCTTTCTATTATAACCTGTTATCCTTTCATTAACCTGAACAAGATATTTCTTCAATGAAATATAACTAGAAAAAATTTAGTCCCTGAAAGCAATTAATCCTGATTAAAACATTGTCATGTACTAGAAATCAAGAATGCCTGAAGCAGTTCGGGCACTATCACATTTTATATATTCTGCATACAATCTTCTCTTTTCAAGAGCATTTGATTGTTATTATTTTGGAATTATGGTTAATATTTATTTGACTGCTATTTTTAAAGAATGCATCACCCAATACTGGTTCTCTTTTTCTAACTTTTTTGGGTCTAATCTATTTTTGAAAGAAAGGCAGCCATTTGAATTACATGAACTGCTTATTGAAGTTGAATCAGCATGGAGAGGAAAGGAAGAAAATTGATGACCTTGTGGGTATATCACATTAAAAATGTATCTACAAGCTATTTATCTCAAAATCGTCTATTTTTCATTATATAAGATTCTGATATAATTTAGTCTCTCAACTCACACATTGTTAATGCAGTCTTATTTCATGCCTCCCCAAAACAAACACCAAATTACTATTTATTTTTAAATTATCATTTATTTAAAAATATATTTTAAAAAAATTAGTCGAGGGAAATGGTTTATTAGATATTGAGAGTCATGTTCAGACTCTAAGGTGAAAGCCAGAGAGGGGAAAGAATCCTGATTTTATTCTTCCTTGTGCCACTCTGATTTACTTCATCTGTTTCTGAAAGAATGAAATTCTTGATTTGAAGCCTTTTGCTTGATATCCACAATGTGTCATTCTTCCATTATTAATAGAATTTGGAGAAAGGATGAGAATTCACACTAGAAATAGGAGAAGAGGGAAAGAGAAGAAGAAATCAAGATATTTTATTCTTCCTCATCACAATCACAAGGTCTGGATAATGATAACGGATATTAGATACAACGCTCTAGAGTGATTAAACCCATCTATAGAAAAAGATAACCCTACAAGTGATCACATGGAGAATGCTTATTTATAAAATATTGTAATAATTTCCTACAGAAAATGTTATATATTTGTTAAGTTCTTGGTTAGGATTTGTTTAATTCTGGTGTGCTATAGTCAACTATCATAATGGTATACAAGGATGGTAAGAAACTAACATCTTAATATCACATTCTAATATTAGCTTAATTCTGCCTGTGTTATATGTATGAGGCTGTATTTGAGTTTTGCTTCAATTTCACATGCTATATTCTTCCTGTATATAAATTGAAGGAAGACTCCCTCTGAAATATGCTATTTTTATATGGCTAAGGGAAAACAAGTTAGCTTTTAGACACAGACAATGAGATAGAAATCTTCCCCTAGAAATAATCTTTCTCCAATTCTGGTTCACTTTTGTAAGCTGAAATAACTCACATAACCCATTTTGACATTGCAGGTAGAGGTAAATCTCACTTAAAGAAGCTGATGCAACACGTAGAGTAATATACCAAGATATGCAACACTTGATATAAAGAGAAAAAAAGAGAACTATAATACAATCAATCATACTTGTGCTCACAGGTCTCTGCAGGAAGGAAGGTATTATGTACCTTTGTTTTTAAAACTACTGAGATCTTCAAATCATGTCTTTTATGCTTGGATGTTACAGGAATTAGAGAACATTTTGATACTGAGACAGCATAAAATCTCGAAGAAAGCTGGACTAATCATTTCAATACTACCTTTTGTTCTCCAAGAAAATAAACCATTTTAAAGACAATACTTTATAATTTCTTACCTAGTATCTTTTATTTTCCAGAAATGGATTTTGTTAATATATGTGACTATCCAACAGAATAAATACCTTCATTTTTATGCATATTGTGCAGACAGCAAGTCAATTAGATGTAAGTGTGAGTTCATCAGAAGCACTTTTTCAAACTGCAAAACTTTGTTTAAATAGAGATACAGGTGGACCCATTGCAACAATGAGATGTAGAAGACGTTATGTCGAAAAATGAACTTTACAACTTTGGTGGGGGAGGGTAGCGGGGAGGATTGGGTGGAAGGATGGGGGAGGATGGGAAGGGATGGGAAGGGGAATCAAAAGAGGAGGCTACAATGCTTGCTAAGAAATGTACTCATTATTTTGCCCATGTAATTGTAACCCCTCTGTACAGTATTTTCACAATAAAAAATAATATAAAGAAGAAAAATAAATAAATAAAACTGCAAAAAATTTGGACAAGGAGATAATACATATATTTTTTTCCATCATAAACTACCAAATCCTCCTTCTTCCTTCCTAAGAAACACACCCAATTAATAAAAAGTCATAGATATTTGGCTCTTGATCTTGAAAATGAAAGCAGAATGTTATGGATGTCTGAGATGATAGTTAATAGTGTTTTACATAGTAATGTCACATGCAACAACCCTATGAGTCCTGCAGGTCTTAACACTACTTCCTTAGTGATGTAATCGCAATATCAGCTTTATTGGATGTAGTATTGTTTTCCACTTCCTTTCTTACCACCTGACCTAAATTATAATACATATTATGGGTGAGTTCTCTTCTTTTTCTGATAAGATTTGCTAAGCGTCTGTCAATCACTTTGATTTTTTCAAAGAATCAACTCTTTGTTGTGTTGAGTCTTTCTGTGTTTTTTTATTCTAATTCATTTAATTCTGATTTAATTTTAATTATTTGTTTTCGTCTACTGCATTGGGGTTTATTTTACTGCTCTTTTGCAAGGAGGCCCAGATGTCTCATTAAATTTTTGGTTTCAGATCTCTCCAATTTGTTGATGTAAGAACTGAGAGCTATAAATTTGCCTCTGAGTACTGCCATTGCTGTTTCACAGAGGAGCTGGTAGTTTGTATGCTCATTTTTGTTGAATAACACGAACACTTGAATTTCCTTTCTAATCTCTTCCATGAACCAATCATGATTCAGCAGTGTGTTGTTCCGGGTCCTTGCATTGTTACAGGACCCTCTTTGGTGGTTTTTAGTGTTGAGTTCTAATTTTATTCCCTTGTGTTCTGAGAAAAAGCAAGGTTTAAATTCAATGTATCTGAATTTGGACAAGTTTGCTTTGTGGACTAAAATGTGGTCTATTTTGGAAAATGTTCCATGTGCTGCTGTGAAAACCATGTATTCTGATGCTCCTGGTTGAAATATTCGGTAGGTGTCTGTTAAATCTAATTTACCTATGCAGTGTTTAGGTCCACAGTTTCTCTTTCGAGTTTTTGCCGAGTTGATCTATCTAGTGGGGAAAGTGGTGTGCTAACGTCCCCAACAATTAATGTCCTTGGATCTATTTGGGATTTGACGGAAAGTAGTGTTTCTTGGATAAATTTGGGTGCTCCGTTGTTTGGCGAAAAGATATTTAGAATTGGAATATCCTCCGGAAGGAGATATCCCTTATTTAGCGTGTAGTGACCTTCTTTATCTGTTCTCACTAGTTTTAATTTGAGGTGTATTTTATCTGATATTAGTATTGCAACTCCCACTTGATAATGGGGGCTGTTTGCTTGGTAGATTTTGTTCCAGACTTTCATATTGAAAATGTTTTTGTTTTTATGAGCAAGACGTGAATCCTGAAGGCAGCAGATGGAAGGATCTTGCTTTTTATTTGAACTAGACAGTCTATGTAGCTTAATTGGAGATTTAAGTTCATCAATATTGAGAGATAGGACTGAGAGGTATTAGGGAGTTCCTGCCATTTTATCCACCTTCTTGGGGGCTTAGGCAACTGAGTTCTTCCTATGCTTCTTGGATTCTGTTTGGGTTTAGTTTCTTGGCCTTTATTGTGGTCTTGTTGGTTTTCTACGTGTAGGACATCTTTAAGAATATTTTGTAGGGCTGGTTTGGTGGAGATAAACTGTTTAAATTTTTCATTGCTATGGATGGACTTTCTTTGACCTTGGGTTATGAATGAGAGTTTAGCTGGGTATAGTATTCTTGGTTGATACTTGTTTGTCATTAGGGCATGGCATACATCATTCCAAGGTCTTCCTGCTTGAATTATCTCTGCTGAGAAATCTGAGGTGATTCTAATTGGTTTCCCTTTATAGGTGATTGATATTTTCTCCTTGACAGCTTTAAGGATCTTTTCCTTGATCTGAATTGATCCTGCGAGGATTGTACTGTGAGAGTGGGATGTCCTGTTTTGGCCATGTCTCTTTGTATTTCTAAAAGCTTCTTGTATCTTAGTAGGCCTATCTTTTTGCATGTTTGGGAATTCTCTGCTAGGATCCTGTTAAACAAATTTCCTAGACAATTAACTTCTATTTCTAGGTGCTCCTCTACACCCATTATCCTCAGATTAGGCTTTCTGATGGTGTCTTCCATGTGTTGAATAGATCAATCGTATTTCCTGGATTTTTCTTGAATGGTTGTATGTTCGTTCTCTATAATATCTAGGCTGTCTTCAATTCCCGAGTTTCGATCTACTATCAAGACTTTCTACTTTGTTATTTATTTCTTTTCCTTCTAGTTGGTTGGCTTTGATGGCTTCCAATTCTTTGTTGGAGCTTTGTTTTAGATCTTGTATGAACTTCTTTACTTCCTTAATTTAATGTTCAGTGTTTATTCTCAAGTCACTTATTTGATTGGTAATGATTTCCTTGGACTCCCATTCCTTCTGTTGGGTTCCAGTCAGCGTTCCCTTTGTGGACTTCCTGACTTCTTTCAGCTCTCTGTTTATAGATTCCATGGATGCCTTTAGTGATCTTTGTGTATTCTCATGCTGCTCTCTCAATTCATGTATCACTCTTTGATTACCTTCCTTATGTTCACTCAATTCCTGTAGTTCTCTTTGAGTGTTCTCAGCCTCCTTACACCATTCCTGACTTTCTCTTTGTCTCTTCTACGCCAACTCCAGCAATTCCTGTCTATCTCTTTGACTGATCTCAGCCTGCTCACACCATTCTTTTATTTCTCTTTGAGTGTTCTCAAGCTGCTCATACAATTCCTGTATCAATCTTTGAGTAGCTTCCTCAGGCTCATGATATTCCTGTATTGACCTTTTGTTTGTCTTCTCTCTCTCCCTATCACGCTCACACGAAGTCTTTGCAGGTTTTCAATCTTTTCATTTACCATGTTTACCAGTAGCGTTTGCAGAGCTTTTTGGGAGCTCTCCTCTGGATTATTCATTTTCTGTTCTGTCCCCTGATTACCATGAGTGGGAGTTGAGATACCCGGATTTACCATTTTTCTTGTGTTTTTCAGGTTTGTTCTGCCCATTTGGGATGAATGAAACACCAGTTTTATGCTAGAACACTATCTTAAGGCAAGCATCAACCAACGTGTGTAGTTGCAAAGTAAAAAGTCTGCAGATACAATCTAGTTCAACAGATATAGCTATTCAACATCAAACAACTATGTATTAGTGTGCTGCGAACTGCAAAGAAGAATTTGGCAAAGCAGACATTATTAGTTTAAGGGAGATATGTGGGTAAAAATAGGAATAAAGGAATGTGGAAATGTAGAGGGAGAGTTAACTTGACTAAATACTAATATCTAAGCGGGAAATAGGTTGGATAGGTTGGATAGAATGATAGTAGAGAGAAAGAAAAAAAGAAAGAAAGAAAAAAGGGCAAGAAAAAATAGGAACAAAAATTAAAAATTAAAAGTGAAACAAATAAATTATGCAAATTAACAAAGTAATATTCAGAGAAGAACGAGGATAGGATAAGAGAAGGGGAGGGATAGAATGAGATGTGAAAAACTTAAAAATAAAAATGCTTAAAATGTCATATAGGTACAGAGAAGTAATACTGCTATTAAGGAATTTAAGTCTAAGAGGTTTTGAACTGAGTAATAAATTTCTGGATTAAGTGTGTACAAAATGGGGGATAATGTTTAATAATCGACTACAGGTATATCTGAGGATGAACAGAACAGCAATTAAGTCACCACAAAGACGGACGAAAGAGAGGAAAAGTGAAAAGAAAGAGAAACAAAGAAAGAAAGGAAGGAAGAAAGCAAGAAAAAAAGAGAAAGTAGAAAGAAAGAAAGAAAAGGATCAAAAGTATGTAGAGCTAAACAAAAAAATGAATAAAAAGAAAAAAAAAGAAAAAGCACACACACATACACACATATCCTTAAAATAAAAAGTATAAGAGCAAGAAAGGGCTGGGAAGGTGGCTCAGTGGTAGAGCGCTTGCCTTGCATGCTCGAGGCCCTGGGTTCGATTCCTCAGCACCACATAAGCAAAAAAGAAAAAAGCCGGAAGTGGCGCTGTGGCTCATAGTGGTAGAGCGCTAGCCTTGAGCTGAAGAGCTGAGGGACAGCGCCCAGGCCCAGAGTTCAGGCCCCACGACCGGACCCAAAAAACAAAAAAAAAAAAAAACAAAAAAAAAAGAGCAAGAAAAAAATTGTTAATAAATATATTTTTTAAAGATAAAAATTAAAAGTTTAAAAAGTTTAAAGAAATTATAAAATGTACAAAAAATAATTCTTTGATATTTTTTGGTGGGGATGGGTAGATCCTATATCTCCCTTGTGTCTGTAACTGTCTCTTGTTGGAGTCTCTGGTTTGCTTGTGGTGTTTGATTTTCCTGCGGCTTGGTTGGTCTCTTAAATCAATTTGTTTGAGCATGCAGAAAAATGCTCTGCTTTACCCAGAATTTTGTGATCATCCTCCCAGGCTAGTTCAATGAGAAGATCTGGTTTGAGTTTCACAAAAGAGGGAGATGGCTGTTTCTTCTAGTTTGGAGATGCTATGATTAGGCTAGTTTCTGGTTGGGTGGAAGCCTTTTAGCAAACAGTAGCTTTTCCTTATGGGGCTAGCTTTTGATACACTGACAGAGCCCAACCTTGAGCCATTCTCAGGGTTGATGTTTACTGAATGTCAATTGATTGTCAAGGCTACTATAGGGAGGGGAAGCCTCTGGCTCTGTTTACCCAGTGAAGAAAGCCACTCTTGGGGCTGGTGGAGCTTTCTCCGCTGTACTGGGTCACTTTCCGCTGGGTGTAGCTGAGCCTGGAATGTCAGAATAGGTTCCTGTGACCTGGTAAATGACTCTTGTTTTCTTTCAAGGCCTGAGTTGAAGCTAGCTGCTCAGCCAGGTCTTTGTCAGTATCAAAGATGGAGATCTCTGGTAGTGGGGAGGGGAGGGATGTTCTTACCTCCTCTGCTCCCTGAGAAGGAGTGAGGATGTCAGGCTTGATGCCAGAGTCTTGGTTCTTGGGTCGTCTCTGGTATGCAATCTGCAGGATGAAGATGTCTGTTCCTTGTCAGTTCTTCCTGGTGTTGAGTAGAATCAACTCGCCTGCTGCATCTGGAGTCGTTGTCCTGGACTCTTTGTGTTGTAGGTATGGCGGCTACAGCTGCCACCGCTGCCACCGCTGTCACAGTGGTGGCTGCTGACAAGTGCACAGATCTGTTTCCATGCCTGGATTTTCTCTCTCTGGCCTAACTCTGTGTACTGTGATGGCACACTTGGTGTGATTCTCTGGCTTAGGACTGTTCACTGGAGCACTAAAACTGCTTTCTATGCGAGAGCTTGTTTAGCTTCCAGCTTCTCCTCTGCCATCTTCCTGGAACTCCTGTATGTATTTTTATTTTGTCAAGCACTGAGCTTGAACTCAGGTAGTGGCAGTTCTGCCTCAGGTTTGATCACTCTAGGCTGGGGTGCAGCCACTGGACCCATAGCCGAACCTGGGTTTCTGGGTCCCAATGGCTGACAGGAAAAAAATTTAATGCAAAACAGAAAAAAACACTGGCAATTTGCAGATGGCTGCCAATTTTACATTTTTTTCTTTGCTAGGTGACCATACTGGGTCTGAATGACACGGTTGAAAAATGTTGGTAACCTGGCATTGCTGAAAGCTGGCAGGCTACCAGGGAAGCCATAGGCCAACACACCAACATAGGCCCTGTGTTTGATGCCTGGTCCTGACCCCTAAGAGATCTAAGAGTCTCATTCCTAGTCATAGGAATACCGATGGAAGATTATGAATAGCAAGGTTGAATTAGTTATTTCTGAATACTTCTATACAATTAGAGTGATTTTAGGAGGCCAATTGATTTTAATGAATGCTTTTTGACACATTCAAAGAATACTATTAATTACATGTATGCTATAGTTTCAGGACAGTGGTTGATTTAATTAACAATTCATAAGGCTGAAAACAATAATATTAATTACATGAAGGCATAATAAACACCCAAGAATTGGCAGGAATGTAGCCCATATAGCTGAATAATGTGTAGACATCTCCGGCACTCTATAATGATCTATATTTATTTGTGTACTACAATCTGCATATCAATGTGTTCTTATTTTGTCAACTCATAGGGCTCAATCTCAGGTGCTGGAAATGCTAGTCAGCTTAATATGCTCCAGGCTGGCATGCTGACACTTACCCATTAATGAATTGGGCTTTGTAGACTGTGAGTTCAGATGTGAGAAGACGAGAGTGAAACATGTTTTCTTTTTCTTTGAAAGTGGCGGTGACAGGTGGGATGTATAATTCAGATGCAAATCTATATGCTATGTAATAGGATGTAATAAATGTAAAAAATGTCGTAGGTGGAAGAATTGTCATTACAATAAATGAAAAACAGATTGAATTAGTAGGGAATCATTCTAGGATAAAATTAGACACAAAAATTATAGGATGTGGATTAAGTTTAATATTTTATTAAGCATTAACAGAATAAAAATTTCATGGAAACACAAATACCTAATAATTGGTAGTAACACACGATGCATAATTTAATAATATATAGGAATATGTCTCATTCTATAAAATACATAATTATAGTAGGAATGTACGTACATATGTGATAAACAATAACAGGATATTGAGTAATTTTAATTAATGCTTTATTAATTGTTAACTGGGACACGTCATTAAATGGAGACATAATTTAATACCTAATAATTGGTGGTAATACTATCTATAATTTAATAATATGCAGACATCTCTCTTTTTGTGTATATAATATTTTTATACAACAATCTCTATCTATTTATATCTCATTCACTCCTGGGGCTCAGTGGTTGAATGTTCACCGAGGAAGCATGAAACACTGGGTTCGATTCCTCAGTGCACATAAATAGAAAACCCAGAAGTTCTGCTGTCTTTCATTCAATTGTGTGCTAGCCTTGAGCACAAACGCTTAGGAACAGGGTTAAAGCGCATACTCAAGCCCCAGGACTGCCGCCAAAAAAAAGTAGAATGTTTTAACTGCAACTATAGAAGGGCAAGAAGGACAGGACCTCAAATACCTCATCACAGGGTAATCTAGGAGTCTGGGACTGACAGCTTCCACCTAACCTGACTTAGCCAGGTGTAAACTGCTGTAACCCAGATCCATGGGTTATCTCCATCCTCCTGGTTACCCTGGCTTATTCCCATATCCTGTTTGCTCAGGGCCTTTAAAACTTGGCAGGAAGTCTGCTAGAATCTTTGATATATGGCTTGAAGTGGTAGAGCTCTAGTCTTGATCAAATGTTACTAGAATAGTATCCTCATGTTTTGAGTTCAAGCCCCATGGCTAACCTCCCCCCCGCAAAAAAAAACACCACACTAAACCATTAGATGTGAACTTTTGTGGTTTGTGAACTGTTCCTCAAAGAATGGTGATACTGATAAAATCACCCTAATTCTAATGAAAGCTTGTGGAATAGAGCTAGGTGCTGAGTCCTTCACAGGGTGCAGTTTGCTGCATCCTGCATTGGGTGCTGTGTGCTGAGTCTTTCAAAGGATGCTGTGTGCTGAGTCATGCAAAGACTGCAATGTGCTGTGTCCTTCACAGGGTGCATTCTTTCTTCGGGTCCTTATAAGATCTCCACAACTGAGATGATTATGCAGACCAGAATATTGAGGCTCATTTATGTCCCCATGGCAGGGACAAAGATGTATTACTGAAGACTAGTAAGTTATCTCCTGCAGACAATTGTTTTGTTTTGTTTTTTCTCAGTCATGAACCTTGAACTCATGGTCTAGGTGCTGGCCCTTACCTCTTGGGCTTATGACTAGCTCTCTACCATGTGGAGACATGGATCCCCTTATAGCAGAGGCCACAGCCTAGGGGTCTATAGCTAACGTCTGTCATCCTGCCGTCTCAGAAAGCTGAGATCTGGGTTCCAAACTATCCCAGACACAAAAGCCTATTATCTCCAATTATCTCCATGAGCCTATTATTTCCAATTCACCACTAAGAAACCTGAAGTGGAATCTGGGTGCTTGTTGCTCATGTCTGTCATGCTAGCTACACAGGAGGATGAGATCTGAGGATCATGGTTCAAAGCTAGCCTGGGCAGGAAAGTCCTTGAGACACTTAGCACCGATGGACCCCCAAAAAAGCTGAAGTGGTGTTTGGCTCAAGTGGTAGAGCACAAGAGTTGAGGAGAAGAGTTCAAGGACAGTACCCAGGCCCAGATTTCAACTCCTACAACAATAAAGAAAAGACAGAAACAAACTAACAAACCTGAAGTAGAGGGCTGGGAATGTGTAGAGTGTAGATTGCTTTGCATATATGAAACCCTGGGTTTGATTTCTCAGGAACATATCACTAAAAAGAAGCCTGAAGTGTCTCTGTTGCTCAAGTGGGAGAGGGGTATCCTTGTACAAGAGAATATAGGTACAGTGATCAGGACCTGAGTTCAACCTCCTATGCACACGCGGGCTCACACACACACACACACACACACACACACACACACACACACACACACACACACACACTCACAGACTAGAAGTGATGCTGTTAGACAAAATGGTAAAGCACCGGGCTTCTACACTGAGCTCATGGTCAGCACCCCAGCACTGCTTTCAACCCCCAACCTAGCCAGCCAGGGCCCAACTTGGAGAGGTCAAATGTTTCAAAACCTGAAGAGCTTAACAGCCCTAGATGACAGGAAGCTTTGTGATATCAGATATGTGCTTGGATTTCCCAAGCTTCCAGAAACCTAGGAGAGACATCATATGCCCATCATCATCCTCAATGAAACATTTCATGAGTTTCAGTGCCCCAGTTGTCTGCCAGAAGGACTGCTGAATTATATTGAGCACTGTATCTGAACACCGGAATATAGTCTCACAATGGCAGGATAAGTGCACAGGACTTGGCCTGCCACTGGAGGTGGCACAAATGGCTTCCTGTCAAACCAGAGCACTGGAGAAAGAAATAGATTGGGCTAAAATTAGACCTTTATCCTGACCTTCGGAGCCCACTCACACTCATTCTCACAATCTGACACAGATGGAGTTGTTTGTTACGTAGCTGTACAGAAGTGAGGCCTTTTGTCTGCCTGTCCAGACAATGAGAGAGACTTCTTCCAGCAGGCCTGGGATGCAGAGAAACCCTCAGGCTATACTGGAAACAGTGAGGGCAGCCGCAGAACATGCACTTTCATGAAATCAGTCTCTGTTATGAAATCATTTTATTGGATACAAATTTTCTAGCTTGGTGCCATTCATGGTAACTACTCTGGAGCTTCACCTATAGGAATGCATACATACATATACAAAGATATGGAGGTACAGGTTATTTTTGAGGGGGCAGGTCCTGGTGTTGAACTATGAGCCTAGGCATTGTTCCTGAGATCCTTTTGCTAAAGGGTAGTGCATTAACCTTGAGTCAAAACCCCACTTCTGGGTTTTTCTGTGATCTCTTAGAAATAACATTGTCATAGACTTTCCTATGCTGGCTGGATTCAAACTCAGATTCTCTACATCTCAGACTCCTGAGGAGCTCAGATTACAATGAGAAGCCACTGGCACCTTCTTTCTTTTCTTCTTCATTTTTTAATCTGGAAACCTGACTTCTTAACAGGGTCATACCAGTCTTATGAATTTATAAGTTAACTACCCAATGTCCTTTATACTTGCTTTCTCTAAGAAGGATTTTGCTTCCTCATCTTACCATCTGTTCATAGGTTTGAAACCAAAAGTGAGAAATGAATGTCATAGAATTTCTGTGCAAATGTCCACAGGACATACCAGCTTTGTCAGTTAGCATTGAGCTACAGCAACTTACTGTCTCAAGATGGGAGGACCAAAAGCTAGAGCGATCCTTATATTGTCTGCGTTTCTTCTTTTGCCTATAAAATGATCTAATAATTAGGAGTGTTGTGTCTCTCCAACCTTAAGTATCTAGAATATACTAGAAGCATCTTCATGCATCACTTTTCTAGTGTCTCTCGAGATTTAGACTCCAGGTTTGTGTGGAGGTGTTCCTTGGTGAATCCCTGAGGAAATTCGCTTGAAACCTTTTTGAGAGATCACCCTTCAAAGTCAGCCTGAGCAGGAAGTCTGTGAGACTCTTATGTCCAATAAACCACCAGAAAACCAGAAGTGAAGCAGTGGACCAGAAGGTAGAAATGGGGCTTTGAGAGAGAAAGTCAAGCAGATGAAACAGGCTAGACCAGGCTGGAAAGCCTGGGAGGCACTTATGTCCGATTAACGACCAGATGGCTGGACGTGGAGCTGTGGCGGTGGTAAAGCCTCAGCCTTGGGAAAAACAGCTGAGGAACGCATCAGGCCCTGAGTTTAAGCCATGTGATAGCCTCAAAAACGTTTTCAAAAAGAGAAGGCCAAGTTTATGAATCAGTGCCCTACTTACTTATGTGTGTATATTACCTCCATGAGTTCAAACACACTGTATGCAATGATGCTTTTATTTATTTATTTATTTATTTTTCAGATATGATCCTTGCGCCTACTGCATCATCCTCTTCATGTCTTTCTCTTCCAGGGTTCCAGGCCTGTGTCCTTATATGATGCTCACTGAAGATCTCAGCAGTATTTATTTACATTTTATTATGAGGACAATGCAGGAACAGTCACAAATCAGGCAGGGGTACACAAGATAGGGTTTCTTAGAAGTAACCAGTCTTCAGAAAATTAAACTTGAGGAAGTAAAATGGTAGCATACTTATGTAATGGTAGCATACTTATGAGGGGGCTGGGAATGTGGATTAGTGAGAGAGTGCTTTCCTAGCATGCAAGAAGCCCTGGGTACGATTCCTCAGGAGCACATACACAGAAAAGGCCAGAATTGGTGTTGTGGTTCAAGTAGTAGAGTGCTACAGACAGTGCCCAGGCCTTAAGTTCAACCCAAGACCTGGCAAAGAGATACCTAGGTAGGTAGGAAGATAGGAAGAAAGAAAGAAAGAAAGAAAGAAAGAAAGAAAGAAAGAAAGAAAGAAAGAAAGAAAGAAAGAAAGAAAGAAAGAAAGAAAGAAAGAAAGAAAGAAAGAAAGAAAGAAAGAAAGAAAGAAAGAAAGAAAGAAAGAAATATGATAGTTTAATCTTTGGACGTCAAGAGGAAAGAAGGGAACACTTCCCAGTCAGGAGGCCTTTTGCAGTGTGCCTTCACATAACCACAGAGCAGGAAGACTGTCTCTTTCCCACTTCTCAGGCAACCAAGGGCCCATAGTCAAGAGGGCAGAACTAGGTTCTAAATCATATGCTTGGAGACAAAATAGAAACAGTCCTGCCTCTAGTTAGTCTGGGGATTTGCATTAATTATGTGGAGAATTAAGGAAGGAGAATGGACTGGCAGAGGTAGATGGGTCTTCAAATCTGATAGATGGAGAATCAAAAACCCACTCCCTAAGACCAGAGAGCAGGGTTTCCCTACTCTGTTCCTCCCCTCTCCCCCACTAAACTGGCTTTCTATTGGTAAACTAAAGGTAGCCTGAGGCTCCCTTCACATGAGGGAGGAAGGTTCATTAGTCATGGTTTGAAGAGGCCGAGTAAAGCCTGACCCTGGTGTAACTTTAACAAATTTTACAGGTTTTCCCCAATGCTGGTTGTGCCTGGAATAAATGAAGTGGTTTTGCAGTTCACTTCCCTGTTGAGTGTGTACGTTCTGCCTCCTAATCCTGTAGGCCTGGTCTCTGCACCTAGACTGGTTTTTTAAACTGTTTTCTGTCCTTCTATTACAGAGTTACACTGGAGTTCTTCCTGCTAACACAGCTAGGGCTTGGATCCTGAGAACTTCATCTGAATCCAGGATAGGTCAATAATGGTTCTTTCCTTCTTCTATAGCTCAAGTACTATAAGAACATTTAATGTGCAAGTAATTTCTCATCACCAAGGGAGACACAGGAAGCTCTTGAATATCTGACCTGTCATAGATTTCCTGCCCTGGCTGGCTTCACCCTGTGATCCTGAGACCTCAGCCTCCTGAGCTAGGGTGATGGGTATGACCTACTTGTGCTCTGCTAGGTTCAGAACTGTAATGACATTGACAATACAAGTCAACTGCTTATCACAAAGGGCTTGTGTAGCATATTAAGCCTTTTAACCTTGGACCTTTAAGAACCCTGTAGGAAACAATATTACAATGCTATAGTCTGAGAGGATAGGCATATGTATGTGCTACACTTGAACCTTGAGCTCTGAGTCCATTTCTGGTGGGCATCAGTGTTCATGTTCCAAAGAATGTTCTTGTAATTAGCAAATAGGAAAAGTATTTTAATTAACCCTCACTCTTTTTCCAGTTGTGTGTCTCGAACTCTAGCCTGGGCACTGACCCTGAGCCCTTCACCTCAAGGTGAACACTGTAGCACTTAATCCAAAATGCCAGATGGGTTCTTTTGGTGGTTCACGGGAGATAAGAATCTAACAGGCTTTCCTTTGGACTGTGGTCTTCAGCTCTCAGACTCCCGAGAAGCTACGGTTCCACTTATGAGCCACTGGCATCTGGCCTATGGTTTTAGACAGTCCTGGGCTTGATTTTGGGGCCTGGGTACTCTCTCTGAGCTTCTTTTTCTCAAGGCTAGCCACTTGAGCTACTCCATAGCTTCTGGCTTTTTCTGAGTATGTGGCACTGAGGATTCAAACCCTGACATTCATGCATGCTGAGCAAGCACTTTACCACTAAGCCACATTTCTAGCCCCACCCTCACAATTTTATACCTCACTTGCCTATCCTCAAGAA
Source organism: Dipodomys merriami (assembly GCF_024711535.1). Taxonomy (NCBI): domain Eukaryota; kingdom Metazoa; phylum Chordata; class Mammalia; order Rodentia; family Heteromyidae; genus Dipodomys; species Dipodomys merriami. The sequence continues at coordinate 84,534 of NW_027206207.1, read as the reverse complement.
AAGGCTTCTGAGTATAAATCATCTAAAGAAAACCCGATAGAAAGTTTCCAAAGATAAATAAGACAAAGCTCATACTTGTGAGAGACTCTAATCATGTAAAGACTGTGACAAATGCTTCCATTTACTTATGTATTATGTTTCAACACTTAATAAAATATTAATGAAAATGAGTCAATGTCCTCAATTATTGGGTATAATTTTATAATAGATGTGCAAAATGTAATAAATATTATGTGTATAAAAATACTAAATACAGTAATCAATAAATAAATGAATCAAAGGAAAATAAAATACAAAACCATTCTTTTTCTGTGGGGGTCCGGTTGTGTGGCTTGAACTCTGGGCCTGGGTGCTGTTCCTCAGATCTTCAGCTCAAGGCTAGCACTCTACCACTTGAACCACAGCTCTACTTCCGGATTTTTTCTTTTTGCTTATGTGGTGCTTAGGAATCGAACCCAGGGACTCAGGCATGCAAGGCAAGTGCTCTACCACTGATCCACCTGAATCATAATATGAAATTAACATACATATGTAAGTATATATATATCATATATTACACATGTATAGAGATATTTTTTTCCATTTCAGGGCCTTCATTCAGGCCCTGGGTACTCTAGCCTGAATTTCTTTCCTCATGGACAGTGAGCTTCGCCTTCACCCATGATGCAAAATAGTTACCTGGACGTTGAGCTCAAATCCTAGCAATGGCAGAAATACTGGCCCCAGTTCCAAGACACTGACATAATTTTTTAATGGAAGCAGTTATGTTTATTCAGTTCCATACTGAACATTTTAAAAAGTGTAGAATTTTGTACAGCTATTCACTCAGATATCCTTCCCTTACCTCCAAAATGCTTCTATGAGTACTACATTGTTTGTCTTTGTTCGTTTTTTATTGTAAAAATATTTTACAGGACCAAGGTAATGAGTAAATTTCATATTGAGCATTGTTACCTCCTCCTTTGTTTTCCCCCTACTATACCTTCCCTCCCATTGCCACAACTACCTCCCCCTGCTTAGGTCAGTGACTTAGGTTTCACTTTTGGTTGGCACAAGGTTTGAACTCAAGTAGTAGCAAATCTTCCCTCACATTGCTACAGATTTACCAAGACCCTGAGTTCAAATCCCAGGCTAGGAAAGAAAACTAGCAGAAATTCCAAACTAGGTAGCTTTATTTTTTTAATTTAGTTAAATAATTATGTTTTCTTTATTCTTTTTCTTTTTTTTCTTTTGGCCAACCATGGGGCTTGAACTCAGGTCATGGAAACTCTGTCTCAGCTTAGATCTCTCTCGGCTTGGGTGCAGCCTCCAGAACCATAGCTGATCCTAAGATCCTAGGCCCAGGGGACTTTCTCGAAAAAAAAACTGGAAAGCAGAAAAAGTGGAAACCTTCAGGGGTCTGGGGTTTTATTATTTTTTTCTTTGCACAGTGACCATCCTGGGTTTGAATGACATGGCTGCAAAGTAGATATGACCTGCCATTGCTGATGGCTTGTGGGCTATCAGTGAAGCCATAGGACAACCTGTGGACATAGGCCCTGGGTTCAAATCCCAGTCCTGACACCAATGGCAGGAGATCACAAGAGACTCATTCCTATGCATGGGAATATCCATTGAAAGAGTAGTTCATGCATCCGTCTAGTCTAAAATTGGATGCAATAGTCCAAGAATGCTGATTGATCTTAGTGTATAGTTTATTAAGCATTAAAAGAATAATATTCCTTCAATGGTGGTATAATAAATACCTAAGAGTTGGTAGGAACGTAGTAGGTGTCATTCAATCATAGATAGACGGCTCTGGCACTCTTTAACAATATATATTTCTTTGTATATCACCGTCTGCCTATCCATGTATTGCTGTTTTGGCCAAAACTGGGGGTCAATCTCAGCCCGTGGGAATCACTTGACAGCTTCATTGACTAGAGGCTCCCATGCTCAAACTCACCCATTCATGAATTGGGCCTGCTAGGCTCTGAGATCCGATTCTAGCACTGCCAGGCATGATGGAGATCACATACATCTAAAATCTAGATTCTATGTGATAGGATGTAAACAATGTAATAAATGGTTTAAGTGTCATCAGAATCAATAAAATAAGTGGTAAATAAATTAATAAAAAAGAATTAAAATGAATAAACGCACCAAACACAATATGGACTGAACATCTGAACGGAAGTATAAATCTTATTGTTAAGATGTATATAAGGAGTAACTTTTCCAGGACTGAGGCTTGAATTCAGTCCCTCTAGGAGGAGGGAATGGCGGGAGATCCTGAGATACTTGTTTCTGGACCTAGGAAGAGTCATGGCATGCGATCGATCTCATCCTTGAATCAGTAGTTTGTGCATGATGCAGTAGGAAATGATACGCAGGACTCATGGGGTATAGATTATTTGTAAAGAAGAGTTAATGAAGCATGACAATAATCATCACAGACATGAAATGAATGCATCAGAAAATATCGAAATATAGGTACACACAGATTGGTTTCCATCACAAGTCACCATCAATCCTACTCTATACAAATATATACTTATTTGCATTCTACCTTCTACTTATGAATGGATGACTATTGTGCTCCCCACTCTCCCCCCAGGGGGGCTCAAATTCAGGTACTGGGAATGCCTAGCTCCTTTGTCGCTCACAGGCTGTTGTGCTCATATGGACTCATTCACCAATTGGGCCTGCTAGGCCCCGAGTTCAGATCCCAGCCCTGCCAAAAGATTCATCTTGATGTAAGACGCCAATGGTTGCATATGTTTTCCTTTCCTCTGCAAGTCTTGGGTCTCAGCTAGGATGGAGAATGCATGGGCCACCCTGTGGTCATGGGAATAAGTTGTTATCCATGTCAGCCCAGTTATACCTGTCATCATATACATGAGAAAATACACAATAATCCATGAATAGTATACAAAATAAACACAATAAGTACACTCAATGCACGATGCAGTCCCCACACAGATGTGAACATACATCCCATGTTTAAATGATGCATTGAGCACTATTTTGGCCTCCCTGTGGCTCGATCTCAGTCCCTGGGAAAAGCCCATCTCCTTAGTGGCTCAACGTCTGGTGTGATCACGTGGACCGATTGGGCAGTTGGGCTCCTAGGCCCTGAGTTCAAAGCCCAGCAATGCCAAAAATTCACCCTGATGTAAGAAGCCAGTCATTGCACCTGTTTTCCTGTGCTGTGCAAATTCTAAGACTCAGCCAGCATGGAGAATATATAGGCAACTGATGTCAGCTTATATTTCCATAATTCATTCATCTGCAATAACAATGTGCAAGACTGGAAATGTGAAGCACTTAGACATGATTTTATTCTCGTTCATTTGGAAGATTAATTTTTAGTCAAAAGGAACGTTTAAAAATGGCCTAGAATTTATTCCTACCAGTTTTTATAAATGGCTTTGTGCAATGGTATGTGATTATTTTATTTTACATTATCCTATGTAAATATTCTACTACGTATAAGTTTTGGAAAAAGAAGAAAACTAAAATTTACTACTTAGAGGAATATGATAGAAATAGAAGACAGATTTTATGTTTGTCAAATCTCTCATCAGTACCCATATTCAAGACTTAAAGTCATATTTCTTACTATGTTAGACAGATAGGGAAAATATATGATAAGGCAACACATGATAAGGCAACTATTAGTGACTTTAAAATGTACCTTCTTATGTGATGAAATTTAATTTATTAGCTAACATTTGGGTTTGAAATATGGGAGGCTGATCCATTAAACACATTCCTGGAAGGCCCCTACTGAACAACACAAATGGTGGGGGGTAGTATTTCTGCACTTTAATGAATGGTTGAACTTGTTTGGTATTAGTGCTGGGTACGTAAATCAACTCTATTGTAACTTGCTCCCTACACTTGAAAACCTTGTAATGTCACTATCATCTACTTGTCAAGTGTTATTTTGGTGAATATGATTTTTAAAAGTTTATTTGAAAAGGAATATACTTTCAGGAGATTAAATGTAGGTTACATTGGTTTGCGAATGACATTTTTATACTACAGAACCAAGTTTTACTGAAGTACCAGTGTTTTGAAGCACTAAGGGTCTTCTCAATTAATGTTTTTCTAAATTATATTTGATCTCTAAATCAAGTTTTCCTAGTCTTGGTAGACCAATTATGATCTATCATTCCAGAAACTATTTTTTTGGCTGCACTGAAATCTTTCATTCATCATTAGGAGAAAGGTATTAAAAATGACGTTGTTCATTTGTGATTTTGTTCACTCATATGGGCTGGTCATCTGTAAATTGAAAGTTTGAATTACAGTACTTTCTCTCAGATTTTGTGATCTCATCTTTCATTTTAAGTTGCCTTGCATTTCACAATTGATTACTGCTAATTCTTGTAAGCAATTGGGGCCCTGAAATATTATAGGAAATGAGAAATTGAGATGAGTCTTTAATTATTTTCTGTTGGCATGTTGCATGGGCCTATGTGAGAAGTCATGCCCTTGTTATCTGATGATGCAGATAACTGGGACCTGTTATCCTAGGATCCGTGGGTCCTGCAGAAGAATAATAGCTTTTAGACATCATATCAGCAAAATTTGGGTATAATCAGTAAGAATGTTTAGAAATATGGAGAAAAACACTTTGGGACCAGCAAGTTAAAACAATAAACAGAGCATCATAATAAAATCCCTTATAGATTAGCAGAAAACAATACTGTTATTATACCATGTTTATTCAGAAGACCACGAACACTTAGAAGGTATCACAAGCTTATACTGAAGATATTGCATTGATACTTTTTATATTCTAATATATATTCTAAACCTAATTATTTATATTCCAATCTATTTATGGGAATAAATGTCAATATATTTGTCAAATTATCAATTCTAGTAAGATTCACTGTATAAAATTTAAAATCAGCACGTATAAATATAAAATATATAAGTACATATAATATAAAAATTGTTTTGCATTGTTGTGTTGTGTTTAGGGAATCAAAGGCAACTCTGTTTTAAAGTATTATTCCATTATCTCTACCTCAGTTTTTGGTAGAGTTAGACTTAAAGCTCTACCATTTGTAGATATGCAGCCTAGAGGCAAGAGGAAACACTGTGATTAAAACATTACAAATTTAAGGCCTAATATCGAGGAGAAACATATGGACTTCTCCAGGAGCTATGGCAATATTTGGTGATAGAATGTCAGTAGTGTAAGTTCCTGCTTGGTTGGATGATAGACAGGTCAGGACAGTCGGTAATCATGCATATGAACAATTTTTTTCACTTTCTTGGCTTTAGCTACTTTTGAAATGATACATATAATAAACTATTATGTTTTGATAAAATACCTTCTATTCTGAACAATTCTGTCTGAACTGTTCATCTCTCTATGATCCCTTGTAACTAAGATTATTTTTGATCCAGGAAGACAATCCATGCTTTCAGCGTAAGATATTCTGGTTGGTCTGTTCCTACATGGAAGAAAGGTAAAGGTTCAGTGTCAATGTCTAGTGCGTTGGGGTCCCTAGGTAAGGGTCACAAAATCACCAGGACACAGGGGATGCAGAGTGCAAACAGCAATTGCCACTGCATGCTGTGCTTTATTGTTAGTGGGTATTTAAAGACTAGCAAGCATCATATTTGCCAAGATTTGGTAAGAAAACATTCACACAAAAAATTTCCACAGATACATTTTTACTTAACCTATGAGAGAAGGTCTAGGTATATTATTATCTAAACTATTTTAGATCAAGCTCAAACCACTTCTCCAATCTCAGGAAAATGCTTGACCAGCTGTTAATCTATGCTTAAGCAAGGAGAAGAGCCACTTCCTCAGCTCCCAGGAGTCTGTGACATGTTTTGAGATAGGGAGAGGGAACATTTTCCCTCTGTAGCCTGGCGTTCCAAGAGCTTTCCTAATTCCAAACACAGTCCTCAGATAACCCCGAGGCTGGAGCCTGCATCATTCTGCCCCCTCAACATAGACCCTGAGTCTTCACAGTTCAGGTAGACATTTGTCCCAGCAAGACCTCATTTGGGAAATTTTAAGCTGCAGAAAGTTAGAAGTAGCTCTTAAGCAAGGCTTACTTTGAATCCATTAGCTCCACAAAGCTAACTCAGTTGATAAATAAGTACTTGAAAAGCCACCACCTTTGGACTTAGCTGTAAAGGCTTCAAAGTATGATCAAATTTAAAATGAAAATGACGAAATAGTCACTGACAAAAAATTGTAAATGTGAGCAATCGACCAAACTATATAAGTTTTTCCCACTGTACACAGAAATTTAGAGAAATAAGATCAATAGCATTTTCAGGAACAATAAGGGTTCCTTGTTACAAATAGGCAACAATGGATATATGCCTGTATAAAGATTGTATCATTAAGTACTTAAATTTAGAGGATATTACATGCTTCAGCAGCAGGTCTACCCAAATTACAACAATACAGAGATTAACATAGCACTTGCACAAGGATGATATGAAAATTTGTGAAGTATTCCATATTTTTCATTCTTCTGATGCAAGAAATGAAAAAGAGTTATTAAAAAGTTGATTACAAAAATATAAGTGTAACAATACATGTAATTCATAGAATTAAGGGTTAGTTTGACATCAGTATATTAAATTTTCACCTTAGAAAGGCCTTTACATAGCATAACCTTTACAAACCTTGAAATTAGATAATATTGCCATTTTATCCCAAAGAAATAAAATAATAAAAGAAACTAAGAAAAAAAAAGGAGTCTTAAAATTCTTCTATATGGAATGCAATCTGAAAGGTCACATTTACTAATGAATCTATACATTATATAACAATGTAGAATTCAAAGTATTATATCTAGGAGAGAATGAAATAGATTATGAACATTACACAAACATAGATATAATTTGTTCAGAAAAGCACCCGGAACATCTTTAGTTTCTATACTATTCATTTCAACAGATAAGTTAAAATTATTTCTGATTTAAAGAATCACAAACTCTGCAGAAATCATTACAGATGTATACAAACAACTCTTGAATACATTTTGATATCAAAGTCATGCAATTCACTTGGAAGAATACCATGGAATACATAAATTTTTATAGTAAGATATTGCTGTTGCTTTGTATTGTGAAAAAATGTGTAGGGACACAAAAGATGGACTGGCATTTTTGAAATTTAAGAAACATAACCAAACCATTATGATTTAGGAGACCAATTTGTACAGCCTTCCACAATTTCAAAGACGTAATGATACGTACTTACCCTTTTGGCAATACCAAATGCAGTTTCTTCAAAGTTGTTCTTCAGACCTGGTTTGATATAATGGTTCAACCGAAGGAGATACAGAGTATCTTTGCTATTTCTATTCCCAGCAGCAAGATGCAAGGAGGTCAAGAGGCCTTTAGTTGGGGATTGGTATCTGCATCATGATGAAGTAATAAAGAAGCCATTTTGGTATTTTTCCACATATAAGTACTGTGCAGGGGTGTCCAGCCATTCAGAGTTATTGCATGAATATCTGCCTTGAGCTGCCAACTCATGGACAAAATCTAAGTGTCCACTCTAGGCTTCCCGATGAAGAGGGGTATACTCATCCTCATCCCTAGTATTCATCTGCGTGGCCATTTTGGAAAGCAGTGTTCACAACACAGTAAGCCGATACATTTCGGCATCCCAAAGAAGAAATTTGCTTGGATCCTACTCCATTTTTTTCTTGCAATTGATACCATTCCTCATTTTTTCATCTTGTTCCTTGTCTTCGTCAGAATTGCCTAACCAGTGATTTTGAGTACCAGTGGGAATGAGGTGTCCATGTATTTCCCCAATAGTTCACATTGGTTGAACTGGTCAGAAAAAACTGGTGAATGTTCTGCATATGTTTTTTCACCATGATTTATTTTCTCTTTTTCAAATTTTACTATTCTAAATTATTCTAACTGGAGAGTAGTGAATTATAGGGAGCAGAGGAAAGATTTTCCTCAGTATTTAAAGGTACAGACTGAAAATCAGGACCAGTGGTGTCTTCATGTGCAGCTTATTCTAGGAATGAGAAAATAGGAAACAATGCCTTCTATGTAAATGATTTGGGAAATACCATGTTATAGTGTAAGAGAACTCACTATTCAACATATGTGATTTAAGAGCTTCCTAATAGCTTTCTAATGTTGGTATCCAACATTAGAAAAAATGTATAATGCAGTAATAAAATAGAAGTCCTTTGTATGACTACCTAAATTCTTGTTTTTTTTTAAAGACACTTGTTTCCATCTAAAAATAGGCCTATCTATTGTCTTCAGGTGATTTTGATGATTGAAGATGCTTAATGAGAAGTAAAAATGTATTAGTCGTCCTTTGCTATCAATTAAATTTCACTTTTTCTTCGTGGAGAATATAATGATCAAAGCAATAGTTCAGAATCAGCAAGCAATAATTCAGAATCATGCTTCAAGTACAAGTGAATCACCAGTAAGTAGCCTCCTCCGTTGTTTCCCCTTCCTATACCTTTCCATCCTCCCCACCCAATCCTCCCGCCTTCCCTTCTCCTCTCTCCTCCCCAGCCCCTCCACAAAAGTTGTAAAGATCGTTTTCAACATAACGACTTGTACATTTCACTGTTGCAATGGGTCTACCTGTATGGACATAATTTGTATCGGTAAAACATGAGTGTCTTCCAGTAGTTCGAATGCTATTAGAACTTAAGTCTCCTTAGAATTAACATATACATCTATGACAGTTAGTGAGGAAAAATAGCCTGTATTATATTCAGATTTTCTGGCTTTATTCTGGTGCATTTTGTTTTGCTTTCTCATAGGATACCTAGTGAAATATCATAATAATTTGGTCCTCATATCCCTTAGGTTCTTTTCTTTTCTTTTCTTTATTTTTTTATATTTTTGTGAACATACTGTACAGAGGGCTTACAATTACATGGGCAAGATAATGAGTACATTTCTTATCAAGCATTGCAGATTCCTCCTTTCTTTGCCATTCACATCCCTTCCCAGCCTCCCTCCTTCCCCCCACCCAATCCTCGGCCCCCCCATGTTTTCCCTCCCCCCCACCCCCCGCGCACCAAAGTTGTAAAGTTCGTTTTCGACATGACAACATGTAATTCTCATTGTTGCAACGCGTCCAACTGTATCCTTAAACTACTTGTTTTTCCCCCTCTCCTCTACAAAGTGTAGCAACATCAAATATAGTGAAAGTGGGGTTAAACTCTGTGGGGGGGGAGATACAAAGCAACAAAGAAATAATCTTATAAATGTGTTAGAAACAAATGCATGAAAGAAAAAAACATTAAAATACATAACTATGGGTTTATTTTCCTAACATCACATTATCAGACCTTTTCTGTTTGACTCATACATATACTAGATATTGGAAATAAGGGAAACCATGGGACCTATGTTTCTTGGGGCTTGGCTTACTTCACTTAATATAAATTTTTCCAAGTCTTTCCATTTCCTAACAAATGGGGCAATGTCATTATTTCTGATGGAGGCATAGAATTCCATTGTGTATATATGCAACTTTTTCTTGATCCATTCATCTACTGAGGGGCATCTGGGTTGCTTCCATATCTTAGCTATGGTAAATAATGCTGCAATAAACATTGTTATGCTGGTAGCTTTAGTGTGGTCTTGTTTGTAAAGATTTGGGTGAATACCCAAAAGTGGTATTGCTGGGTCATAGGGGAACTCCATATGAAGTCTTTTGAAGTACCTCGATACTGCTTTCCAAAGTGGTTGAACAAGTTTACACTCACACCAACAATTCAATAAGGTTCCCTTCTGTCCATATCCCCTCCAGCATCTGTTGTTGTTAGAGTTCTTGATTTTTGCCATTCTAACTAGGGTGAGGTGGTATCTCAATGTTGTTTTGATTTGCATTTCTTTTATGGCTAGGGAGATTGAGCATTTCTTCATGTGTCTATTGCCATACTTCTTTCTTCTTCAGAGAAGTTTCTCTTTATGTCTTTAGCCCACTTATTTATTGGGCAGTTGTTTTTTTGAGGATTTGTTTTTGGCGGATTTAATTCTTCAAGTTCCAAGACCCTTGTCCATTGTATGTATTTCCGGGTCTCTATAAAGAAAATTTCGGCCTGAGCAAGGAGACATAAGGTTACTCCTATTCCATCCTGTAATGTTTTCAGATTGTCTGGTTTGACTCCGAGGTCTTTGATCCATTTGAAATTTATTCTTGTGCCGGGTGATATATAAGGATCTAGCTTTAGTTTTCTACAAGTAGTTAACCAGTTTTGCCAGCACCATTTACTGAAGAGGCTATCTTTTTTCCATTCAATTGTTTTAGCTCCCTTATCAAATATTAAATGGCTATAGGTCTGTAGGTTCATTTCTGGGTTTTCAGTTCTATTCCATTGGTACTGAGGTCTGTTCTTATGCCAGTACCAAGCTGTTTTGATTACTATGGCTTAATAGTACGGTTTGAAATTTGGTATTGATATTCCTCCAGTAGTGTTCTTTCGATTGAGGATCGTTTTTGCTATTCGGGGTCTTTTATTGTTCCATATGAATTTTTAGAATGCCTCTTCTATTTCCTTGAAGAACAAGGTTGGAATTTTGATAGGTATCTCATTGAATTTGTAGATAGCCTTGGGAAATATTGCCATTTTCACGATGTTAATCTTTCCAATCCAGGTGCATGAAATGTTTTGCCATTCTCTAAGTTCTGTTTTGATTTCCTTTTTCAAGATTTTAAAGTTTTCATCGTAAATGTCCTTCACTCCTTTGGTTAAGTTAATTCCTAGGTATTTTATTTTTTGTGGGGATATTACAAATGGAGTTACTTTCAAAATTTCAGGCACACTTTTCTCATTGTTGGCATACAGAAAAGTCATTGATATTGGGGGCTTAATTTTATACCAGGCTACTATGCCAAAGTTTTGAATCAGCTTGAGTAATTTGGGAGTGCAGTCGATGGGATTCTTTAAATACATGATCATGTCATCTGCAAATAAGGAGAGTTTTATTTCTTCTTTTCCTATTTGGATCCCTTTTATGTTTGGATCTTGTCTTATTGCTGTAGCTAGGCATTCTAATACTAGATTGATGAGACGTGGAGAGAGTAGACATCATTGCCTTGTTCCTGAGTTAAGAGGAAATGACTTTAGTTTTTCACCATTAAGTATAATGCTGGCTGGAGGTTTGTCATATACAGCCTTTATTGTATTGAGGAATGTTCCATGGATTCCTACTTTTTCCAAAACCTTCATCATAAAGGGGTGTTGAATCTTGTCGAATGCTTTTTCTGCATCTATTGAAATAACCATGTGGTTCTTATCCTTGCTCCTGTTGATGTGATGAATTATATTAATTGATTTGCGTATATTGAACCAGCTTTGCATTCCTGAAATGAATCCTGTATGATATTGGTTTATGATTTTTGGATGAATTGTTGAAGTCGATTGGCCAAAATTTTGTTGGGAAGTTTTGCATCAGTGTTCTTCAAAGAAATGGGTCTACAGTTTTCTTTCTTTGATGAGTCCCTGCCTGGTTTTGGGATGAGGATTACGATGGTTGCATAGAATGTGTTCGGTAGTGAACTTTTTCCTTCAATTTCATTGAAGAGTTGGAGGAGTATTGGTGTGAGCTCTGCTTTGAAGGCCTTGTAAAATTCTGCTGTAAAACCATCTGGTCCTGGACTTTTCTTACCTGGGAGGTCTCTTATTGCTGTTTCTATTTCAATGCTTGATATGGGTTTGTTAAGATGGTTTAAATCATCTTGGTTTAGTTTTGGAATGTCAATATTTGCTAGGAAAAGGTCCATTTCTGTCAAGTTCTCAAACTTATTAGCATAAAGTTTTGAGGAATATTCCCTTATAATGTACTGAATCTTGGTTGTTTCCGTGGTGATGTTTCCATTCTCATTTCTGAGTTTATTAATTTGGGTGTGTTCTATTCTTTTTCTGATAAGATTTGCTAAGGGTCTGTCAATTTTGTTAATTTTTCCGAAGAACCAACTCTTTGTTTTGTTGATCCTTTCTATAGTTTTTTTGAATTCTAATTCATTTAATTCTCATTTAATTTTGATTATTTCATTCCGTCTACTGGATTGGGGTTTATCTTGCTGCTCTTTTCAAGGATGTTTAGATATGTCATTAAATTGTTGGTTTCAGATCTCCCCAATTTGTTGATGTAGGAGTTCAGAACTATAAACTTGCCTCTGAATACTGCCTTTGCTGTGTCCCAAAGGAGCTGGTAATTTGTGTTCTCTGTTTTGTTGAATAGCATGAACATTTGAATTTCCTTTCTAATATCTTCCATGACCCACTCGTGATTCAGCAGTGTGTTGTTCAGCCTCCATATGTTACCGTCCTTTCTTTGGTGGCTTTTGGTGTTGAGTTCTAGTTTTATTCCCTTGTGGTCATAGAGAATGCAAGGTATAACTTCAATGTTTCTGAATTTAGACAAGTTTGCTTTGTGGCCTAAAATGTGGTCTATTTTAGAAAATGTTCCTTGTGCTGCTGAGAAAAACATGTATTCTGATGCTGCTGGGTGAAATATTCGGTAGATGTCTGTTAAATCTTGTTGATCTCTGCAGCTGTTTAGATCTGTGGTTTCTCTGTTTAGTTTTTGCCGAGTTGATCTACCTAGTGGGGAGAGTGGTGTTTTAAAATCCACAACTATGAATGTATTTGGATCCATGTGGGATTTGAGGTAAAGTACTGTTTCTTGGATAAATTTGGGTGCTACATTTTTTTGGCGAATAGATATTTAGAATTGTAATATCCTCCTGCAGGAGAGAACCCTTAATTAGTATGTAGCGACCTTCTTTATCTCTTGTCACAAATTTTAATATGAAGTCTATTTTATCTGATATTAGGATTGCAACTCCTGCATGTTTATGGGGCCATTTGCTTGGCAGATTTTGTTCCAGCCTTTAACATTGAAAATGTGTTTGTTTTTATGGGCAAGGTGTGACTCCTGAAGGCAGCAGATAGAAGGAACTTTATTTTTAATCCAACTAGACAGTCTATCTTGCTTAATTGGAGAGTTAAGTCTGTTAATGTTGATAAAAAGGACTGAGAGGTATTTCGGACTTCCTGCCATGTTATCCACCTTCTCGGGGGCTGTGAAAACTGGGTTCTTTCTATGGTTCTTGGATTCTCATTTTGGGTGCAGTTTCTTGGCCTTTATTGTGGTCTTGTTGGTTTTCTATGTGTAGGACATCTTTAAGAATCTTTTGCAGGGCTAGTTTGGTGGAGATGTATTGTTTCAATTTTTCTTTCCTATGGAAGGTTTTTGTTTGGCCTTCAGTTATGAAGGAGAGTTTAGCTGGGTAGAGTATTCTTAGTTGATAGTTATTTGTTTTTAGGGCATGGGATACATCATTCCAGGCTCTTCTTGCTTTGATTGTCTCTGCTGAGAAATCTGAGGTGATTCTAATTGGTTTTCCTTTATAGGTGGTTAATCTTTTCTCCTTCACAGCTATAAGGATCTTTCCTTGGTCTGAGTTGATCCTGTGTGGATTGTAATGTGACGGTGGGATGTCCTATTCTTTTCTCGTCTATTTGGAATTCTAAAAGCTTCTTGTATCTGAATAGGCCTGTCTTTTTGCATGTTTGGGAAGTTCTCTGTTAGGATCCTGTTAAACAAATTTCCTAGACCAATTACTTCCGTTTCTAGGTGCTCCTCTACACCCATTATCCTTAGACTTATCACTAATATTTTATTTGAACTTTATTGTACAATACACACTGAATTTGCCTTGCATCTAAATGTGTGTGTAAATGTGCGCAAATGTGTGTGTGTGTGTGTGTGTGTGTGTGTGTGTGTGTGTGTGTGTGCTGTTGCCATGTTGCTTGCCAATGAGGACAGAGAGAGTCTGAAATGTTCCGTACTGTCATTTCAGTGGAACCACCCTTCTGTACATTTTATTCGTCAAATAATAACATCATCATAATTAAAGCATTTACAACATTAAGTTAGATAAAAGAGATCACTTTCAGCTCTTTGTATATGTTAGGGAAGAAGATACACATATATTTAAGTAGTAAGTTATTGTTGTAAGATGACTGTCAGTACAAAATATGTATTTGACCTCTTAAATTGGCTATACTTTTAAGATATACTCATGGAGTGAGTTTATCTGACTTGACCAAACAGGTATTACACTCTGGTTATTCCTGTGAAACTCAAGGTGGAGAAACTCTTTCCGGATTTCTGTTGAAAATAACTTTCTTTATAAGATAGTATCTATTCACACTAAGAATAAATCCCGTATTTTTTAGGTTTGAATATCCGATCATATTGACTGAAAAACAGTATTGTGGATATGTTTGTTAGATATACATTGCAAAAACAAACAAAAAAAGCATGTGTCACTTCCAGATTGTGGATGCATTTTAAGTTGTATTTTACATACAAAGGTTTCTTCATTAATAGTTCTTTTGTGGGAGTAACTATCACAACTTTAACAAATGAGGCTTTTTGAAGATCTTTTCCAATATAAATATCATCCAAGAGTGAGTCTTGCAATTTCTGAAAATCCTTTGAATACTTTAGTGTTATTTCAGTTCATTGACTATACAGCTAAAGACATTTCTGAAATAAACATTGTTAAAATCTGAAAATGTAAGTGGGTATATAGGCTTTTTATGCATCATTTTATCAAAAGACAGTTTTTATGAAACTAAAATATATAGAATAAAAGAATGGAAGTGAATTGCGTGAGCTAATTTTTAGCATAACTTTGTTTTCTATTAGCACAGTCCTTTGAATGTACATGATGAAGTTAAATTATGCCCTTTGTGACACTATGCTTCAGTTATTTTTAGAATCTTTGTAGTTATAAGAGTGAATTTGTAGTATAAATAAATGTCTTTGAAATGATTAGGATTAATCTTGTGTTTTGTTTCCTACTCCTAAGAAAAAGAGTTATTTTCAAGTGTTAACAGTTTTCAATTGAATCTTCAGTATCATACGAAATTTTGCACAAATATTGTAGTATTGATATCTTTTTTTCAGGGGTGGGGGAGTCTGGTAGTGGGGCCTGAACTCTGCGCCTGGGCGCTTTCCTTCAGCTCTTCAGCTCAAGGATAGCGCTCTTCTACTTGAGCCACAGCGCCACTTGCGGCTTTTTTCTTTTTTTTTTTTTTTATGTGGTGCTGAGGAATCAAATCCAGGGCTTGACGCATGCAAGGCAAGCGCTCTACCACTGAGCCACCTTCCCAGCCCTTTAGGTCTTTTTAAACCAATTGTATTCACAAGTTGGAGAGGCTTTAATTCATTAATGATGGGTCAGACTGCATTTTTGGGTACATGAAAAGTAAAATATTTATCTAGGGTCAAAGGTGATTTTTATATGTCTTACTTTAATAGCATTTTAAAGTAGTACCTTTCTCTCAAAATGTTGGGCATAAAAAGCAATCAAAATACTTCTAATGCTAAACAACTTAGTTGAGCTACAATGTGGAAATGATTGGTCCATAAGACCTGCAGTCTGTTTCCATCAGGAATTGGGGAGGTCATTCTTTCAGTAAGACAGTTTTAAACAGAGATAGGGTCCCGAGGCAGTGCAGTATTCAGTGAAGGGATAGAATATGATTTCTGCTATTTTGACCTAGAATTCAAGAATGTTATACTTTAGCACTTCCTTTCACCAGGGAGGTATGTACTGATTATGAACTTTGAGTATTCATATTACAGTTCCCTATTTTCTAACAAAGATAAAGTGAAATATTATGAGTGTACACAATAATTCTGGGAAATTTTCCAAGAATTTGTAGACTAAGTGCTGGTATTTTAGTCATAAAATAGAATGAGGTTAATTGATACAGTGGGAGATGAACCTCAGGCTAACACTTACCATGTGTGCAATGTTGTACTAGTAATGTTGTACTATGATTTTTATTGTGTCTCTTTATGATGTGCAATGTGATGTATTGATATTCATTGCATTGATCATTTTTCTGTCACTAAAGGGAAAATACCTGCAAAGAAAATTTCTGAGTAGGAAACTATTATATTGACTCATGGTTTAAGAGAACACAGTTTAAGATCAGATGGCTCCATTGTTTTTAATTATATTTTTATTATCATAACTAGTTGTACAAGGGAAGTTACATTCAATAAATAATGCTTTTACGTATAATGGATCCTTATATAACTTTTCCCTGCCTTTCTAAACCTCACCACACTTTAATTTTTTCTAGTTTCATACTATCTGCATTGAATATCATGTCTTCACTTTCTTCCTCCATAACTCTTTTTATTCTTTCCCTTTGACTTCCCCTCACATCTTCAAAGTGATAGTTTCCTGGTGTTTATTTTGTTGGATTAAAAGTTCAAGTTTATAAAAAATTACATCTTTTAAATACTCCTCTACAAATAGCATGATTTGGTTAATATTGCAGTGTAAAATTGTATAAAGTTCTAGCTTCCAAATATGAGACAGAACATGGGTCCTTTGTGTGTCTGGCTTTGACTTCATTTATTTAACATATTTTTATATCTATCCATTTCTTTGCAAATAAACTAACATTCTTCATAATGGATAAATACATTCCACTTATTTATATATGACACCCTTTTGCCAACCATCTCTTCGCCAAAGGGCATCTGGGCTGGTTCCGTAACTTGGCTACAGTGAAGAGTGCAGTAGTGAACATGGTTGTGAAAGTGATTTTACTGTCCTTTTAGAAGAATTCATCACTATCTTTCTGGGAGCAATCCTCTAGCCAGTTTTCCAGAATAAGGACATCCCTCCCTTCATCATCATCACAACGTATTGCAAGTCCTCAAAAACACACTACCCCATACAGGTTACAAAAAGCTAAAACCACACTGTGCCCATATTCTTTCAATAAATTTTTAATAATTACATATAATTTAGTGAGAACCTTCTATGTACTTTCCTAATGTGGGAATGAGGGACATAACAACAGAGTAAAAGCAAGAAATATGTAATTTAATTAGTTATCATATTTAAAATGTTTTTCAGCTCTCACTAATAGCCTCACTTACTATTATTTTAATCATTATTTGATTACTTCATCTAGCCCCTAAATTATAACAGGTGAGTTAAATACAAAGGCAAAAAGTGTGGTTTGATTTTGACACTCATGTGTGAGGATGCACAATATGGGCAAAGAGATGGATTGGAATTAATAGCAATTATCCATTTTGTTAAAGTAGAGATTGTTTTCCCAAACTGATTCTCACAATTCATATTCCATTAAACAAAAAGAAACGTGTAACAATTACCTTTGTTTTGCTCCTTATTAACTTTTGTTTCCATTATATTTTTAATGAAGGATGATTTCATAAATCTACTTTAGATGCAAAAATATTTTAATATATTTCTAAGTGTATGCATTGATCTATACATACACACATATATTACACAGGTTACAATCATAATTTATAATTTCTGTAACTATACAATTTACTAAATTATTAAAAACATCGACGACTCATGCCTGGAATCAAGATTACTCAGGAGGCTGAGATCTGACGATCTTGGTTTGAAGCCATCCTGTGCAGGAAAGTCCATGAGCCTCTTATCTCCAAACAACCAACAGAAAATCAGAATTGGAACTGTGGCTCCAAGTATTAGAGTGGTAGCCTTGAGAGAAAAAGCTCATGGACAACACCAAGGCTCTTAGTTCAAGAACTACAATCTACCCCCAAAAATCTATTTAATTTACACCTGTGTAAGTAGAGTATTTCCATCACCCAAATGCACATCCATGCTCATTTGCAAGGTAACTCTGTTTTGTCTGAAGTACGACTAAAGATTATCACTAAAGGAGCATTGCAACGTGGGTTCATTCTATCTCTCTAATGGATTTTTCTCCACTAGAATACTCAAGTGTTACAATTGTTCTAATTATTTAAAATCATAGCTTTTTTCTTTCATACTCCTAATATTAGAGTTTGAATTGAGTGTTTTGTCCCCTTAAATGTGTGTTCTTACCACTTTGTCATGCCCCCAGCCCCAAGTTATCCTGATTATTTTTCAGCTAGAAACTGGCTTCCTACTTGTGTATGAACTTGGCCTCCGTCCACTTGATGTTATTCTTCCTGGAATTTAGAACAACAGCTGTATGGCATTGTGTACAGAACTTTCTGTTCAGTCTGGGCTTTTGCCACTATCCTCACAAAATTGCAATCCCATGTAGTCACGAATTTCATAAGCTTGTCATAGCTGATTTTTTTAAATCTTTCATTTCCTGCAGGTTCTTGAGTACTGAATTAATTTGTGTTTTCTTGGGTTGTTTGTTTCATTTGAATCTATGTGTTGAGTTGTTTGTTCCTCACTTTTCCTTTTGTTTCTTTCCCTCAAGTGCTGAGAAACCAATTCTTCTTTCTCAAGATAGGGTGAACATTATTTATTCCAAAGCAATTTCCATATCTATGAATGGTATACACATGCTAAGCGCTGAGAAGGGTATTTTATTTTCACGGCAGTCTTTGGCATATACAGACAGATCATGAAATATATGAAGAAAATAAAACTACAGATGAATGCCAGGAGGAGAATAAGCTATTATTAATTGTTTGACAGAGGTTTCTCTTCTAGTGAAAGAAATATATTACTTGATGCAGGATTTCACAAAATCATATTGCTACGAGGAACCTAAACAATCATCTAATACTATAAACTTGAGAGTGATGAATTGACTTCCTGAATAGTTTACTTTTGGGTCAAATAAAAGCAGGCTTTCAAAAAGAGAGTAGATTTTAGAGAAACATGATGAATTTTATGTAAATAGGTCCTTAGCTGATTTTGTTAATTTGTGAACTAATACAGGGAAACAAAGTACAGCAAGATAAAAAAATAAAAACTTCACATTGAAATACTCATATGTGTTTGTGTATGTGTGCATGCATGTGCGAGTACACACACGCACATGTGCATGTGCTCATGCATGCATTCATCATTCTTGAGGCTTGATAGTGCCATGGAAACTATTCCTCAGCTTCTGTGCCCAACTATAGTGGTCTACCACTTCAGCCTCTGCTACAATTCTGTTTTTTTTTTTTTTTTTTGAGATAATCGCTTGTATTTTCATGATTGAACAGTGGTCTTCAGATCTCAGACTCCGGAGTAGCTAGCTTTGCTTATTCAGCCTCTGAGTAGGTAGTTAAATTCTGGCTGACCTCTATGCTTCACTGCTCTTTTATACTTTTCCTGAGGTAGTCACAAGCCTAAGTCATATATATGTCTAGTTGCTTTAAAATATTCTTATTGCTTGGCAACAGGAGATCCAATGTGTACTCTTAACTATTTTGGAGGCTTGAGAACAGAACACAAACCAAAAGTTTAGTGGACGTACTTCTCAATCTATAGCTGGGTGAATTGGATCATTTCTACCAACCTGCACTATCTAGAGACTAAGATTGGAAGGACTGTGGATCCAGGTCAGTCAAGGTAGCAAGCTAGACAAGTTGGTGTGCAACTCTGATGCCATTGATGATGGGAAGGCTAAAAGGACAGATGAGATGCATGTTCTTGTGGAAAGGGAATCCCGGCCTGCAAGAACAATATACCCCAAGTTGAAATACACACATTTTCCCACAACCAAAATAAGTATATACATTAACATCCAAAAACTTAATACAATCTGTTCTTTGCTCTAATATCAGCTTTATCTGATTATCATATGATGTGACAGAATAATTTCATTAAACTTATGATAATTTAAAAAGACCTAGAAAATTCTTTCTCACTTATTAAGTGCAGATGAATGGCAAATTGCCTCATTTCTTACATATTTGACTACGACTATAAAATCATCTTATGATTATTATTAATAGTAATATATTCTGATTTAATACTTTACTTTGTAACAGTTTTTAAAATTTTTGCTTTTCTGCTGAGGTTGAAGTATTTAAATAGTATCATCAAAGTATATTCCTTGGGTATTTAGGGAAGTTTTTTCAAAAATTTTAATCAATGGCTTCTAAGAATTCTTAATTGGTATATATATATATATTGGTTTATTTTTGATTTCAATTTAAATTTATTATAATGGTAAGGTACACAGGGGTTAAAGTTACATAAATGAGATAATGAATACATTTCTTAAGGAAGGAACAATGTGATATCTTCCATCGATATTTTTGTACACTCAAAACAAGAACTACTGATGCTTTTGCTGTTGCTATTGATCAATGGGTACTTTTGCTTACTTTGTTCATGCATTTTTTATTATAAAATTGATATACAGAGCTTTTCCACTTAATTAAGTCAACTAAAGAGTACACTTCATTTTCTTTTCTTTTTTTTTGGGGGGGGGTTTCGGTTGTGGAGCCTGAACTCTGGGCCTGGGCCCCGTCCCTCAGCTCTTCAGCTCAAGGCTAGTGCTCTACCACTTGAACCACAGCACCACTTCCAGCTTTTTCCTTTTTGCTTATATGGTGCTGAGGAATCGAACCCAGGACTTCATGCATGGAAGGCAATCGCTCTACCACTGAGCTACCGTCCCAGCCCCTACTTCATTTTATTTTCTAATTTTCAAATTTTGAGCTTAAATGTTTCCTTTTGTTTCTTTAGGGTAATTCTTTTTTCAGAGTTGTAGGATCAGTTAATATAATTTTGCATGACTTCTACATATGTATATTATTCAGTCACATATATTTTGCTTTTAAAATATGTAACATTTGGCTATTTGAAATTATTTTCTTAATTTTTATATGGTTAGTGAATTTAAATACATTTATTTTCTTATATTTATAAACATATTTGTCCAGGTAACAAATATTTACTGCATTTTCAAGAAGCACTTACTTTATTAAGAAAGCCTTCATTACCTGATCACTTTTTGGAAATATTTGTACTTAAATTTAAAAAAAAGTTTGAGCTCGGCATGGTGGTTTGTTGTATCCATTTTCTAGCTATGGTTGGAATTGTAAATAGGGTTTGTAATTCGGGAGAGACTGGGAAACTATGAGACCTTATTATAAAACTATTCAGAGTGAACCGATTAGAGATGTAGCCATCGCTAGTGTTATATAGAGCACCTCGCTATCACATACTAAATCTTGAGTTAAAACACCAGTAACATCAATCTTTTGTCAAAATAAAAGGACACTTGTTTCAAAATGATTATTATTTAAAACTTATTTGCAAAGATTCTAATGTCTTCTATTAATTTTCGATTTACTTAATCTATTAAAATCCAAGTATATTGTGACTATTTTATTTCTACTAAACTTTTAAATGGTACGAGCAATATTATGATTTCATATATTAACATACTTTTACTGTTTGTGATAATTTCCTCCGTTTAATATAATAAAATCAATATTCCAAATGTGTGTATGTGGTGTGTATGTTTGTGTTTGTGTGTGTTTATGTGGTTTGTGTGTGTGTGTGTGTGTGCTTTGTGTGTACTTTGTAATGCTTGCGAGATCACACCATTGCTTCACATATGCAAGGCCAATGGTTTACCACAGAGCTACTCTGTCTAGTTATAATCCAAATAGTGTTTTAAACCATGACTTTCAAACTTTCACTCCTAGTATGCCCTTTCAAAATTATATATGATAACATGTGATACATATTCTATCCACGTTAGCAATTTTTATTGTTATTTAGAATATTTCCACTGCCTTTCCACTTCCAAACTCTTGTGTTTGTTATTGATAAAGGTTTTACTTTGCTTCTTTTGTCTCTTCATTATTTTTCCCTTTAGAGTTTAACTATTCTTTCTTTTATTTCTTTGGAAATTATCATATTCCTGTTACAATTTCTTTACATTGTAACAGGTATATACAATGCTTTAATTTCTATTTTATTTTTTCCCATTTTCACTGACTTTTAGTACAAACTATTAGATGGATTAAAAAGAAACTTGTCTCAGGAAACGTTATTTTTCTCCTTCTCTTCTCTGAAGTCTTTCTGTTTTTTGAAACACAATAGCAATGACATATAGCTCCTATGTGGTACATCATTGTTTCCCCTCTCACTCTCCTCTGTTGTACAGCTCAAGTTGTTATCATTCAGCTTTGTTATGTTACAGTGTTATTTAAATCGTAACTCATTCTTGAATTAATTTTAGTTGTTTCAAGTATTCTCTGAAGGCATTTTTCTATATATAATATCTGGGGTCTTGTGTTTTTACAAGGTACAAAATATGAGTCACTTTCAAACATCTAGATATCTCTGTAGAATATTGGTCCACCTGCTCAATAAACTCGTATGTAAATTCAAGGAATACAGGTCAGTTAGAACAATCTTGTAAAATTGTGTATCTCCAGCCTTCATACTATCTTTGAATCTTTTTACCATGTTGAGTAGTAAAGACAACATAGTTCTACTACAAGAGCAGACACATAGAAGAATGTAACAGATTTTTCAAAAATAAATTCTCAGTTTATGGTCAATTGATTTTGAAAACTATCCTATGACTTTATGAAATAAAAAATAGAATCTTAAATGGGTGTATTGGCACTATTTTCTCTCGAGATTTAAAGAATGATCTTAGACTACTACCTCAATCCCTTTTTATGTTTCTTTTGTTTTGTTTTTTGTCACTCATGGAGCTTGAACTCTGGGATTAGGCGCTGTCCATATGATCTGCAGATCAATGCAAGCACCCTAACATTTCAGCCACCGCACCACTTCTGGCTTTCTAGTGATTTATTAGAAATACGAGTCTCATTTCCTTTCCTGCCCGGGCTGGCTTTAAACCGTGATCCTCAGATTTCAGACTCCTGATTAACTAGGATTACAGGTGTGACCTACAGGCACCTGGCCTACCTCAATCCTTATACAAAAATTTAAAATAAAAAATGATTATCAAACTAAATATGAGATGTAAAAACCGATAAGAGATAAACGTAAAAATTCATGACATTGTATCAGTAAAGGTTTCTAAATGGAAAGCATTAGTTGCTAAAGAAAAGCAATACTGGATTATATCAAGTGATAGCCTTTCATAATTCAAAGGACACTATACTCATAATTCAAAGGACACTATAACCGAAGTGAAAACATATCCAACAGATAGAGGTAACGTATTTGTTAATGCTAAAATGTGAATGCTACAATGATTCTTAATCTTAAATAGTTTTATACCTTCTATTTCTATATAATTTTTCCTGAATAGGATATTTCTTTAAAGAACATGTGTAAATTAATAGTCAATAAGAGGAGCATATGAAATAAGTTCCTCTTTAGTATATTAAAAAAAGAAAAAGAGGGGGAGGGGGTATAATTGGGTGGGGGGAGAGGGGAGGCTGGGAAGGGAGGTGAAGGGTAAACAAAGGAGGAGGCTGCAATGCTTGGTAAGAAATGTATGCATTATCCTGCCCATGTAATTGTAGCCCCTCTGTACAGTATGTTCTCAAATAAAATAAAATAATATTAAAAAAATAAAACGGGAAAAAAAAGAAAAAGAAAAATCACTAGTATGACTCTAATATAAAAAGATGACACAAAATATAGTAATGCATTGTGGAGGAATTGATAAACTACTCATAGTGATCCATTTGTATAATACTGCAATCATTTTAGCAAGCAAGTTTTCAATTCTCAAAGGTCAAAAAGAATTGTATAGGATCAATTCATTATACTTCTATGAATGTATTAAAGAGAAGTAAAAAGAAGTATTTGGACAGGGAATTGTAGTTCATTGACAGTGCACTTAAATAGTATGTGTGAGACCCTGGAAAAATCCCCAAAATAAAATTTTGAAAATACACACTACAGAGCATGTATGCTGGACAAATTCTATTAACAGAATTTTTTTATCTATTTTAATGTCTGTTCTAAAATTTTTAACATTTCTATTTGAAGAAATGCAAGTTTGTGAAAATTAGGCTTTGAAAACCTATGAAGTTACAATTCACTTCCAAAGCACTAAAGTGTATACAATAGAAGGAGATAGTATATTGCAAGTGAATTACATGTCAGCAAATAAACTATTGTTAAAAATTCTTCACACAAAATGAAGAATATCTAAATAGACGTTTTTGGTTTTGGCTAAAAACTCTGTAAACTAACTCTGTAAAACAAACGTGTGATTTCTGTTTATTTTAAGGTTTTTTTTTGTCCGTTATTTTGAGTTTATACAGAGATATCTCAATCAAGAGTGTATGTGATAACTGGAATACCTAGGAATTATACATCATTTATAAGTAATTGATAACCTTTTCTGGACGAAACGCTTAGCAAATGACAGAACACACAAAACTATGCATCTGCATTTTATGAAAGCCATTGGAGCATTAAAGTAGGCTAAAGTCAAGTAAATATTTTGCATTAATTCTATTGGTCTCTCTTTAACTTGAAAATTATAGATTATGTTTTTTTATATTCTATTGGGACAATTATCTGCTGTCACTTATTTTTTCTCTTCCCCTTCTTTTGCCCTTCCACTTACATAATTATTATTTAAAGAGACATACTTGACCTTGCATTTCTAAATACTTCAAAATTATCTGAACTACTTTATACTTCTGGCAGGCTCCTATATCTTTCTCAAAGGAAATATTTTTGACACTACCATTTTTATCCTCTATGATATTGGATATCTTCCTGCCTAATTCAGTGCAAGACATACATGAGACTCATCCAGATATCTCAAAACTCATACCACCATAAAATCCTATCTTACTTAGAAATCATGCTTTTAGAATATCTCTGGAGGTGACATCTCTCATTTTTGAATGACACTAAGTGATACTTATATGCAGTCATGTTTTAAACCAATATGCCACTCAGTAGATGAACGAATTGACAAAATGTGGTTTATGTATGCACGGTGGAATTCTATACTTCAAATTCATACGGAACTGGAAAGACTTGGAAAAATCCTACGAAGTAAAATAAACAAGACACAAAGAAACAGATTCCGTGTTTTCCTCATTTGTAATAAGTAGGAAATGTCTACAATATAAAGAAAAGAAAAAGAAAAAGAAATGTGATCTTAGCCACTAGTTCATTGCTAGTATAATTCCTGCTCTCTCGAAAAGGACTTTTTTCCAGTTAAGTCCATGGTCTTATAACTAACTGGCTTGGAACCAGAATTATTCTTCCATTCTAATTTTTACAAATTTTCTTGATTACCTATCATGATTTAGAGCTAGTAGAAGAAAGAGAGTGGTCTCAACCTTCATATTCCACTTAGTAATAATGCTTTCTCTATGTCACTCCCATAGATCTACATACTGGCCTTGGCTTTATTATTTCAACGCTGTCTTATTTGCAGAGTCTTCTATAGAGTATTGAACCATTATACTTAAACACAGAACTTCTCTTTCTCCTATTCCTATTGTTTCTCCTTCTGTTAACTTATGTACACTTGGGTAATAATGCACAACACAAACACTGACAAAAAATGTTTCTGAGAACCTTCTTCCCATTTAAAATTGGTCTTAATTAAGAGACCACTTAGGAAATTTGAACATAATGTACTCCAGGATAATGTTTTTTATTTATGGTGAAAATGGTGGACACAGGGGTTAGAGTTACATAAGTAAGTTAATGAGTACATTATCTACCGAACATTGTTACTTCCTCTTTTGTTATTCCCCTGTCATTCCTTTTCTCCACACTGCCCCAACTCTTCCCTCCCATCCCCAACTAATAAAGTTCATTTTCAACATAGTGTCTTGTTCATCTCATTGTAACAACGGGTCATACTGTATACTTCTTTCAGCATTTTATTTCCCTTCCCCTCCCCACATTAGAAAAATGTATATGCAAGTTGCAGCTCACCGACCTCAAATACAGTGGAAACGGGTTATACCATGGAGGAAGAAAATAGAAGAGAAACAAAAAAATCACATAATACATGGTAGATACATTAAAAACAATAGTAAGAAAGGAAAAACAAGTTGTGTCCGTATTTGGGGTTCATTTCACTTAACATCGTCTTATACAGCCATATGTATGTGGATAATGTTTTATAAGCCATGTAAATTCCATATTTTCTCATTACTAAGTTGTCTCTGAAACACGTGTTACCTCGTGTCTAAAGATGCCTTTGTGCTATCTCAATGAAGCCAGAAAAATTCATTTTCCTGGAGCAATACCATAGATTGTTACCAGAAGTAAGTGGAACGAACTTTTACAGGAAGTAGAAACTGAATCCAGGAGAGAAATTGAACATAGAGAAATGACAAAGTTCAAGTTAATTTGTGCTCTCATTTTTACTGTATAAGAATATAATCCAAGGCTTGAAGGGAACTCTGTCCCTATCTTTTTCGAGTGTGCACTTTAGACATAAAACTTGTCTGTAAACTTCTAGTTGACAGTATTACAAAAGGAAACAATATGCCATTTGAAGGCCAGCATGGAAAAAAAGGAAATAACATTGTTTTACAGTGTTCTACTACAAAGAAACAAAGACATGGAGGTTTTAAAATTTCTTATGCATGAATATTTAACTCCTGAAATGATTCTCTTGTTGCAAAAGTCAGATATCCATTCCTTTATTCTGGTCCTGAGTTCACCATATCAATAAAGATTCCAAAAAGCAGGATCCAGTGAGTATGATCAGCAAAAGGAGCCTCTTTTCAAAGCAGTGTTTTAAGGATGGTCCCAAAGAAATATGTGGGTTTTTTTGTTTCTTCTTTGTTTGTTTAGTTTGTGCCGCTTCTGGGGCTTGAACTCAGAGGCTGGACCCTGTCCCTGAACAGTTGTCTTTTGTCTTTCCTGCCCACCTGCCCCCAAAGCTAGTACTCTACTGCTTGAGCCAAAACTCCACTTCTGGATTTTTGGTGTTTAATTACAGATAAGAGTTTGAAGACTCTCCTTCCTGAGTTGGCTTTGAACTAAGACAGTAAGAAAATCAAGTCACATAAACTGTATGGACTTCTCTCTTGAACCAAGAAATATTAGATGAAGTTTATTATAAAGGTAATATTTGACAATTTTTAAAAGAAGAGAATATATGCAGCAAAGAAGCCATAACTTAAATAACTCAGCAAATGTAGGTGCACTGAGTCATATTGGAAAATTTTTTCTGCTTTGGAAGATTACTATTGACTTCGTAGTTTCTTTTGGGGAAACTTCAAGTACATTTCACATTTTCATTGGTCGTGGGGCATGAACTCTGATCCTGGGCATGTGCCTCAGCTCTTCAGATCAAGTTGGGTGCTCTGCCACTTTAGTTATAGCACCACTTCCGGGTTTCTGTAAGCTAATTGAAGATGTGTCTCATGGACTTTCCTGATCAGGCTAGCTTTGAACCACAGTCCTCTGGTCTGAACCTCCTGAGTACCTAGGATGACAAGTGTGAGCCACCAGCACCCGTCTCATATTTGCATGTATGTGCACTTAATGACACTGTAGACAAATAATGCAAATTTGAATCAAGTGATGACCTTGCAGCTTTTCAGAAAATTTGAGGTAGCAATAAATATGTCATCCTTTTCCATGTTGTTACATTAAAGACTCATGAGCCATTGGACTCTTAATTTAGCATCCTCTGAGGTCTGCATCGGTGGACTTAGTATAATTAATTTTTAGTAGAAAAATAGAGAAAGACTGAGATTTTTAGAAAGCAAAGGAGATCAGATATGAAACAACAACATAGAATGGGATAAAACTTATCTCACAGAGATTAAGAACTACCCTAAGTGATTTAGAATGCTAAAGGAATGAGGAATAAGCCTACTTGATAACTAGTTCTTTAATAACCAAATATGGTTCTCTAGGACAGTTTCCGGTATAATTTAGTTATTATTATCATTTATTTCTTGCATCTGGATTTATTCCTTCACTTCTATCACAACTATTAATTAGCTAGTGCATTTTTGGTGCCAAAACTGACCAAAAATTTTCCAAATCTCACTTAGACTTAGATTAATCCTCACCTGATATCTAAGCACATTCTTGACATTAATTGCCATGACCTACCAACATAATGTTTTTTTTCTCTCAATGCAGTCTTCTAATATAGGTAAAGTACATGAATTAAGAACTATTGTTAGGTCATAGTTGGAAGGAGCAATAATATATTCCAAGTATAGTTTCTTTATTTGGCATTTACTAGTTAAATGAATTTTTTTGCCAGTCCTGGGGCTTGAACTCAGGGCCAGGGAACTCTTCCTGAGATTTTTCTTGTTGGCTTAAGGCTAGCACTCTACCACTTGAGGCATAGCACCACTTCTTTTTCTGTTTATGTGGTACTGAGGAATTGCACCCAGGGTATCATGCATGCTAAGCAATCACTGTACCATGAAGCCACATTCCCAGAGCCTTAAGTGACTTTCTTAAGATGACTTTGCTTTTTCATTCCATTACTATGTATTATAATTTAGGTTAGGTGGTAGAAAAGGAAGTGAAAAACAATACTAAACCCAGTAAGGCTGACATTACTGTCACATCACTAAGGAAGTACAGTGTTAAGACCTTTAGGACTCATAGGGCTCTTGCATGTGACATTATTAGTTTACATTATTACATAATATTTTACATTATTATGTAAAAAACATTAACAGTCATCTCCAACATCTATAACATTCTGTTTCCACTTTCAAGTTCAAGAGCCAAAAATTTAAGCCTTTTTATTGATTAGATGTGTTTCCTAGGAAAGAAGAATGAGGATGTGGAAGGTGATGTTGGAAAAATATTTATATTGGCTCCCAGTCCACATTTTTTGCATTTTTAAAAAGTATTACTGATGAACTCCTACATCTTCTTAACTATGCTGTCTGCACAAAATGCAGATAAAGGAAGACATTGATTCTGGTGGATCATCACATATATTAACAAAATCCAGTTCTGCAAAAAAAATTACTAGTATAACGTATTTACTATAAAATGGTTTCTTGTCCTAGCAGAACAAAATACAGTATTGAAATGATTAGTCCAGCTTTCTTTGAGATTTTCTGCTGTCTCAGTATCAATATGTTCTCTAATTCCAGTAATATACAAGCATAAAAGATCTGATTTGAATATCTCAGTAGTTTTAGAAACAAAGGTACATAGTAGCTGCCTTCATGCAGAGGCATGTGATGGCATGTATGACTGATCGTATTGTAATTATCTTTTTTTTCCTCTTCATCTCATGTTGCATATTTTGGCATATTAATCTGTCCTGCATCAGCTTCCTGTAGGTGAGATTTACCTCTACTCTGCAATGTCAAGATGGAGCATGTGACTTACTTCAGCTTACAAAAATGAACCAGAAGTGGTGAAAGGCTATTTCTAGGGGAAGATTTCTATCCCATTGTCTGGGTTTAAGAGTTAACTTCTTTTCCCTTAGCTATAAAAATAGCATATTTCCAGAGAGAATCTTTTTTCAACTTATATACTGAAAGAATATAGCATGTGAAATTGAGGCAAAACTCAAACACAGGAAGAACTAAGCTAATATTAGAATATGATACTAAGATATTAGTTTCTTACCATTCTTGTATACCTTTATGATAGTTTCCTACAGCACTTCAGTATTTTAGAAATACTAAACAAGTACTAAACAGATAACACTTCCTGTTTGATGCTATATTTATTACATTTATTTTTTAAATAAATAAGCATTCTATATGTGGTCACTTGAGGCGATAACTTTTTCTATAAATGTGTATAATCACTCTAGAGCACTATATCTCACACCCACAATCATTATCCAGACCTAGTGATTGAGATGAGGAAGAACAAAATATCTAGATTTCTCACTTCTCTTTTCCTCTGCTCCTATTTCTAGTGAGAATTCTCATCCTTTATCCAAATTCTCCTATTAATAAAGGAAGAATGAGACATTGTGCATATCAAGCAAAAGGCTTCAAAGCCAGAATTTTATTCTTTCAGAAATAGATGAAGTAAATCAGAATGGCTCAAGGAAGAAGGAAAACATGATTTTTTTCCCCTTACTAGTTTCAACAATAGAGTCTGAACACAACTCTAAATATTTAATAAACCATTTGCTTTGGCTAATTTTTAAAAATATAGTGTTTTAAAATAAATAATTTTAAAAATAAAAAAAATTAAATATATAGTAATTTGTTGTTTGCTTTTGGTAGGCATGAAATAAGACTGCATTAACATGGTGTGAGTTGAAAGGCTAAATTTTATCTGAATCTAAACAAAATGAAAAATATATGATGTTAAGATAAGTAGCGTTTAGGTACATTTTCTACATGACATACACACAGGGACATTTTTTTCTTCTTTTCCTCTCCACATTTCAATAAGCAGTTCATGTAATTCAAATAGCTGTGTTTATTTCAGAAATAGATTAGACATAAAAAAGTTAGAAGAAGAGAACCAGGATTGGTGGTGCATTCTTTAAAAATATCAGTCAAATAACTATTAACCATAATTCCAAAATAATAACACACAAATGCTCTTGAAAAGAGGAGATTGTAAGCATAATATACGAAGAGTGATAGTGCCAGAACTGCTTCAGGAACTGCTCTCTGACATTTAAGATTTCTAGTACATGACAATGTTTTAATCAGGATTAAAGGCTTTCAGGAACTAAAATTTTTTTAGTTATATTTCATTGAAGAAATACCTTTTCAAAATTAATGAAAAGATAGCAGGTTTTAGTAGAAAGAATGCTTACACACTCATTGTGGTAGGCAGTAAAATACCTTCCCAAAATATCTATAGTCCCGAAATATCTAATCCATCAAATGTAAATTTACATTTTATATATGTTTGTAAACTAATCACCTTTGATTACCTAAGGAACACAAATTTGAATAATTATCAGATGGGGAAAGTATACTCAAAAGTCCCAGCTGTAGTTCGAGAGGGACATTATTAGGTAAGAATCATCAGAAAGATGTAAATATGCTACATTAGAAGATAAAGGAAAAGACAACAATCCAGATTCTGAAGTTTCTGGAAAGCGAAACAGGAAGTAAATGCGTTTTCCACTAGAATCATCTGAAAAATATTTCAGTTCTATAGGGGGCTCAATTTTCATCTAGTGAGAATTATTTTAGATTTTTGTCCATTAGAACTGTAAAATGATAAATACGGATTGTTCAAGCCAATTAACTTGTAGAAATATTTTACAGAAGATTTGATTTAGTAAACTAACTCAACTACAGCCTCTCCTAATGCAACCGCAAGGTTACCACATGTCCTAGTTTCTGAGAATAAGAAAAAGTTGCCACCAGGTTTGTACACATGTAAGATATACATACTACTAAGAGCCTTGAATTAATGAATTCTTGAAATTCTAAATAATATTTAAATAAGAAGGTCCTTTTCTTCATTTTCACATTTGGGAATCACTAAGTACCAAAGTTTTGTAGAAAGCTAGGGTAAGAATATAGAAATGAAATCTGTCTTCTAATGTTATAAAGATGATTTATGTCACTTTGATTTACAGTTGTAAGGTAATAAAAAAATAAGGTAAAACAGAAACAGTAAGTCAATTTTATATCTTTCCTAACTTTCCCACAGAAATTAGAGAATCCAGTAAAGATACAGCAATCCCAGGATGATACAGGATGTTATAGGATCACTAGATGGTGAAAAAAAGGTAACAAGAATGGGTCCCCTGGAACAATGGGAAACAAAATCTACACCTACACATTGTGATATAGCTAGAAAATAGTTTCTACAATGCTAAGTCTTTATATTTTAGGTTTGTTTACACAGCAACTTTACTCTCTAGGAAATGATTCTTTATTAATACTCAAGTGTTTGCAGCTTATAACCCAGCAACAAATAATGTTTCTAAATATAAACAAGCATGATACTAAGAGTAACCAAAGCTACTTGCATTGCTATAGCTGATAAAGAAGAATGATCTTGGGGAATAGTCAACAATCTTGAATTTTTTCAGACCTTTCCTCTTCTCCAACATGAGAAGTCATAGTCTAGATATGTCTCATGGACGTTCCTGCCTATGCTGGATTTGAAATATGATTCTCACCTGCCAGCCTCCTTAGTAGTTAGGGTTACAAGCATGAGCCATTGGCCCCTAGCTACATAATTTTTTTTACACATTTATGAAGTATGAAGTGGCAATCCCATTCAGTTATATGTTGCTTAATGATCAAGCTACATCATATCGATTAATTTCTGCGTGTAACATTTCTTTACAGTGAGAATGCTCAAAAACTTATCTTCTGGCTGATGAAATATCTATCCTTAACTATAATCACTTTGCCTCTTGTAGTATAAAATTAATATATTTACTTTTAGTCACAGAAGTCTGCTAATTAAAGTTATATAAAACATGAATTGTAAAGTGAAAGAAATTCATAGTTTCATTACTTATTTAAAGAAAATGATAATGCATTTTTTTCAATTATATTTCTTTGGAATGTGTAATATTCATTGATTTAACTTAAAATTGATAGCAATTACATCATATCTAGTTGATTCAAACTTGTATTTAAAAATTGTACACTTAACACAAATATACTTCCACTTTCTTCTAACACATAATTAAAATTACAGTATAGGAAAGTTTGGTGTTAGCTGTTCATGTGTAGAATCATAGAAACTTAGGAGGCTAAGACCTGAATATTTTAATTCAATATCAGTCCAAACAGACAAAAATGTGAAAACTTATCTCCAATTATCTATCAGGAAGCAGAAGTTGAGGATGTGGCTCAAGGAATAGCGTGTCATAAGCCATTAGCAAAGAATACAACAGAGACCATTAAACATTGAGTTCAAGCCCTAAAAATAGCAAGTACACAAAAGACAACAACAAAAAAGTGATATGAACATCAATAATAAAGACAATATAGTAGAAAATATCATAAGAAACGTGTGTGAACATCTGGAATTCAGAAATCATTTGACAGAATTTTGATTCATGAGAGGTAAAAGTCACAGTATAATTTGAACAATCTCATTGAAGTCATTTGTGTTGAAATCTGGCTATTGGGTAACATGTGAAAGAGGAGACTGGATTACCTGACATAGCAGACATTGCCTGTAACTATACACCATCCCACTCTGAAAAAATCTAAAATCGTGCTTGTTAATTTAAAAAGAACCTCATGCTAGAGACTTTTTGGTCCACACAGACTGGGGTTCTTATTTTGAGGCTTCAGACCAGTGCTTTTATTTATAAACACTTCTGTTTTACTCCCCTTCACTGGTGTAGCTATACCTTACTAAGCTGGCACCAAGCCACTCCCTAGAAATTGGGCAAGAGCATTTGCTGATGCTCTTCCAACTTCTCTCTGTGGCTCAGGATAGCCAGACTCTTGTAGCTAAGATGGGTTACTTTGATGTCCAGGTGGCCTTAAACTGGAGATAAACATGTAATGGAAATGTCAAAATGTGTTAGTTTCAAACTATGATCTTCAGATCTGAGCCACTATGCTCAGCTCAGTATTTCCAGTAAATTACTTAATCTTTCTGACACTCAGGTTCTTCCTGTGTGGAAAGTGAAAAGAATTACTTTGTGGACCTAAGAATCCAGTTGGAGTTATGACTGGGTGCAGGAAGTATAAGTGTTCAGGATGTGTGGACAGAGTCTGACACTCTCATAAAACTACTGGTATTTATATTTAAATGAATTCCAGGAATTGGAAACAAGAGGGATTTTTCTGTTCTTGTTTATCTTTTTATGGACAGTGAAGGAGCCACAGAAATTCAAGGAGAACAGAGAAATAAATGCAGCAGTTGTACTCTGTAGATATTATATTCATAATGAGCTATACCTCTTGTGGACAGGGACAGGAGGGAAAATCAGAGAGAGAACAAAGTGATGAGATTGTCGAACAAGAAGTGAACTCTTTAGCGACTTATAAAATGGTGATTTGTATGTACACTACCTTAACAAAAACCCTTTGAAAAATCCAGGCTGATTATTCTCTCTTCCAATTTTTTGGAGAGGCCCTTAAGACTCAGGCTCACCTGGAGTTTTTGAAGGTCACATTATATGATAATTAATGTAGAGCCTGAATCTCTTAAGAAATGTTATAAAAAGTATTTCATTCTTAGTGCCTCTTTCTCTTTGAGTGGTGATTATATATGTTGTTGTAATAGCTAAATTTTTACTTGTCAGGTGTTGAATTCTTCTTAAAGCTTTGCTATATCTTGGCACTCTGCCCTTAACTAAAATGGTAATTAATCTTTGAAATTAGTGTCCTTGAGTATGAGTTTTATTTATTGATTTAATTTGTCGGCGGTGGTGAACTCTGGGCCTTGATGCCATTCCTCAGCTCCTCAGCTCAAGACTAGTGCTCTACCACTTGAGCCACAGTACCACTTCTATCTTTTTCTGCTTAGGTGGTGCTGAGGAATCAAACCCAGGATCTCGTGCATTTAAGGCAAGCTGTCTACAACTGATGCACCTTCTCAGCCCTTATGAGTGTCTACAACTGATCCACTTTCTTAGCCCCTATGAGTGGTATGGTTGTGCACGGGTCTATAAACCAAATCTATTCAGCAAATGTATACATTTGCCACTAGACATATTCAAAATTATGAATTAACTGATATTTGAATAAATAAAAGTGTTATCATTGATACTAGGAAGTGTTTGTCTCCCCATACTAAACACATAGAGGAGGGTATTTTAAACTAAAACTACAAAAGAAATTTTAAGATCTTGTTGCTAACAAATGTGTCCAGGTATTATTACATTAAACAGACAATTCAAAATAGTTTTTCTTCATGAATACAGAGATCAAAGGTCTTATTATTCTTATTTGAAAATGCAAATTAAAGGGGAAAAACAGTCAGGAGGTAAAATTTATATTGAATGTTAATAGTTAAAGAGGAAAAGAAGATCCTAGATGACAAACTAAAGACAAAGCAATATCAGAGTACTATATGCTCAATATTAAATAAGAAGGTTTAATTGAAAAATTGAGCTGGAATGTGCACATCAAACAAAAGCAAGAAATCAGAGCCTACCACCAACAAAGAAACAGCATAATTCATATCTCAGTAAAAGGAAAAAATTACTTGTCCTTGATTTCAATGATACATATAACACCCCTGCACAGAAACGCACACACACACACACACACACGCACACACGCACACGCACACACACACACACACACACACACACACACACACACACACACACACACACACACACACACACACACACGAATGTATGAAACAGCTCAACCTACATGTATCAAAGATCTTCCTATAATATTTGGAACTTTAAATGTTTCTAGTCTTGTAAATAATTGATAACAGATGCATAAGCAAATATTTTCTGAATAAAACTCTGTTATGTAAATGAGAATTTATGATGGTTATGTCTACTTAAAATATCTCTCAGTCTCGAAAGAATTAAACAAGAGAAAATACAAATTTGGGACTATATTTCTACCAGCTATTCTGCAAAGGCTTAATAAGAAATTATGAGATATAATATTAAATACCAAATTCATACAATTAATACATGTGTAGATGAAGTGAAAGACAGTGATCAGAGACCTATGCTGACTCCAATTCCCAGCAGGCTGCACACTGTGACATCTTTGATTCTGCTGTGCCAGGCCCAGAGTTCTCTTCCCTACAGCAGTAGCCCTGCTGGGGTTGGGGATGGTGGCTGTGTGGAGAGGAAGGAGGCCACAGGAGAAGCCAAGCTTTGGTTGAGGCTGAGGGTGGTGAGGAGAGGATGGTGGGGAGGCCATGAAGGAGGCTATGAAGGGAGGAAGAGGCAGTTGGCCAACAGCTCATGCAGCAGCCCTAAAGGCAGCTGGGTTCTGGGGAGTGTCTGTGAGGTGTGGAATTTGGGGTGGATTTGCTAGGGCCTATTTGCTTGGTGAGGAGAGGAAGAAGTCTCGAGTCCCACCCAAACAGATAGTGAAAAATGAGACAACCAATGGCTGAAGAATTTCAAGAACAAAGGCAGGGACTTATAGGTAACCTCTAGGGGCAGTGAGGACAGCAAGGCTGGGCCTGTGGTTGTCATGCTTCTCTCAATGCCCTTGGAAGTGAGGGCCAGCTCTGCTGTGGGCTAGGCCTGGCTCTTGCCTTGAAGCAGGCACCAGGAATTGTCAGCACAGCCTCAGCCTGCCCAAAGGAGGTGGCCTGTTGTGGGTGCTGTAGCCTGGGCAGCTGCTAGGAGGCTATACACTGCAGGACAGAGGAAGCATATTTGGTAGGCTCTGCTCCAGCCCAGCCAAGCTCAGGGCCACTTGGGAAGTTCCAGCTCTGGATCAGGACCATCAGGACCAGGCATTGCTCCCTAAACAAGTAGGGCCTCTGGGGACTTGTGCAGTGGCCGCCACGTGTGGGTTGTGAACCTCCTTAGAATGGCCGAGGAGTCTCAAGGAAGAGGTGCATTTGCTTCTGTGCCTCTCCCATCTTCTGGATTCTTGCTCTCCTCCTGCTTCCTGCCTTGTCCAACTACAGGAGTCAACTTCTGCAAGCCACTGAGAGGCAATCCCGGAGATGCTCACAGGGCTTTCCAGGCTGCTTCACCATGCATGCAGGGCTCACAAGGTGCCATCCTCTAGGCAAAGCATACCCCCATTTCAGCTTGGCCACCCTTGCCTAGGGGACCACGAATTGCATTCTTGCACAGAAAACTAGGGGTACACAAGGCCATCCTGCAGGCTAAGGCACCCTTTCCTTCCTCTTGCTCAGGTGTGGAGCAGCTGTGGAGCCAACTGCAACATCATGTTTGATTATCTAAAAAGAAGAGGAAAAAAAGCTTCAATGTCCCAGATACAGCTGCCCCTGGGGTTCTCTGTGTACACTAGTCTTGTGCTTAGATAAGGATCCCCAAGACCACCAAGGAGCCAGTTCTCATGCGACCACATTAGAGTCATTTATTGCAAGCTTGAGCCTGGAATCACAACTGTCACCATTGCAGTGTGTCAGAGTTGAGAGCCCCGACCCTTCAGTTAAATGGGTAATCTTATAACAATCTTATTGGTTAGCAAGTGCAGGCTAAGCAATAAGCAATAATTTGTGGAGGAGAAGGGAAAAAACAAATCATTTAAATAGGGATACAGGTGGACACATTGCAACAATGAGATGTACAAGTTCTTATGGAGAAAAATGAACTTTACAACTTTGCTGGGGGCGAGGGGGAGGAGGATTCAATGGGGGGGCGGGGGGAGGATGGCAAGGGATGGGAGGGGGAAACAAAGGAGGACGCTACAATGTTTGATAGGAAATGTAATCATTATTTGCCCATGTAATTGTAACCCCTCTGTACAGTATTTTCACAATTAAAAGTTAAAAAAATTTAAAAATTTAAAAAAATCTGTAACTTTAGGTACTTCCCTTCATCCGCTGATGGCTATTGCTAGGGGAGTTATGGGCAGAACATTATTATGACATTTCACAGTTTTTCCAGGAACCTGAGTTCTAACTTTCAGTAAAATCTACTTACAATGGGTACTTTCAATAAAGGTCTTCACAAGGGATACTTTCTGATTATTCGGAGTCTAAGTCCAGAATGCCTGTACTTTAGCAAAGGCCTCTCACTAGATGTGTGTGTGTGTGTGTGTGTGTGTGTGTGTGTGTGTGTGTGTGTGTGTGTGTGTGTGTGTGTGGTGTGAGAGAGTCAGACACAGATGAGCTTTGGAGTAAAACACTCCTTCCCTTCAGCATTGAGTTTGGATATCTATTGTTTGTCCCACCTCCCCAATCTGGAGTTCTAAAGTTGTCCTTCTAAATAATTTTTATCCTTTGATCTTCTTGATATTCAGATTCCTAAGGTCTTCTTGTGAACTTCCACATTTGCTTCATGAAGGTGATGCCTTGTTTCTAACTTTTTTGAAGCCTTTTGCTCTCTTTAAATCCAGTTTTTGCTGTGTTAGTGTTTTTACTTAGCCCAGACTGTGGTGGTCCATGCTGTGACTGTTAATTCAGAGATTAGTTTAGGCCAATATGAGATACTATACTTTCAGAATGTCAGTGAAAGAAGTTCAGCATCTTTATTGAAACAATTTCCTGGTTGTAAATACAAACAAAAACATCCAGTGATATAAATGTACAATCTCTTGTTTTTAGTTAATTGTGCACCACTGTAATGAAAGAAAATCTTTTTCCTAACTAAAGTGAGTATTTGTAATGGGAAAAAATTAAAAATTATAAATCTTAAAAATTGATGAAATACCAAAAGAAAAAGAAAGACACTGATCAGGAATGAAGTACAAACATAAGTGTTTTATAAATAAAAGAAATGTTTGAAATTCATATCCACATAGCGAAGACGAAGTAAAATAAAGAGGAAAGTCGATGAGATCCTATCTTACATAGCAGAATAGCTATTACCACTCAAATAAATAAACTGCTGGATAGGTTGAAATAAATCAGGAACTATATTTGGTTTTGTGGCATTGTAAACTAGTGCAACCCATTGGAATATCTTAATGGAAGTTTATACAATACCGAAAAGTCAGATATGTTGATGACCTTTACCACAATTGGATACATAATGAAGGAATATAAATCAACATGAACTTCCATGTTCATGGCAGCAATATCTATAGCAACCAAGCTGTGTAATCAACCTAGATGCACCAGAAAGAGCGAATGAAGAAAATGTGCTATTCATAGCTATAAACATGCTCTGGTATATGAGAAGTGAATGTTTCTACTGTATCATTGTTAAATATTTTGAATATATAACTAATCCTAATTTCACTGGATTTTGTGGCATTGTGTTTTTGCTTTAATGAGGAACGTCCATATTGATTTTCAGACCAGTTACAATAGGTTGAAGATATCCTATAATATGTGGATATTAGATCAAAATTTAAATATATCAATGAACACATAGAATACCATCATATATAGTATATAATTTGAAGCAATTTTAAGAAGGCAACAGTTGGGGGAAAATTCGATGTTAGAAGCTTAACAAATACACAGACATGGAAAAATACAAAAAAATGTGCAACTAATTACTGCTAATAGTAAAACATTTTCCTCAAGTTTTATCAATGAAACTATTAAAATAATACTTTAAAAAATCAAATAAATATGCCTTGGAAGAAAATGTACCATAGTTATACGTTTCCCCATAATTTGTTTTACTTTATAACAAATGGATTAGAAGGCAGTGTAATTACATGTCTGAATATGCTAACACTTTCAAGTGTCATTGATTGAATCCAACAAAGAAAAGTAACAGAGAAGTAGAGAATAAGAACAACCTGGGGTATGGATAAAGATACTCAGTAGACGACTTGTTTGTCCCCATCTGTTGCAACAATGAGAAGTACAAAATGTCATGTCAAAACCAACTTTACAATGTCGGTGTGGGCGGGGGAGGGGGGTATAATTGGGTGGGGGGAGGGGGGAGGCTGGGAAGGGAGGTGAAGGGTAAACAAAGGAGGAGGCTGCAATGCTTGGTAAGAAATGTATGCATTATCCTGCCCATGTAATTGTAGCCCCTCTGTACAGTATGTTCTCAAATAAAATAAAAGTAAATAAAAAAAAAAAAGATACTCAGTAGAACTTAGTGAGGAAAGAATGTGCTCCATTTTTCTGATTAAAATAGAGCTAGGACAGGTAACTTTTGACAGAACACTTGTAATGTAGAGTAGTGGAGTTACTAATTTAGGTAGTAATTTATTACTTTTATTCCCAAATCTTATGATGTGATTCCGAAATGATGTGAGTGATCCTAGATTTTCTGAGCCCTTTTTTTCATACAATGTTTCTAATTCCTCACCCTGCCAATGGTCCTTCTGCTACTCTCATTTCTCCTTGGTTCTGAACTAAACTCTTGTAACCTTTTGGTTCATGAGAAAGAGCTGGAGAAATATGAGGATGGCTTGGAGTCTGAGCTAACATCCTCCCCAACTTGGAGGATCTGGTGAAGGACTTCCACCTGGGTCTCAGAATCAGATATCATTTGGTCTCTTGGGAAATGGAGAAACTAACTCCCTCAGGTAGAATCGGTCATTCCTTGACTTTCTCTGAAGAGATTTGATACTAGGGCGCAATTCAGAGAATGAGCTTTCCCATTGTCAGAAGGAACAGGTTGAAAACTAAAAGTGGCCTCAGGTCCCAAAGGACCAGTCAGAAGCCAAGAGATCACACTTTCCTCCTCTTCAGGGACTTTCTGGTAGGAATAGAGTCTGAGCAAAATCTAAGATGGACATAAACTGAGCCTGGGCCTAACGAGGACACAAAAGAATGACCCTCTCTTTGACTACAAGGGAGTAGTGTAGTGAGACATGACAACTTCCTTCACATAAGAATATTGACTAGGTAAGTTATCTCACTGCCATTTTGCAGGAGCTCATTTTCCCCAAAGGAGAAGTTGTTAAATGTTGTGACTGCCAGTTTACTCTCTAGGCTGTTATCTCTCTCACCCCTTCTCATGTCAGGAATGCATTGCTTCTTTCAGGCACTCAACTACTTGTCCTGACTCCTGGGGAGGAATACTGCAGGCTATTCTTTGGCTAACCTCTTGCATTTAAGGTAGAATTGGCCCAGGCTTTGCTCATGCCAAGAGGTAGATGCAAGAGGTGAATATAAGCTCAGATTTGTACAGAACAACAATCATATTGAAAAAAAATTAAATGAAATTAATAGTTGAGTAATTTAGGGTTTATAGCCACAAGATTTAGGAGAAGCTGGGGTTCCAGGTGTGAGCCACCCACATCTGGCCAATTGTTTATGACAGTCCTGGGGCTTATTTTTTTCAAGGCTAGCACTCTGCCATTTGAGCCACTCCACTGCTTCTGGCTTTTTCTGAGTATGTGGCACTGAATATGCAAACTCTGGTAATCATGCATGTTGAGCCAGCTCTTTACCACTAAGCCACATTTCTAGGCTCGTGCTTACAATCTTATCCCACAACTTGTCTGTCCAAAAAAAAAAAAAAGGCTTCTGAGTATAAATCATTGAAGAAATCCCTATAGGAAGGTGTTCAAAGATAAATAAGACAAAGTTCATACTTGAGAGAGACTCTAAACTTGTGAAGACTATTACAAATGCCTCCATTTAATTATGTATCATGTTTCAACACAAAAAGTTTTAATGAAAAATGAGTCAATGTCCTAAATTATTGTGTAATTTTATAATAGATGTGCAAAATGTAATAAATATGTGTATGATAACTCTAAATAAAATACACAATAAATGAATGAATCAAAAATAAAATAAAAACAAAATCAATAATGAAAATCATAATATGTAACAAACATAATTCTGTAAGTATATATCCTATATTACATATGGGTAGAAATATCTTTTCCATTACAGGGCCTCCATTCAGGCCATGGGAACTCTAGCCTGAATTTCATTTTGTCAAGGACAGTAAGCTTAGCCTTCACCCATGGTACAAAAGAGTTACTTGCACGGTGAGATCAAATCACACCAATGGTAAAAATATTGGCCCAGTTCCAAGATAGTGACTTAATTTTTTAAGGAAAGCAGTTATGTTTATTCAGTTACATACTGAACATTAAAAAAAGCAGTGTAGAATTTTGTACAGCTATTCAGATGTCCTTCCCTTACTCCCAAAGTGCTTCTCTGAAAACTACATTGTTTCTCTTTTTTGTATGTTTTTTTATTGTAAAAATGTTGTATGGAGGGGTCACAGTTACTTGAGCAAGGTCATCAGTATATTTCCTATTGAGCATTGTTGCCTCCTCCTTTGTTTTCCCCCTACCATCCCTTCCCTCCCATCTCCAAAACTACTCCCCCTGCCAAGCTGAGTGACTTATTTTTAGTTTTGGCTTGGCATGGGGTTTGAATTCCAGTAGTGGCAAATCTGCACTTTCCCTCACATTGCTACAGATTTACCAAGATCCTGAGGTCAAATCCCGGGCTAGGAAAGAAAACTGACAGAAATTCCAAATCAGGGAGCTTTTTTTAAAAAATTTAGTTAGTTAATTAATTAATTAATTATTTTCTTTCCTTTTCTTTTTTTTTTTTTTTTTTTTTTTGGCCAACCATGGGGCTTGAACTGAGGTCTTGCCAACTCTGCCTCAGCTTCGATCACCCTAGACTAGGTGCTGCTCGGGACCCATACCCAATCCTGGAATCCTAGGCCCAGAGGGCTTGCATGAGGAAAATAAAGTGGGATAGAACGAAAATTGGGGAGATGCAGAGGGCTAGGGGGTTTTATGTTTTTCTCTTTGCACAGTGACCATCCTGGGTCTGAATCAGACGGCTGCAAAATGGATCTGACCTGCCATATCTGAAGGCTGGCGTGCTATCAAGGAAACCATAGGACAACCTGTCAACATAGGCCCTGGCTTCAAATCACGGTCATGACACCTACCAATGGCAGGAGATCACAAGAGACTCATTCCTGCCGGGTGCTGGTGGCTGACACCTGTAATCTTAGCTGCTCAGGAGGCTGAGATCTGAGGATCCCGGTTCAAAGCCAGCCCGGGCAAGAGAGACCATGAGACTCCTATCTCCAATAAACCACCAGAAAACTGGAAGTGGTGCTGTAGCTCAAGTGAGCTGAAGAGCTTAGGGAAAGCGCCCAAGCCCAGACTTCAGGCCCCACGACTGACCAAAAAAAAAAAAAAAAAAGAGACTCATTCCTATGATAGGAATACCTATTGAAAGAGAAGTTTGTGCATCGGTCGAGTCTAAAATTGGATGCAATAATCCCAGGACACTGATTGATCTCAATTAATACTTTATTAATCATGAAAAAGAATGCTATTCCCTTAATTGTGGTATAATAAATACCTAAGAGTTAGTAGGAACGTAGTATATGTCATTCAATCATAGATAGGCGGCTATGGATCTTTTTACCATTATATATTTATTTGTAAACCACTGTCTGCCTATCCATGTATAGCTGTTTTGTACAATCCTGGGGCAAGATCTCATCACCTGGGAAGCACTTGACAGCTTCATTGGCTAGAGGCTGCCGTGCTCACACTCACCCATTCATGAATTGGGACTGCATGTCCCTGACTACAGATCCTAGCACTGCCAAAAATTTAATCTTGGATTAAGAAGGCAATCTGTTTTCCTTTTCCGGGAGAGTCCTGGGTGTCAGGCATGATTGAGAAGACATCTACAAATCTACATGCGATGTGATAGCATGCAAACAATATAATACATTGTTAGGTGTCATCACAGTCAATAAAATAAACGGTAAATAAATGAATAAAACAAAAAAATTCAATGAATAACCACCCCAAACATAATATAATCTGACATCTGTATGGAAGTTCAATCCTATCTTTAAAATGTATGTAAGAAGTATGCTTTCCCGGGATAGGCCTTGAATTCAGGCCTATGGAACAGGCCTGACTTTCTGGTCTTCAAGCACGATGAGCTTCCCCTTCCCGCAGAGTGCAACAGAGTTACCCAGACCCGGTGTTCAAATCCCAGGCCTTGCAGACAAAAAAAATGCCACACATTCCAAGCAAGGGAGCTTCATTCTCATTTTAAATATTTTTTAAGTTCACTTCGCCTTTATTTGATACATTTTGATTTTATAACACTAGAGTTTTTCAAAAAAGGGGTTTAAACTTTTACATTTCAGCATAGCACATTGGTGTTTCTATTTTGACCATCTTCCATGAAGAGTGAACATGAAAATAAGAACACCATTTCTCCCTAGAAGGTTGGGACAGTTGATTTTATTTATATTTAGAGTTATTTCTATAATTATAAACTCTCTACATTTGTGTAATTTTAGTTTGCCTCAGTGCCTACAACAAAATACACTAGGGGAGTCATAGCACAAAAAGTTGGGTTTCTGAATAAAAACTCACTTTTGTGAGGACAGCAGGTACTTGTAAGCATTTTGGGAATAAACTAGATTGTAAAATGAAAAACCAAAACATTGGGAGTTGGATGTAATCAGTAGTGGAGTATTTGCCTGAAGAGCATAAGACTCTGGAATAAATGTTTCCTAAAGCTCAAAGTGTTAGAATTTTATGATCTGTATAAACAAAATTTTTTTTTTGGTCGTGAGCCTGAACTCAGGGGTTTTCCCTGCACTCTTCAGCTCAATATGATTAATCTATTGCTTAAGTCACAATGCTACTTCCGGTGTTTTTTTGAGTGCCAAAGATTTATTTTTACAGTGTCTAATATTACCTGTACATAACCTTATAACATATAATCCCCAATTCAAAAAGAACTAAACACCACAGAATGTTCTTATTATTTAATTCAAGTTCTATGGTGAATAACTAAAAAATGTGAGGTATTTTTTTTTAATTTAATTTTATTTTATTTGAGAGCATACTGTACAGAGGGGTTACAATTACATTGGCAGGATAATGC
Organism: Dipodomys merriami; assembly: GCF_024711535.1. Classification (NCBI taxonomy): domain Eukaryota; kingdom Metazoa; phylum Chordata; class Mammalia; order Rodentia; family Heteromyidae; genus Dipodomys; species Dipodomys merriami. The sequence goes on along the minus strand of NW_027206207.1, from coordinate 40,514 downwards.
ATACATTTCTTACCAAGCATTGCAGCCTCCTCCTTTGTTTACCCTTCACCTCCCTTCCAATCCTCCCCCCTCCCCCCCACCCAGTCATACCCCCCTCCCCCACACACACCGACATTGTAAAGCTGGTTTTGACATGACATTTGGTAATTCTCCTTGTTGCAACAGGTCCACCTGAATCCTTAAACGACTTGGTTGTCCCCATCTCCTCCACATGTTATACTGACATCAAATAAAGTGAAAGCGGGGGTTACACTGTGGGGGAGGGACATACAAAGCAACAAAAAATAATCTTATAAATGCTTTAGAAACACATGCATGAAAGAAACGAAAACATTAAAATACATATTTGAGGGTTCGTTTTCCTAACATCACATTATCTGACCTTTTCCGCTTGACTCATACCTATACTAGATATTGCAAATAAGGGAAACCATGGGACCTATGTTTCTTTGGGCCTGGCTTACTTCACTGAAATATACTTGGAACTCAAAAAATTAAACCACCCAACAACAAATCCTCAAAGAAACAACTGCCCAATAAATAAGTGGGCGAAAGATTTAAAAAGAGAAGCTCCTCTGAAAAAGAAAGAAGGATGGCCAATAGACACATGAAGAAATGTTCAACATCCATAGCCATAAAAGAAATGCAAATCAAAACAACATTGAGATATCACCTCACTCCAGTTAGAACAGCAAAAATCAAGAACTCTAACAACAACAGATGCTGGAGGGGATGTGGACAGAAAGGAACCTTACTTCATTGTTGGTGGGAATGTAAACTTGTTCAACCACTTTGGAAAGCAGTATGGAGGTTCCTCAAAAGACTTCACATAGATCTCCCCTATGATCCATCAATCCCACTTTTGGGCATTTACCCAAATGTATACAAACAAGACCACACTAAAGCTACCAGCACAACTATGTTTATTGCAGCATTATTTACCATAGCTAAGATATGTAACCAACCCAGAAGCCCCTCAGTAGATGAATGGATCAAGAAAATGTGGTATATATACACAATGGAATTCTATGCCTCCATCACAAAGAATGACATTTCCCCATTTGTTAGGAAATGGAAAGGCTTGGAAAAAATTATATTAAGTGAAGTAAGCTACTTCCGGTTTTCTAGTGGTTTATTGTAGATAAGAGTCTCACGGACTTTCCTGTCAAGGCTGGCTTTGAACCACCATCCTCAAATCTCCGCCTCCTGATTAGCTAGGATTATAGCCATGAGCCACCGTGTCAGGCACGTGAACAAACTTCTTAAAGATTGATTGTTAGAAAAGAAACCTGGAATATACTTTTAGTATAAATAATTTATAATGCCATGTTTAAGGCACTAATTCAGAAGTATTTATTCATTGGCTGCTTTTTAGTTTATTTAAAGTTTATTTATATATATATCTGTTATTAATATATATACATATATTATTATAAACGTAGATTTGAAGTGTACCTAAGAGCATATGTGCTCATGTAAAGTTATGCAACTGCACAAGCTTCATTATTTTTTTCCAGTTTGGTTGGTACCATAAATTATGTGGGATTTTTCTATTGTTGTTTTGTTCTGTTTTTGGAGGATTTCTCTCCCTTTTATCCCCCTCTCCCACTCCATGAACTTGAACTCAGCTTGCTCTTTCTTGGCTTGGTTGTTCATAGCTGATTTTCTACCACTTCAGCCATACCTGTAGCCGGGGTTTTTGCCAGTTAATTGGAGATGATTTCTCCCAGGCTTTTCTGCCTTCATTGGCTTTGAAATTTCATCGTCCATTTCTCAGCCTCCTGAGTAGCTAGGATTACAGATGTGAGCCAATGGGGTACCTAGGAATAAATTAGACTTTGGTTGGTGTATTCTTTCTGTTTTTCTAAGCATGGGATCATCTAATATAGAATTTCGGTGAATGTCCTGGGTCTGAAGTAAGATATATAATACATATGCAAATCTGTATAGTTCTAATAATACGTAATAAATTTAATACATGTTATAAGTGTAGTAATAGTCAATAAATATAATGAATGACTAATACAAAACTAAATACCCTCAAAGCAATATACAGTAAACATAAGTATGTAGATATTAATCATTTTTTTCAAGTGTGGATGAATATTACTTAACAGGGCTGGGGATTGAATTCAGACCTAGGGAACAGGCCTGAATTGCTTGTATTCAAAGAGGGTGAGTTTCCCCATTCTCCACAGTGCATTAGAGATTCCCAGACTCTGAGTTCAAATCCCAGGCCTGGCAGAAAAAAACGGACACAAATTCCAAGCCAGGGATCTCCTTTAGTATTTTTGATATTTTTGAATTTTAAAAAGATGTATTTTATTTTTTATATACTTTATTAAAATTTATTATATTTTATTTATTTATTCATTTATTTTGCCAGGCATGGGGCTTGAACTCAGGTCCTAGCAACTCTGCCTCAGCCTCCATCACCCTAAGCTGGGATGTTGAAGCTTCAGGGCCCACAGACCATCCTGGGATCTGAGGCTTCAGGGGCTGACAGGAAAACAAATTGAAAACAGCACTGAAAAATAGCCATTAATTGCAGAGAGTTGGTGGTTTCTCTGTTTTCCTTCCTTGCATGGTGACCATAACGGGTCCAAATGACACAGCTACAACCTGTAGGTCACCTGGCATTGCTGAAGGCTGGCAGGCTGCCAGCGAACCCATAGGCCAATCTGGACACCTAGGTGTTTGAATCCCAGTCATGGCACTTAGAAAGGGCTGGAGAGCCTAATAAACTATTGCCTGTTCATAGGAACCCCAGAGGAATGTCATCAATGTCATGGTTGGATGAGTAGTTTGTCAATCAGTCTAACATAAAATTAAACCCAGTATTCACAAGATGTGGATTGAATTTAATTCACATTATGCATTATGCATTAAAAGAATACATGTGTGTGTGTGTGTGTGTGTGTGTGTGTGTGTGTGTGTGTGTGTGTTTTGTCAGTAGTGGGGCCTGAACTCTGGTCATGGGAACTCTCCCTCAGCTTTTCAGCTCAGGGCTAGTGCTGTACCATTTGAAATACAGCACCATTCCCGGCTTTTTCTGATCCTGTGGTGCTGGGGAATTGAACCCAGGGCTCATGCATGCAAGACAAGCACTCTCCCAGTGAGCCACTTTCCCAGCCCCTAAAAGAATACTATTGATTAAATAGAATTCTCACTACATACATGTGAATCACTAGGAAGGTAGTATATGTCATTGAATACTACTAGGTAGATATCATTGGAAGTATCTAAATTTCTAAATATATATTTATTTTTATACCACCATCTGCATAGAAAAGTATTGCTATTTTGGCCAAACCTGAGTCTCGATCCCAGGTCCTGGGATCCACCTGGCATCTGAATGTGCTAGAGGCTGCCATGCTGACATTCACCCAATCATGAATTGTGCCTCCTAGGGCCTCAGTTCAGGCCCCAGCATTGCTAAAAATGTCTTCCTAGAGAAAGATTCCAAGGGTGATACCTGTTTTCCTTTTCTGTGCAAGTGCTGGGTGTCAAGTATTATGTATATAATATTTCTGCAAAGCTCCATGCTATGGAATAGATTTGAATGAATGTAATAAATATTATAGGTGTACTCACAGTCAGTCCATAAATAAATGGTAAGTAAATAAATAAATAATAAAATATAATGAATCATTCCATCAAACACGATATAAACTGAATATATGGATGTAAGTATAAATCATATAATAAACATGTCTATAAATGTTATGTTCTCCAGGGCTGGGGCTTGAATTCAGTCCTAGGGAACAGGCCTGAATTGCTTGTCTTCAAGGGAGGAGAGATTTCTTTTCCTCTATCCCCCTCAGTGCATCAGAGTTACCCAGATCTCAAGATGCATCCCTGCCTGGCAAACAACAAAATGGCACAAAATCCAAGACAGGGAGCTTCAGTAATATTATTAATTAATTAATTTAGTTTTTGCCATGCACGGGGCTTTAACTCAGGTCGTGGCAATCCTGCCTCAGTTTCCATCACCCTTGCATGCATGAGCCCTGGGTTCTATTCCTCAGCACCACAGGATCAGAAAAAGCCGGGAATGGTGCTGTATTTCAAATGGTACAGCACTAGCCCTGAGCTGAAAAGCTGAGGGATAGTTCCCATGACCAGAGTTCAGGCCCCATCCACAGCCCATCCTGGGTCCTAGGCCTCGGTGACTACCAGGAAAACAAAATGAAAACACCACCAATAAAAAGCCACAAACCGCAGAAGGTCAGCAGTTTCTATCTTTCTTTCTTGCACGGTGACCATCCTGGGTCTGAATGACATGGCTGCAACCTGTAGGTCACCTGGCATTGCTGAAGGCTGGTGGGCTGTCAGTGAAGCCATAGGCCAACCTAGACCCTGAGTTCGAATCCAGATCATGCCACTTAAAAGGGGCTAGAGAGCCTAAGAAACTATTGCCTGTCCATAGGAATACCAGAGAAATGTGATCAATGTCATGGTTGGATAAGTAGTCACTCAAAATGAGTCTAGCATAAAATTAGACCCAATAATCACAGGACACAGATTGATTTTAATTCATAGTTTATTATGCATTAATATTATTATTGATTAAATGGAATCCTCACTAAATACATGAGAATTGTTAGGAACGTAGTATATGTCACTGAATATTAGATAGACACCTCTAGCAGTACCTAAATATCTAAATTTATATTTATTTATGTACCACTATAGTCATAGAAAGTTACTGCGATTTTGGCCAAACAGGGGATTGATCCCAGGTTTTGGGATCGACTTGGCAGCTGAATGGGCTAGAGGCTGTGGTGGTGACACTCACCCATTCAAGAATTGGGCCTCTCAGGCTTTCAGATCAGGTCCCATCATTGCCAAAAATTTCTTCCTGGTGTAAGATTTCAAGTGTGACATCTGTTTTCCTTTTCTGTGCAAGTTCATAATATGTCTGCAAAGTTAGATGCTATGGAATAGATTGGAATAAATGTAATAAATGTTATGGGTGCACTCACAGTCCGTAAAATAAATGCTAAACCAATAAATCAATAATAAAACATAATGAATCGCTCCAACAAACACAATATAGACTGAATATATAGATGTAGTATAAATCGTATATTTAACATGTCTATAAATGTTATGAGGTGCTTGAATTCAGCCCTAGGGAAGAGTTTAGTTCATGCATGATTCTCATAGGAAATGATAGGCAAGACGTATGTCACAACAAAAATTTTTAATTAAGAGTTCATGAAGTGTGACAATTAGAATAACATTGAGGAATTGGAGGAAATGGGAAAGATCCAAGAATCAGTACTCACATGTTGTAGAGCACATGGGCAGCAAAGATGGTGCTGATAGGGAGTTGAGTGGGCAGAGCCTGATTTGCTTTATGTTCAGTGTGTAACCAAACCGTGGAAACTTAGGTGCATGAGAGGGTGTGACCTTGACAGTGATTGGCTCCTCTTCCTCCTTATTTGCTCTACAAAAAAAAGACAGAATGCCCCAGGAAGTTACGATAATTTCAGACAGCCATTGGGCAATATTTTTGCAGTTCCAAAAAGCCCTGGATGAAGTTTACCTGAAGGGGTATTCTATTTTTGAGCCCATTTTCCTTTGGTTGTTTGCAGGTGTTACATTGATTTCTGCACTTTTAATTCAAAAGGGGGAGCCATTAGAGTGGGTTCACACTCCCCTGGGGGGCACACCTTGGGTGTACTCTCAAGCAGACCAACTTGCACATGCTATGGTCAAGGGAAGGACCCAAGCCCAAAGGCATTATTGCCTTGACCCTCACTCCATTATTTTTCCTTTTCTGATGGCAGACGTTGAATGGCTCACTCGAGCCAATGCTCATCTTGCTCTCTTCTTAGAGGGGTTTCTAGGCCAAATTGACTGCCATTATGGGCCATTCAAATAGACTGTCATGTTATGGTGACTTCCCCTCAAAATGCCATCTCTATTTTCTGCTAAGCCTATTCCTGGCGTCCTCCATGTTTTTACTGATGGAGGTAAAGCAGGCTCTGTGTATGCAGCCTTTGAAGTGCCAGACAACAAATATTCCCACCTTGTCAAGGGTCAGCACAATATAAAGAAGTGCTGGCCATAATTATGGCCCTTCAGGACATTCAAAAACCCTTTAGTTTGTATTCTGAGTTCATCCCCATATACAGTTACAGATAGCTTGGTTTACCATTAACATTTTAAAATTTTCAAAAGGGGCAACTGAATCCAGATTTCAGAAGCACTGGGGACAACTATTCCCTAAGCCCCAAATAAAAGTCAGGTGGAAGGACTCCCTGACACAACAATGAAGAGGACCTGACCCCCTAGTTTCCATGGGCAGGGGATTTGGATGCGTTTTTCCCATAGGGGAGACAGCCCCCATTTGGATTCCTGCCAGGAATCTTAAGTTTTTACCTATCTCCTCTATACAGGAGGATATCCAAGGATAAGCTAACCAACAAGGAAGAAAAATGGCTATGGTGGCCTAGGCTTGTGTTTAAAAGAGAAAAGCCGAAAGATAATTATTAACCATCCCCAACGGCAACCAACCCTTGAGAAGCTCTTGTGTTCTCTAACAATTGCAGATGGTGATACTCCAGCTGTTGGCTGTCCTGACCCTCCCAGTCCTGACAATGGCCCTATGGAACCTGCATCAACTTCGACGAGTGACCTGGGCAGTGATCAGTGCTGGCAATGCAGAAATCATCAATAGCACCACAAGAGAAGTTGTCCCTTTGACCTGGTGGCCTGACATTCATTTTGATCACACCCTATGTCATTATGTATAGACCATTTAATATTTATGTTGGAGCTAACTATTTTAATGTCACCTGCTCTAATTGTTCTTTTAATAGTTGTTTGTATAGCGGCATTATTGAATCCATACTTATTGTTAAACAACCACCTTTTGTTATGCTTCCAGTTTAGATCTTTTTCAGCCCCAGAGCCAAATAGCTGGATTAGAACAAGCCCCACCTCTGGACTCTGAATTGGCAAAGACTGCTATTCCATCCTTGACAAATGTTAAAGGACTAGTAATGGCATTGCTTGGCATGGAAATGCTTTTGCTGATGGTTTTTCTATGCCTTACTTGCATTATATGTGCACTACAAAACGCTTATGAGCTTATCCAGGCAGTTACATAAGATCAAGATCCAAGTTAATAAATTTCCCTGAGAGGAATCACAGCCAGAGACGGGTAAGAGGGGGTATCAGTCTGGCCAACCTAAGACAGGGCCTTCAGCTTTGCTCTGAAGAAGTTCCCGATGATGGGTCAGGCAGAAAAGACGATCCACCCAACCTAAGACAGGCAGGTTCACTTCTTTAAACAAAGACGGGGGAGTTGTTGGGAGCCATTTCGAGCTTAAAGTAAAGCTCAAAGTCATCTTGACCCCTGTGCTCGCTTAAAGGCACGTACAAGGAACTGGCTTACTTAAAACACACCAGGTGCCCAGGATTGCTTTGCTATGTCTGCAGTTTGTTTTAAAATTTCCTTGTTTTTCTGGACTATAGTAGAATGGCCTGAGTATGGGGGCCCACGAGGATGCACCATGCCGCATGTGTAGAACTCCCAATACCCAGGCTGCTCCCAGGTTCTGAAGAGGATGACCTTATGAGATACTGACTTTTATATATGCCCAGGAATTAATTGAACTGCTTCGGACATTTCTAACTGTGGTGGGAGTGATGATTATTATTGTGCTAGGTGGGGATGTGAGGTAACTGGGACGGGCTCTTGGATCATGCACAAGGGCCCACCCTATCCTTGTCTGGCGAATCTCACCACCCAGACTTGCCTCAAACCCCCTGCATGGCCAATGCTATCCTTACCAATGGAATCCTTTTAAAATAACCTTTACAGAGGAGGGAAAAAGATAACTAACTTGGAAGTGGGTCTGCCATTAAAACAAAAAAGAGAGAATCTATAGAGCACATGGGCAGCAAAGATGGTGCTGATAGGGAGTTGAGTGGGCAGAGCCCAATTTGCTTTACAGTATGTAACCAGACCTTGGAAGCTTAGGTGCATGATAGGGTGTGACCTTGAAATAATTGGTTCCTCTTCCTCCCCTCCCATGCCACCCACTCTTTCTTGCTTTAAAAATGGCTTGCTCTGTGTTAATAAAGGAGTTTTCCTGCTTGAGTTGACTCCCTGCTGTGTCTGATTGTCTCCCGGGATAAGGGAGACTGGGGAACAGGCGAGTGGCTGCACTTACCTTTCCTAGGACTCTGTCTGTCTTTTGTGAGATGAACGAAAACCCGACAACATGGTAGATGGGATTCCAACACAGCTAGCCACATCTCCTACTCTATCCAAATAGGTATTTATTAGCATACTAGCTTCAGCTTATGAATGGATGAATATTGTGCCCCACCCCAACCCCGGGGCTCAATCTAAGGTCTCTGGAACCCCCTAGCTCCTTAGTTGCTCACAGGCTGGTATCCTCACCTAGACCCTTTCGCCAATTGGGCCTGCTAAGCTCTGAGTTCAAATCCCAGTACTGCCAAAAGATGAATCCTAATATGAGAAGCCCATTGATCCATCTGTTTTCCTGTCCTGTGAAAGTCCTGGGTCTCAAGGAGGATAGAGAATTCTATATAGGCAACTCTGTAACCATAGGAATAGGTTGTTATCCACGTTGGCACAGTTATGCCTGTCATTATACTCAATAAAACACAAATGCATCCATGACTAAGACACACAATAAAAAGAGTAACTACACTGAACTCATGATGCATCTCATACATATATGTAAATAGAGATCCTATGTGTAAAATAGGTGGGTACATTATTTTTTCCAGTGCTGGGGCTTCAGTTCAGGACCTGTGACCTGGCCTGATATTGTAGTCTTCAAGGATGGTGAGCTTCCCTTTCCCCCACAGTGTTATAGATTTACCCAGACCTGAGTTGGAATCCCAGCTGTAGCAGAAAACTGATGTGAGTTCTGAGCCAGGTTGCATTATTATGATTATTATTATTATTATTGCCAAGGAAAGGATTTGAACTCAGTTTGTGGTAACTCTGCCTCAGCTTCAATCCCCCCAGGTGTGGTGGGCTTCAATGGGCCCATAGCCTATCCTGGGATACTAGGCCCCGAAGTCTTGCAGGAAAACACACATGCACACACACACACACACACCAAGTAAGAGAGAGAGAGAGAGAGAGAGAGAGAGAGAGAGAGAGAGAGAGAGAGAGAGAGAGAGAGAGAGAGAGAGAGAGAGGAAAGCCGCGGGATGGATTTTTACATTTTGTTCCTTTCCAAGGTGACCATCCTGGGTCTTAATGACATGCTTACAAAGAGTACTTCACCCTGCATTGGTGAAGGATAGCAAGCTATCAGAGAAGCCATAGCCCCATGCAGCAATGTAGGCTCTGATTTCGAGTCCTGGTCCTGACACATACCAATATGTGGAATTCCCAATACACTCCTTCTTATGCATCGAAATACCGATGGAATGTGAGCAAACTCAAGATTGAATGAGAAGTTTCTGAGTGCATCAATCAGTCTAATCTAAAATTAGATGCAATGATCCTAGGATGCTGATTGATCTTAATGAATAGTCTATTAAGCATGAAAAGAATCTTATTTCTTCAATGGTGGCATAATAACTACCTAAGAGTTGGTAGGAACCTAGTTGATATACTTGAATCCTAGGCAGATGTCTCTGGCACTCTATACAAACATATTTATTGGTATACTACCACCTGCCTATCCATGTATGGCTATTTTGTCCACCCCTGTGGCTCAATCTCAGGGTCTGGGAACTGCCTGGCAGCTTCCTGGGCTAGAGTTTGCCATGTTGACACACCCATTCATGAATTGGGTCTGGTAGGCCCTGAGCTCAGGTCCCAGCACTGCCAACATTTGTATCATGGAGTAAGAAGTGGAGTGTAACACCTGTTTTCCTTTTCTCTGAGTGTCCTGGGTGTAAGACATGAAAGAGAACATGTCTACAAATCTAGATATATAGGATATGGACTGAACATCAATAGGTAGGTACAAATCCTATCTTTACAATGTATATAAATAGTGTGTTTCCCAGGGCTCGGGCATGAATTCAGGCCTAGGGAGCAGGCCTGACTTTCTTGTCCTCAAGCATGGTGAGCTTCCCTTTCATCCACAGTGCTGCAGAGTTATCCAGACCCTAAGTTCAAATCCAAAGCCTGGCAGATAAAACAGCACCAATTGCAAGCCAGGGAAATTTTTTGCCAAGCAAGTTCTTGAACTCAGGTCATGGCAACTCTGCCTCAGCTTCCATCACCCTAGGCTGTGGTGCAGCCACTGGAACCACAGACGATCCTGGGATCCTAGACCTCCAGGCCTTGCAAGCTGGGGGGGAATGCACAGAAAATAAGTGGTGGGATGGCCTTTTTAGATTTTGCACCATGACCATCTGGGTCTGAATGACACAGCTCCAAAGGGTACTTCACCTTGCATTGCTTAAGGCTGGTGGGCTATTGGGCTATTGGACCATAGTCCTGCAGGGCAATATAGGACTAGATTCGAATCCCAGTCATGTCACTTCTGGAAGATGGGAGATCCTAAGAGACTCATTTCAATCTATAAGAATAACGGTGGAATGTTATAAATGTCACTGTTGAATGAGTTGCTCATGAATGATACTCGTATAAAATTAGACATCATGGTTTTAGTCGGCTGGTTGATTTTATATAATATGAAACATTAAAAGAATACTCTTTATTACAGGGATGCAATGATTTCAGGACACCAATTTACTTAAGAGTTTATTTATTTAATTTTTTATTGTGAAAATAATGTACAGAGGGGTTACAATTACATGGGCAAGATAATGAGTACATTTCTTATCAAGCATTGTAGCTTCCTCTTTTGTTTCCCTTTCCCATCCATTAACATCCTTCCCCCGCCTCCCAACCCAATCCTCCCCAACCCCCCTTCCTCACCACACCCCCACACCAAAGTTGTAAAATTAGTTTTCAACATAACGACTTGTACATCTCATTGAGGATAAAAACAATAACATTAATTACATGGAGGTATAATAATATGCAAGAATGTTAGGAATGTAGTCTATATAACTGAATAATGCATAGACATCTCTGGCACTCTATAAAGATATATATTTATTAGCGTACTACCATCTGAGTGTCAATCTGTTCTTATTTTGTCAACCGCTGGGGCTCAATCTCAGGCCCTGGGAACTTCCTGTCAGCTCAATTTGCCCCAGGATGGCATGCTGACAGTGACCCATTCATGAATTTGTCCCTGTAGGCCATGAGATCAGATGTCAGAACTCCCAAACAACGAATCATGGAATAAAAAGCTGATGGTGGCACATGTTTTCCTTTTCTGTGAAAGTCCTGGGTGTCAGATATGAAGCAGAATACATATGTACACCTATATCATATGTAATCAATGTAATCATTGTTCTATATGCCATAATAGACAAAAAAATAAAGTCAATACATGAACAAAACAAAAAATAAAATGAATAAATATACTGAACTCAATATGTACATACATATGTCTGTAAATATAAATCATATACTTAAAATGTACATGAATAGGATTTTATTTAGTGCAGAGGATCGATTTCAGGCCTAAGGAACAGATTGAATTTCTTGACTTCAAGGAGGTAAGCTTCCCCTTCCCACACGGTGCAACAGAGTTACCAAGACCATGAGTTCAAATCCCAGTCCTGGCAAGAAAAATGGCATCTCTATGCTATATGACACCCAATTCTTAGGTATTTCATTCGGCCTCCATTTTATGAGTGTGATTGTTGAAATGCTTAATAAAGTATTAACTAAAATCGATCAGTGTCCTATAATATAATTGTTTATAATTTTATACTGGAATCATTCAAGAACTGCCCATTCAATCATGACATACATCACATTCCATTGGTATTCATATGGATAAATGAGTTTCTTAGTATCTCCTGCCATTTGAAAGTGGGAGGACCAGGATTCGAACTGTGGGTTCCAGCTCCCACCACTTAAACCTGAGGATAGGGAACTCACCAGTCTGTCCAAGAACATCAGCAAGACCAATGATTAGGCAGGCACCAGTGGCTCTCAGCAGTCCTCCTTACTTACAAAGCTGTGAAAGGAGGGTCATGTTCAAAGTCACCCTAGGCAGGAAAGTCCTTGAGACCACTATCCAACTTAAGTGGCAACAAAGCCACAAGAAGAGACATGTGGCTCAAGCTAGCCTTGATCCAATGCAGCTCACAGACTGTGCCCAGATCCTGAGTTCAAGGTCTGAGACTGGCAATAAACAGCCATACACAACAATTTGTGCAGCCATCCAAGTAAAGCAGGTCACCCTTTTGTACCCAACTGAATTGGACAGAGTTCTCTGGGAAAGGGTCTGGCGAAGCCGCTGTCATTTTTACACCGCCCATGCTGACTGCATCACAGGATTCCGGCCACAAACCCATTCTTTCCTGGTTCTTTCTGACCAATGGGATTCAAGAATGCTGGCCCACATTCCATGTTGCCCTGCAGCACCAGAATTCCCTCTGTTGGTTGACACCACTACCAGGGATTGAGGAAAGTAGAGGTGGCTGAGTGGTGAGCAAGAGATTCGAGTTAACTTTGGAGTAGGTTAGGATATTGAACTCTTAGTCACTGAGTGGGAGAATAGAGGATTTCCCAGAGCCTGGGAATGTGGCCAGCCCATCTTTCCCATCACAGCTCTCAGATATCTGAAACAACAAGATTCCATGAGAGAGCTGAGGACAAGAACTACTACGAGAACACCAGCGGAAGAATACTCCCGTCAGATCTGCAACATTCAACAAAACAAAGAACACGAAAAAGAGAGGGAGGCTCAAGACAAACGTCATCTTATACATATGATAGAAACAATTGCATAAAAGGAAAAAAAATTTAAATACTTATCTTGGGGTTCATTCCATTAACATCAATTTATCTGAACTTAGTTATTACAAATAAGGGAAACCATGGGACCTATGTTTCTTTGGGCCTGGCTTACTTCACTTAATGTAATTTTTACCAAGTCTTTCCATTTCCTAACAAACGGGGCAATGGCATTCTTTCTGATGGAGGCATAGAATTCCATTGGGTATATATACCACATTGTCTTGATCCATTCATCTACTGAGGGGCATCTGGGTTGCTTCCATAACTTAGCTATGGTAAATAATGCTGCAATAAAAATAGTCGTGCCGGTAGCTTTAGTTTGGTCTTGTTTGTGATCATTTGGGTAAATGCCCAAAAGTAGGATTGCTGGCTCATAAAGGAACTATATGTGGAGTCTTTTGAGGAATCTCCATACTGCTTTCCAAAGTGGTTGAACAAGTTTACACTCCCACCAACAATGCAGTAAAGTTCCCTTCTGTCTGTATGCCCTCCAGCAGCTGTTGTTATTAGAATTTTTTATTATAACCATTCTAATTGGGATGCGGTGGTATATCATTGTTGTTTTGATTTGCATTTCTTTGATGGCTAGAACTTGAGCATTTTTTCATGTGTCTATTGGCCATCCTTCTTTCCTCTTCAGAGAAGTTTCTCGTTAAGTCTTTAGCACAGTCATTTATTGGGCAATTGTTGTTTGAAGATTTGTTTTGGAGGGATTTAATTTTTTAAGTTCCAGGTATATTTTAGATATGAGACCCTTGTCTGTTGTATGGCTAGTGAAAATCTTCTCCCAATGTGTGGGCTTTCTATTGATCTTCCAAGCTATATGACCTTTGCCATGCAGAAGCTCTGCAATTTCATGCAATACCATTTGTCCAACCTTTCTTTCATTTGTTGTGTTTCTGGGGCTCTAGTAAGAAAATTTCGGCCTATGCCAAGGAGACCTAGGGTTTCTCCTACTCCATTCTGTAAAGTTTTCAGAGTGTATGCTGTGACTCCGAGATCATTGATCCATGTGGAATTGATTCTGGTGCAAGGTGATATATAATGTTCTAGCTTTAGTTTTCCATAAGTAGTTAACCAAATTTTTTTTTAATTTTAAATTTTATTTTATTTTATTTGAGAACATACTGTACAGAGGGGTTACAATTACATGGGCAGGATAATGCATACATTTCTTACCAAGCATTGCAGCCTCCTCCTTTGTTTACCCTTCACCTCCCTTCCAAGCCTCCCCCCTCCCCCCCACCCAATCATACCCCCCTCCCCCACACACACCGACATTGTAAAGCTGGTTTTGACATGACATTTTGTACTTCTCATTGTTGCAACAGGTCCACCTGAATCCTTAAACGACTTGTTTGTCCCCATCTCCTCCACATGTTATACTGACATCAAATATAGTGAAAGTGGGGGTTACACTGTGGGGGAGGGACATACAAAGCAACAAAGAAATAATCTTATAAATGCGTTAGAAACACATGCCTGAAAGAAACGAAAACCTTAAAATACATAATTAAGGGTTCATTTTCCTAACATCACATTATCTGACCTTTACCGCTTGACTCATACCTATACTAGATATTGCAAATAAGGGAAACCATGGGACCTATGCTTCTTTGGGCCTGGCTTACTTCACTGAAATATACTTGGAACTCAAAAAATTAAACCACCCAACAACAAATCCTCAAAGAAACAACTGCCCAATAAATAAGTGGGCGAAAGACTTAAAAAGAAGCTTCTCGGAAGAAGAAAGAAGGATGGCCAATAGATACATGAAGAAATGTTCAACATCCCTAGCCATAAAAGAAATGCAAATCAAAACAACATTGAGATATCACCTCACTCCAGTTAGAACAGCAAAAATCAAGAACTCTAACAACAACAGATGCTGGAGGGGATGTGGACAGGAAGGAACCTTACTTCATTGTTGGTGGGAATGTAAACTTGTTCAACTACTTTGGAAAGCAGTATGGAGGTTCCTCAAAAGACTTCACATAGATCTCCCCTATGATCCAGCAATCCCACTTTTGGGCATTTACCCAAATGTTTACAAACAAGACCACACTAAAGCTACCAGCACAACTATGTTTATTGCAGCATTATTTACCATAGCTAAGATATGGAACCAACCCAGATGCCCCTCAGTAGATGAATGGATCAAGAAAATGTGGTATATATACAGAATGGAATTCTATGCCTCCATCAGAAAGAATGACATTTCCCCATTTGTTAGGAAATGGAAAGGTTTGGAAAAAATTATATTAAGTGAAGTAGTTAACTAATTTTACCAGCACCATTTACTGAAGAGGCTGTCTTTCTTCCATTCTGTTTTTTTTTTAGCTCCATTATCGAAGATTAGATGGCTACAGGTCTTTAGGTTCATTTGTGGGTTTTCAAGTCTATTCAATTGGTCCTGGGGTCTGTTCTTGTGCCAGTACCAAGCTATTTTGATTACTATGGCTTTGTAGTAGAGTTTGAAATTTGGTATTGATATTCCTGCAACACTTTTCTTTCTGTTAACGATTGTTTTTGTTATTCAGGGTCTTTTCTTGTTCTATATGAATTTTTGGATTGCCTCTTCTATTTCCTTGAAGAATAAGATTGGAATATTGATAGGTATCACATTGAATTTGTAGATAGCCTTGGGAAGTATGGCCATTTTCACAATGTTGATTTTTCCAATCCAGGAGCATGGGAGTTTTTGCCAAATTCTAAGTTCTGTTTTGATTTTGTTTTTCAGGTTTTCAAAGTTTTCATCATAGATGTCCTTCACTTGTTTGGTTAATTCCTAGGTATTTTATTTTTTGTGGGGCTATTACAAATGGAGTTGCTTTACTGATTTCAGTCACACTTTTCTCATTGTTGGCATATAGAAAAGCCATTGATTTTTGAAGGCTAATTTTATACCCTGCTACTTTGCCAAAATTTTGAATCATCTTGAAGAATTTGGGAGCAGAGTCCATGGGATTCTTTGAATGCAAGATCATGCCATCTGCAAAAAGGGAGAATTTTACTTCTTCTTTTCCTATTTGGAACCCCTTGATGTTTGCATCTTGTATTATTGCTGTAGTTAGGCATTTTAATACTAGATTGAAGAACAATGGAGTGATTGGGCATTCTTGTCTCGTTCCTGAGTTTCGAGGACATGGAGTTAATTTTTCAACATTGAGCATAATACTGGCTTGAGGTTTTAATATACAGCTTTTATTGTACTGAGGAAGGTTCCATGGATTCCTAGTCTTTGCAGAAACTTCATCATAAAGTGGTGTTGGATCTTGTCAAATGTTTTCTCTGCATCTATTGAGATATCCATGTGGTTCTTATTCTTGCTCTTGTTGATGTGAATTATGTTATCTTGTTTGCATATATTGAACCAGATTTGCATTCCTGAAATGAGTCCTGTTTGATTGTGACCTATGATTTTTTGGATAAATTGTTGAAGTCGATTGGCCAAAATGTTGTTGAAAAGTTTTGCATCAATGTTCATCAAAGAAATGGGTCTATAGTTCTCTTTCTTTGATGAGTCCCTGCCTGGTTTTGGGATGAGGGTTACTATAGATTCATAGGATGAATTTGGTAGTAAACTTTCTCTTTCAATTCCATTAAAAATTTGAAGGAGCATTGGTGTGAGTTCTGCTTTGAAGGCCTTGTATAACTCTGCTGTAAAACCATCTGGTCCTGGGCTTTTCTTAGATGGCAGGTCTCTTTTTGCTATTTCTATTTCAATGCTTGATATGGGCTTGTTAAGATGGTTTAACTCATCTTGATTTAGTTTTGGCCTGTGGATATTTGCTAGGAAAAGTTCCATTTCTGCCAAGGTCTCAAACATATTAGCATAAAGGTTTGAGAATCATTCCCTTATAATTTTCTGAATCTTGTTTGTTTCTGTGGTGATATTTCCATTCTCATCTCTGAGTTTGTTTATTTGGGTGTGTTTTCTTATTTTTCTGATAAGATTTGCTGGGGGTCTGTCTATTTTGTTGATTTTTTCAAAGAACCAACTCTTTGATTTGTTGATTCTTTCTCTTTTTTTATTCTAATTCATTTAATTCTGATTTAATTTTAATTATTTCTTTCCATCTACTGGTTTGGGGTTTATCTTGCTCTTTTTCAAGGAGTCTCAGCTGTCTCATTAAATTTTTAGTTTCAGATCTATCGAATTTGTTGATGTAAGAACTCAAAGATATAAACTTGCCTCTGAGTACAGCCTTTGCTGTGTCCCAGAGGAGCTAGTAGTTTGTGTGCTCAATTTAGTTGAATACCATGAACACATGAATTTCGTTTCTAATCGCTTCCATGACCTACTGGTGGTTCAACAGTGTGTTGTTCAGCCTCCATATGTTACAGGACTTTCTTTTGTTGCTTTTGGTGTGGAGTTCTAATTTTTTTCCTTTGTCATCTGAGAGAATGCAAGATTTTACTTCAGTGTTCCTGAATTTGGAAATGTTTGCTTTGTGACCTAAAATGTAGTCTATTTTGGAAAATGTTCCATGTGCTGCTGAGAAGAACATGTATTCTGATGCTGCTGGGTGAAATATTTGGTAGGTGTCTTTTAAATCTAGTTGATCTATGCAGTTTTTTATATCTGCGGTTTCTCTGTTGATTTTTTGCCAAGTTGATCTATCTAGTGGAGATAGTGGTGTATTAAAGCCCCTGACAATTAATGCATTTGGATCTATATGAGAGTTGAAAGAAAGTAGTGTTTCTTGGATAAATTTCGATGCTCCATTGTTTGGCGAATAGAGATTTAGAATTGTAATCTCTCCTGAAGTAGAGATCCCTTAATTAGTATTAAGAGACCTTCTTCATCTCCTCTAACTAATTTTAATTTGAAGTCTATTTTATCTGATATTAGTATTGCAACTTCTGCCTGTTTATTGGACCCGATTGCTTGATAGATTTTGTTCCAGCCTTTTACATTCAAAATGTGTAGTTTTTAATGGACAAGTTGGGATTCCTGAAGGCAATAGGTAGAAAGATCTTCCTTTCTAATCCAACTAGACAGTATATGTCGCTTAATTGGAGCGTTAAGTCCATTAATGTTAAGAGATAGGACTTAGAGGTATTTGGGAGTTCTTGCCCTTTTATTCACCTTCTTTGCGGCTGCCACAACAGGGTTCTTGGATTCTCAGTTTGGGTGTGGTTTCTTGGTGTTTATTGTGGTCTTGTAGGTTTTCTATGTGTAGGACATCTTTAGGTATCTTTGTAGAGCTGGTTTGGTGGAGATATATTGTTTCAATTTTTCTTTGCTACGGAAGATTTTTATTTGACCTTCAGTTATGAAGGAGAGTTTAGCTGGATACAGTATTCTTGGTTGATAGTTGCTTGTCTTTAGGGCATGGCATACATCATTCCAGGCTTTTCTTCCTTTAATTGTCTCTGCTGAGAAATGTGAGGTGATTCTAATTGGTTTCCCTTTATAGGTTATTGATCTTTGCTCCTTGACAGCTTTAAGGATATTTTTTCTTGGTCTGAATTGATCTTGTGCGGATAATAATTTGACAGTAGGATGTCCTGTTCTGGTCTGGTCTATTTGGAGTTCTAAAAGCTTCTTGTATTTGAATAGCCCTATTTTTTTGCATGTTTGAAGTTCTTTGCTAGGATCCTGTTAAACAAATTTCCTAGACCATTAACTTCTGACTCTAAGTGTTCCTTTACACCCATTATCCTCAGATTATGCTTTCTGATGGTGTTTTCCAAATAGAATGGAATAGATAAATCATATTTCTTGGATTTGTCTTGGATGGTTTTATGTTCTTTCTCTATAGTATCTAGGCTGTATTGAATCCTTGAGATTCAATCTTCTTCATGGTCTAACCTACTGTCAAAACTTTCTACTTCGTTTTTTATTTCTTCTCCTTCTAATTGGTCGACTTTGATGACTTCAAATTCTTTGTTGGACCTTTGTTCTAGATCTTGTAAGAAGTTATTTATTTCCTTAATTTGGTGTTCATTGTTTATTCTCAAATCACTTAGTTGATTTGTTATGGTTTCTTAGGACTCCCATTCCTTCTGTTGTTCTCCACTGAGCATTCCCTTTACAGTCTCCCTGATTTCTTTCAGCTCTCTGTACCTGTATTCCATTAATGCCTCCATTGATCTTTGTCCTTTCTCATCCCGATCTCTCAGTTCCTGTATTTCTCTTTGATTAAGATCCCCATGTTTACACATTTCCTGTATTTCTCTTTGAGTGTTCTCAGCCTGTTCACGCCATTCCTGACTTTCTCTTTGTCTGTTCTCAGCCAGCTCACATAATTGCTGTCTATCTGTTTGACTGATCTCAACCTACTCACACAATTCCTGTCTATCTCTTTGTCTGATCTCATCCTGTTCACACAATTCCTTTATTTTTCTTTGAGTGTTCTCAATCTGCTCACGAAATTCCTGTATCAATCTTTGAGTAGTTTCCTCAAGCTCATGAGTCTCCTGTATTGATCTTTGGTTTGCCTCCTCTCTCTCCCTATCATGCTCACACTGAGAGTTTTGCAGGTTTTAACTCTTTTCATTTACCCTGTTTACCTGTAGTGTTTGCCGAGCTTTTTGGGAACTCTCCTCTGGATTATTCTTTATCTCTTCTCTCCCCTGATTGTCATGAATGGGAGTTGAGAACCCCAGGCTTGCCATTTTTCTTGTGTTTTTCAGGCTTGTTCTGCCCATTTGGGATGAGAATAACATGTTTTGTGCTAGAACACTATTTTAAGTTAAGCATCAACCAAAGTCCGTAGTTGCACAGTCAGAAGTCTGCAGATACCATCTGGTTCAAGAGATACAATCTATTGAACATCAAACAACTATGTCTTAATGGCCTAAGAACAGCAAAAGAGAATTTGGCAACCAGAAATTATTAGGTTTAGGTAAAATTTGGGGAACAATAGGATTGGAGGGATGTGGGAAGGTGAGGAAGAGCAGATTTAACCATGTCCTCATCTCAAAGAGGGAAATTGATTGGACAGAATGATAGCAGTGAGAGAAAAAAGAGTAAGAAAAAAGAAGAAAAAGGAAAAAAATCACAAGAAAAAATGGAAAAACAAAAATTTAATATTAAAAATTGAAACCCTTAAAATCTGCAAGTTTGAAGAAGCAGTATTCAGAGAAGAATGGGGATGGGATTAGAGGAGGTGAGGCATAGAAAGGAAACATGAAAAACTAGAAAAATCAAAATGTTTTAAAATGTTATATGGGTATAAAGAAGTAATACTGCTATTAAAGAATTTAAGTATAAGAGGTTTTGAATTGAGTAATAAATTTCTGGATTAAGTGTGTACACAATAGAGTATAAGATCTAATAATCGACAACGGGTATATTTGAGGTTGAGCAGAACAGCAATTAAGTCATGCAGAAAAGAATGAAAGAGAAGAAGTGAAAAGAATGAGAAAAGATAGAAAGAAAGAAAGAAAGAAAGAAAGAAAGAAAGAAAGAAAGAAAGAAAGAAAGAAAGAAAGAAAGAAAGAAAAGGATCAAAAGTTCAGTAGAGATTAAAAAATAAGCACACACATATATTCACCTAAAATAAAAATTATATGAGGAAGAAAACAATAAACAATAAAAACAAAAATTTTAAAAAACCAAAAAATAAAAATAATAAAAATAAGGTACAAAAACAAAAAGAAAGTACTTTGATTTTTTTTGTGGGCTGGGACATGGGAAGATTCTGTATTTCCCTTGTGTCAGTAACCAGCCTCTTGTTGGAGTCCCTGGTCTGCTTGTGGTGTTTGGTTTTCCTGCGGTTTGATTGGTTACTTAAGGCAGTTTGTTTGGGCAAGCAGAAAATGCTCTGCTTTACCGAGGATTTTGTGATCCTCCTCTCAGGCTAGTTCAGTGGGAGAGGGATCTGTTTTGAGTATTGCAAAAGAGGGAGATGTCTGTTTTCTCTTGTTTGGCGATGCTTTGATGAGGCTAGGATCTGGGTTGAGTTGAGGCCTTTCAGCAAACAGTAGCTTTTCCCTGAGGGGCTAGCTTCTGAGACACTCACAGAGCACAGCCTGGAGCCTTTCTCAGAGTTTATGTTTACTGAATTTCAATTGACTAGGCTGCTGTAGGGAGGGGCAGCCTCTGGCTCTGTTTACCCAATGAAGAAAGCCACTCCCAGGTGGCAGATTTCCTCTGCCTGGGGTGGGTGACATTTTCCTGGGTGGAGTTGAGCCTGGAAGGTCTGGGCAGGTTCCTGTGACCTGCCAAATAGCTGTCTTGTTATCTCCCAAGGCCTGAATTGGAACTGGCAGCTCAGCAGAGCCTTTCTCAGTATGAAAGATGTAGCTCTCCAGTAGTGGGGTGGGGGATGAATGCCTTCCCTCCTCTGATCCATGAGAAGGATTGAGGATGTCAGGCTTCTACTCATGATGCCAGAGTCTTGGTTCCTGGGTTATCTCTGATCTGCTATCTGCAGTGTGCAGATATCTGCTCCTTGTCAGTTCTTGCTGGTGTTGTGTAGAATCAGCTTGCTTGCTGCATCTGGTGCGTTTGTCCCAGACCCTCTCTATTGCAGGTGTGACAGCTGCTGCCGCTGCCACAGCTCCTGGCAAGTGCTCAGATCTGTCTCTTGGCCTTGATTTTCCCTCTCTGGCCAAACTCTCTGTACTGTGATGGCACACTTGGTGTAATTCTCTGGCCTAGTACTGTTCACTGGAACACTAAAACTGCTTTTTATGCTAAAGTTTGTTTAGCCTCCAGCTTCTCCCCCGCCATCTTCCTCACCTTATCTTGAGGCTTATTTTATATTCCTGACATTTTTTCTACAGTTGTAGTTAATTTTCCATAATGGGCTAATGTATTATATTGGATATACAAAAGTAAACTGAATGCTTATTCCATTAATCCTTTGCCACTTGTCTAATATCAATATAAATTATCCATGTGTTTGAAGTAATGAAAATATCAACAGATATAAACAAGATAAATCAGTCTGTAGTAGACAAGTATTTTCACCTTTATTTTGAAAGTTGGTCCTTTTTTACACTACAGAATATTCTTGAGAAAATGTGCTCCAGTCTCCACAACTGAATAATATTATGGTTTGATCTATCATAAGAGAAGGAAGGAAGAGGAATCTTCCTTCCAAAAGTTTGATCCCAGGAATGTGATGTGCTTTATGGTGCCTAGTTGGAAATGAACAATTTTCAAAGTCAACCTTGGAAAGCCATCTTGATAGACAACTTCTGTAAGTGGTTACAAAGCACTATTGATGGCTTTGCAATGATGCCTGATTGCCTCAATGTGGGACAATTAAAACAGGAATTTAGTAAGCTGTTCTTTGTAGTTTTAGAAAAACCCATTGACTCTAGGCCAGGGGATCACAGAGGCCAAGAGAAACTACTAACTTGAATAATAATCCTAGACCTCTAAAACAAAACACACACACACACATAAACACACACACACACACACAAACACACAAAAAGCACTCCAGTAAGCACAGCCAGGCAGGTTTGCTATTACAGCCTACATGAAGTCAGGCAAAAAACTGAAGCTGAGAGTCATTTAGCCGATAACTAAAATATTTTTTATGAGGCAAACTCAAATGAGACTCCAGAGAGAGGGTCAGAAAGACTGATCAGAGAGACTAAAATTGGTCACACAAAGATTGGAAAGTAGAATTCCTTGTAGAACAAATAAATCATGGAAAGCCTGTGCATGTAAGAAAAAGACAGCAGACCAAATTCCAGAAATTCACATTTTCTTAGAAGTCAGCTTAATCAATTATCAATTCAAATCTTTGAATTCTTAAATATTTGGCCGTATGTGGGAGGAGGCTGAAGAGAAAGAAAATGTCATCATTCTCTTAGAAGGTTCAATATCACATAAGGAAGTAATCCAGCACAGATTTGTAATAAAAAGAAAACACAATTATTCCAAATGAGGGTTTTATTTCTTTTTATGTAAAAGTTCTTAAATTAGGTGCTAGCAATTACCATACAATTGATCCAGTCCCCCAGCTGAATTGATATTGACTGCAGTATTCCAACATGAAGGAAAAGAGAAAATTTACAAATATCTGATGAAATGAGTAAAATGTGAAGTGTTCTAATAGTAATATCTGAGATTTAGACACAGGTGAAGAGGGTGATTTTCTTTTCTAAAAATTCCCCATTTTTACCTGGTGCCAGTGGTTCACATCTGTAATCCTAGCTACTCAAGAAGCTGAGATCTGAGGACTTCAATTCAAAGACAGCCTGGGCAAGAAAGTCCCTGAGACTCTTATTTCCATTTAACCCCCAGAATACCAGAAGAGGCACTGTTGCTCCAGAGGTAGAGCAGTCACCTTGAGTTGAAGAGCTCAGGAACAGTGCCCAAGCCCAGACTTCAAGCACCTCGAACAACAACATATCCCCATTTCATGGACTGCCTACATCTTCTCCTAACACTCAACAAAGGAGCCATTTTATCACCCACTACCTTTAAGTCCTAAACTAGCTATTGAAAATAGATTCATTTGTTATCTTATATCAAACGGTTCATATTTGCAGAAACAAATACCAGCAGTGGTAAATTTTTTCCAGTCCTTCAACTCTGGGCCTGGGCCCTGAACATGGATATACTGGTAGCTTTCATGTGAGGCTGTTTGTTATTGATTGGATTACTGCCCATGAGGAAAATTACTGGGGCTTAAGGGAGATATAGGTTTAGTCATTTCAGGAAACTCCGTACTGCATTCCACAATAGTTGAACCAGTTTAATTTCCCTCCAACACTGTAATAGAGTTCCAAATTGGCCAGCGTTTGCTATTGTTAGTTTTCTTAGTAATGGCCATATTAACTGGGATGAAGTAGAATCTGTCTTGTTTATTTATAGATTTGTATGCACCTTCTAGTTTCAATAAATGAATGAATCCATGAAACCTATATTGCTCTTTTTCTGCATTCCTTTCTCTTTTCTCTTAATATAATTTTCCCAAACCTTTCATTTTCCTTACCACTGGTGAAAAGTCATCTTTCTGATGGTTGAATGTAATCCCATTGTGTGTGTGTGTGTGTGTGTGTGTGTGTGTGTGTGTGTGTGTTTGTGTGTGTATGTGTGTAAGATGACTATAGGCCCATGAATTCATTTCTAAGCATTTTGTGTCATCTGTAATTTTGTAATTCCATATTAAAGTTGGATTGCTTTCTCTACTGCACTGAAGAATATTGTTGGGATTTTGATGAGTATTGTATTGCCAATTGTTTGGGGGAAGTATTGCAATTTTTAAAATGTTAATTCTTCCAACCAGGAACATTGAAAGGCTTTCTATTTCCTTGAATCTCCTTCAATTTCCCTTTTTATATTTTTTTAAGTTTTCACATATAGGTCATTCACAATTTTAGCTAAATTAATTCCTAGTTTTGTTGTTGTTGTTTTGTTTTGTTTAGCTTTGATTTGTTTTTGAGGCTAATACATATGAGGTTGTATTTTGGATTTCAGCGTGGATCTTCCCATTGTTGGTAACAGAAAAACTAATGATTCTTGTGGGTTTTATACCCTGCTACATTGCTGAAGGATAGCATCACCTGAACTAACTTGAGGGAGGAAGCCGCAGGGTCCTTTAAATACAGGGTCATTTCATCTGTAAAAGGGGATAGTTTTACTTCTTCCATATTTGGATCTGCTTTATGTTTTTTTCTTGTCTAATGTTCTTGCAAGAAATTCCACTACCATATTGAAGAGTGGTAGAGAGAGTGGACATCCTTGTCTCATTCCTGATGTTAATGTATTTAGGCTTCCACCGTGAGGTAAATGCTAATTATCTGTGTCATATACATACTCAGTATTATATTGAGGAATGTTCCATGCATTCCTAGCTTCTCAGACCTTTTAATCATAAAGCGGTATTGGAGCTTGTTAAAAGCTATTTCTACATCCCTATAGACGATCATGTGTTTCTTGTCCCTGCTTCTGCTGATAGTGTGTTGTATGTTTATTCACAAGAATATTAAATCCACTTGTGTCTAAGATGAATCCTGTTTGATCATACCATATGATTTTTCTTTGGTAGTTGCTGAAATTGGTTAGTGAGAATTTTATTAAGAAGTTCTTCTTTAATGCTTATCAAAGAGTTGAATTCATAGTTCTTTTTCTTTGGTGAGTCCCTATGTGATTTGGCGAAGAGTCTAATTCTAGCTTCATAGAATGTGTTTGATAATGTGTCTCTCATAGATACTAGAAGGATGCATCTTGTTTTTAAATGCAACCTAATCTATGTCTTCTATTTGGAAATTTAAGTCCATTGATATTGAGAGTTGACAGAAATATCTGATAAGTCCTGATATGTTATACACCAGTTGTTAAGAGCTGTGCCTGATCTACTCTTAATAAATTTACCTTGAACTCTGGTAGGGAACATTTATATAACCAGTTCCTCTTCTTCTTGATCTTCTCTATGTACAATATATTTGATTAAATTCTATCATGCTGATTTGGTGGAGATACGTTGTTTCAAGTTGTCTTTGTCATGAAATATGTTTATTTATCCTTTAAATGTAAAGGAAAGTTTGGCGTGGGACCTTATTCACGGTTGGTATTGTTTACCTTTAGTGTCTGTCATATATCATTCCAGGCTCTCCTTTTCACCATATCAGCTAAGAAATCTGTTTTTCTTCTGACTGTATATCCTTTATACATAATCTTTTCTCTATGGCAGCTTTAAGAATCATTTCCTTGATCCTTAATGATCCTCTAATGGATTATGATGTCATAGTGGATTGTTCAGTTCTAGAATTCTGTGTTTGTTCTAAAGGCTTCTCTTCTCTGAATGAGCCTATCTCTTTGGATGTTTGGCATGTTCTCTGCTAGAATTCTGTAATATGTTTCCCATCCATTTAGTTTCCTGCTCTTCTCCTTGATACCTATCTCCCCGAAATTTGATCTTCTAACTGAGTCTTGACTTTCTGGCAAGATCATTTCTTATTTCGTGGATTTGTTCTAAGTGATTTTTTTCCTCTTTCCTATTAGATCTATTCTGTATTTGGCCCTGAGATTATCTTCTATGTCATCTATTTGCTGTGGAGGCTTTCTACTTTGTTTTTTATTTCCCTGTCTTCTAGTTGGTAATTTTTTAGGAGTTCTATCTCTCTATTAAAGCTTTGTTTTATGGACTTTCTGTACATTTTTTGGGGTCCGGTCGTGGGGCCTGAACTCTGGGCCTGGGTACTGACCCTCAGCTCTTCAGCACAAGGCTAGCGCTCTACCACTTGAGCCACAGCACCACTTCCTGGATTTTTCTTTCTTTCTCTCTCTCTCTTTTTTTTTTTTTTTTTGCTTATGTGGTGCTGATGAATCGAACCCAGGTCCTCAGGCAGGCAAGACAAGTGCTCTACCACTGAGCCACCTTCTCAGCCCTCCGTACATTTTTTTCTTTGGGTGGGAGATTTGCAAGGGTTGTTTTCTTAGCTGTGTCTTCTCTCATATCTTTTAACTAGGCATCCAGTTTTTCTTGAACTCCCTTGACTTCTCAGAATTTATTTATTTTTCTGTTTGTAGTCTCCATGAATTATTTTGCTAATCTTTGTTTGGTCTCATTTTTTCACAAATTTCCTTGTAGAGGTTTTCTATCTTTCCATTAATTACATTTTTCAGCAGTATCTGTAATAAGTTTCGATAACTCTCTTCTAGGTCCTTGATTGTCTGTTCTAATGCCTGGTTATTTACTGTGTGAATTATACTACCTTGACATCACTTTTCTTGTATTTTTCTGATTTGTTTTGTTCATTTGGAGGTTTTCTTTTGGGGGAATCTATGATCTTAATAGGTGACTCTCTATGTTTTTGGTTGATTTGCCAGGTCTTTGTTTGGTCTCCTATTATGATTTGTTTTTCTGCAATTGCATTTTTGTCAGGTCCATTAAGTGTAGGAATAGAAAACAGTTGTGGTGAGATGTTGTGATGTTAATATTTGTGGTTCCAGTGACAGTTCGGACTGTCCAGTAGTATGGTGAATTGTCTATGTGTATGGATGTGGCTTTCTCTGATGTACGCTTCTGTTCCTGCTTTTTTCTATGTTGCCCATTTATTTTCACACTGCAGATGTGTTTTTGAATGTGTTGGTCAACACAATCATAGCATTCAACTACCTGGCAGGCACCTTTTCATAGAATTCTATTTTCTTGTGAAGACAGTATAAAATCTTCTTATGAATGATATGTTTATAATTATGTCTATATTTATAGACATATCTATAGACATATTTATAGCATATCTATAATTATATCTGATTTAATGTGACCCTCTATAAGTGGAGTATCTGCTAGGACTATAAACCTCTGTTTCATTAGAGATTACTAGGGTAATTTTCTGTTGTTATTATGTTATTGTTTTTCCTCTTCCTCAGATTTATTTTTATATTGTGGATGTTTTCACAAAATTTAGAATTTGCGATTGTTGTATGAGGTTATTTTTGTTTTTCTCCTTATATTACGTTGAAGTAGTGATTTCAGGCTTGTATGAAGAAACAGAAAGAGACAGAATGTTTGTTATTAAATTTAGGAGAAAGAAGATATTTTAACCTATTTACTACAAATAAATTCATATTAAGCAAAGCTAATGAAAATAATTACTAATTTACTCTTCAAAGGATGAGTATAGTACTCTTGGATATCTTGGAGGAAAAGACTATAGACTCATTACAATTTATAACTTACATTAAAATTACTGCCTAAACGTTCTTCTTCAGAAAGGGAAAAGCTCCATTGCTTTCATATTAGTATTATAAAATCATAATAGATGCATGTTGAATTGTTTTCCTCTGCTTTTTATCAAGTCCATTTTTCATCCATTAGGTATCTAGGGCTTTGAATGACCAATTTCTTAAAATACCTATATTTCTTATATTGTGATGTAAATCTCAGTAATATAAATATGAATTTATCTTTGAAAGTTATCTTGAGCTACATTCATATAAAATTTATGCAGTCTCAAACAAGAAACCTGACTATTTTACTCTATTCTATGTTTTAATCAATAAATCCATTCGCTTTAGAAATATGTCCTTATCTTTTATATTGCTCCAGTAAACATCATGTGTTTCTAGTATTTTAATGACGTAAATATAAAGTTTGGAACAAGAAGACAACCTCCCTCCATTATCACTTTAAAGTAAACCCTTGGGGATTATTTTATATATAAAAATAAAAAAGTGCAATGTAATGTTTATACATGAATAACATAATGGTTAAGTCAAAAGACACAAGAACTACCACAGCAATTCTGAATTGACTTAAAGGCACCAAAATATTGTGTTCATAAATAACACTCATTTAAAAAAATAACTAGTCAATACAAAGTTTATATTATATTTGAAATTTACAAAATGAAAATTACACTCAGATTTGCTGTCAATATTCTATTTCCAGTAATACATTTATTCAGCAAACAGGGAAACAAAAAATAAGGGTTTGTCACATATAATGAAAAATGCAGAAGCAGACTGTCTTTCCTTAAGATGATAAGTACCTGCAAATTGTGTGATTTATTCAAAGATACTATAAACATTCATAAGAAGATTTGTGATCAGAAGTGATAGGTAAGCAAAGTACCTGGAAAACTGTATACATAAATTGAAGTTTCAATATAGGATGACAAGTTTTCAATAAATGAGCCTATTATTCTCTATCTCTAACACACATACAGTATTCTACATTTTCCCACATACTTCCATTCTCTTACCTCAGTACCTGATTAATATTCTTCTTTTTCATGATGTCAATTCTTTCCAAAATAACAAGGTGGGCATGCCAATTATGTTCTCTAAACTTACTAGCAATACTAGATTAGTAAACCTAAATCATTGCTTTGTAGGGAAATAGAAATTTAGTTTATTAAAACTCATGATTATAACATTTTCTCAAACATTTATTAAGTAACTGATTTATATTTTTGTCATGAAATCTTATTTGATAAATTTTTATTCACTAAGTTAAATAATTGGCCAATAACAATTTAAATTATGCATGAACAAATTTTATCTAACACAATTATTTCTTTCACAAGACATATCATGGTTCTCTTCAAGAACACTGGAAGGCAGTGTGCTATTTATTTATTTTTAGTTATTTTGTTAATGGTTATTAATTTTCAGAAGTGGCAGTTTAATTATGCTCTTTCCATAATCTATTAAAAATATTTGATTTTACTCCCTCTATTTTTTGTTACTCCTTTCTCCGAAGATCTTCTGTTTTTCACATAAAATTATATTTTTATATATGCACATATAAAGTAATTTGGAAGATTTAAGCTAAACTGCAACTTAATTCAAGACATACAGTGGATTATCATCATGAACAAAAAAAATACAAAAAAAAAACTGTACTGAAAATGAATTTTACACCATGGGGAGAGAAGAGTGATGGAGGTGGGAGAGGGAAGGGATAGTGGGACAACAACAAAGAAGGGGGTAACAATGCTCAACAAGATACGTACTCATTACCTTACATATGTAACTGTTATCCCTATGTAACCCTCATTACAATAAAATAAAATTTAAAAAATGAAAAATAAAACGACAGGAAATAAAAAAATCATTTTTAAAAATTTAGGTTCAAAGTGCAAGTGAAATTTAGACCTACACGCTGAGATAGGATAATTGTGAAATAGAGGCTTGCTATTAACATTATGATTTGGTTATATGTAGGTTTAGGATTAGGCAAGGTGTTCCAGTTAGAGCTGGGGTTAGGATAAGAAAAAGAGGTAAGATATTGTGTAAAATTGCCACATATTTTAAGAAGAATGAATGACATCAAAGTTAGAATGAATGAAAACAAGTGTGCATGTTATCTTAAACATTCATACAGTTCTTGTTAGGATTAGGGAAGGATAAGCTTTAGGGTAAAATTTAGTTTTCCACTAAGAAGTAGAAGCAAAAAAAATGTGTGATTGAATAGAATCCAGACAATTTCCCTTACATTAACCATTTGTTGTTAATTCAGGTTGTGATTAGGATTAGGTTTCTGGTTAAAGGGGGTTGAGAATTGAGTAAAGAAATATATTAAACTGGTGGCTCGTGCCTATTATCCTATCTATTCAGGAAGCTAATTTCTGAGGATGGCAGTTCAAAGCCATCCCAGGCAGGAAAGTCTGTGAGAATTTTATCTCCAATTAACTATCAGAAAATCAGAAAGTGGTGCTGTGGCTCAAGTGGTAAAGTGCAAACCTTGAGCTAAAGAAATCAGGGATCATGCCTATGCCTAGAACTCAGGGATTATGCCCAGGCCCAGAGATGAAATCCCACAACCAACCAAAAGAAAAAAAAAAGGAATAGGATAAATGTTAATTAAATCTGAACTTATTTTAGGTTCTAGGAATTCAGGAAAAGCTGGGATAATGGAAGTAAAATGTATTTCATAATATCAGGATTTGAGATCAATTGGTTTAATGATTACTTTTATGGAACAGGATAGGTTCAGAAATAAGAATGAGAAAATCTGTAGGGTTTAGGAAAACTTGCAATTTATTTCAAGAATTACAAGTGGAATTTCAGTTAGGATTGCACAAAACCAGCATTTTTCATAAATTTTAGAATTGCGATACCATTAGTGTTAAGGTTAGGGTTAGGATTCCAGCCACGTTTAGGGTTAGAGTGAAGGAGAAAAAAAAAATGAGGCTCAAATTGATGGTGAATTTTGGAATAAGTCTGGTAAGAATTAGAATGTGAACTAGAGTACTGCTATTAATATTAGAATCTACTTGCAATTAGGCTTATATTTATTCTCAATATTCCAGTTAAGATTAAGTTTAGGGTAAGAAAATGACTAAGATATTGGAAAAAAATAGAAACCTATGTTTGCAAGGCATATTTGAATCAAGTTAGGATGAATGAAAACTATTGTAACACTAACTAGTAAGTGTTAGTATTAGCGTATAATTTGGATTAAAATCAGTGTCAGTATTTTGTTCTGATTATGATTAGTGTTATGAATAGGAAAGTTTTAGTATAAAATTGAGTTTTCACTAACAAGTAGAAGCAAAAATGTGAGAATGAATAGTAACTAGAGCATTATCATGATATATATATATTTCTCAGTGATCATTCTTATAATGATTAATGAGAGTTTTCTAGCCAGGTTTAGGTTGAGAGTTAACATTGAGTAATGGACTAGATGATAAGTAAATATGAAATTGTTTTAGAATACAGTGGTTCAGGAAAAGGTAGTATCAATGGAAACTACAGTGTTTTCCCTGATAAGAGAATCTGATGACAAGTAATATAATGGTTCATGTTAGGGAACAAGATAACTTCAGAGGTAGAGTCAGGAAATTTGTTGGAATTAGGGCATATTGAAACTCATTTCCAGAGTGAAAACTGGAATATTCATTCCAATGAATAAAAACTAGAGTATTTTTTAATATTAATTTTGGACTATGATTAGGTTGACAGTTAGGTTTCAGTTCCAGCTGGGCTTAGTGTTAGCATTAGGGAAATGGAAAATTTAGGGTCAAACTGAAAGTTAATCTTCGAATAGCAAGTCAAGATAGAATTAGGATGAATATGAAATAGGAAACTGCTAATAATATTAGGATTGGGATATGATTAGTGTAAGGATTAGCCTGAATATTCCAGTTAGGGTTCGTGTTAGAAAAATGACAAGATATTGAGTAAAACTAGAAATTATTTTATGAAAGATGAGTTGAATCAAAGATAGGATGTATAAATTTAATATATATTGTGTGGCTTTTTGAATGCAGAGGCAACTGGTTCTAGGGTTAGGGTTACTTTTTTAATTTATGAACTAATGAATTAAAGGCACAATTCTTTCTTTCTTATAAACCAAGACAGTCACGATTTGGGGAAAAAACTCAATTTTCTACATGAAAATGTGTCTTAAAATATTTTCCAACCAGGATTAAATAATAGTGAGCAGGGTGTCATTTATTAAAATTAGGTAAGTTGATGATACAGCTTTCAAAAACATCCAAACACATAGGATTGGAACTCAGATATGTCATTGGGAAAACAGATATTGTACTTGCTCTAGCTGGGAAATTGTGTGTGCGTTCGTGCGTGTGTGTGTGTGAGTGTGGGGTGTGTGCACCCACCACAGGTCTTCAACTCAGGCCTGGGTCCTCTCGTCAGCTTATTCTGTGGAAGTATGGCACTAAACCACGTAGTCACAAGTTTTCTTCTGGCTTTTTAATAGTTAATTTGAGATGCATATCTCATGGATTTTCCTGTCTGGACTTAATCTTCTGATCCCCAGCAATCCTTGGGTTAGTATTACTGTGGGTGCTACCACAAAGTGACAGTTCATTAAACTGGGAGCAATATGGAAGTACTTGTGCAAGATACAAAGTAACCAGTTCATTAATGTGGGAGTAACAGGATCACATTAGTTTTCCTTCAAAGACATTGTTTCTGATGAGTTTAACTGAAGCCCAAAGCATAATCCAAACCTATTAGTCACACTGTATGAAGTAGCACATATTCATGATGTAGAATATGTACAATGAATTAAATCCTGAATCAAAAGACTTTGTTGGGTTTGTAGCAAAGAAATAGAGTGTCATTGAAATGAAGTCCAGACTGGAGGCCTGTAGCGAGCAGCAGAGCATTTGCTTAGTGTGTGTCCAACCCCCAGGACCATAAAGATGTAGAAGAAAGTGAAAGTGTAGAAGAAAGAGGAAAGGAAAGGAGGAGGAAGGGGTAAGAGTGAAGAAAGGTCATAGCACGAGAGAGAAGAGGATGGGACAGGGAGAAAGTAGAGGTAGGAGAGAAGGAAGAGGGAAACAGGACAGTAGGGAAGAGGAGCAGAAGAAGAGGTAGGAAGAGGAAGATAAATGTAAGATAACAACAAGGGCTTTTGGAAAACATTTTACATAAGCGATCTGCATATGCAGGCAGGATTATTTTATAATCAGAGAAATAGCTAGCACAGTGACAATATGGGTGATACCTGTTGCTTTGTCATTTTATTCTCTTTCTTCAGTGAGGTGTTCAGAAGAAATGCTGAGTTTGGTGTTTTACATATACAGTTCAGGATTTCTTTTCATGAATCAAACATGGGAAAGGACTAAATGCAGCTTCCCTTAATTAAAAAAAAATAGAAGCTATATATATTAGTGTTACTATGCATGAAGAAATCCTGGAGATTTCTGGTTAATTCAGAAGTCCCCATGCAAAAATATAGGACAAGAGGAAAGCAAAACTGTTTTTAAAGTGTAATAGGTTATCATTGATGAATAGTTTTCGTGGACATTTTTCGTTTTTCTTTTTTTTTTCTTTTTTGCCAATTGTTCATTGCTCCAAGGCTGTGCCCTGGAGCCCTTTCCAAGTCATTATGTGAAACTCCATTTCTGTAGTCCCTGTGGGTGTGGGTGTCTTCTTAGGTCACCTGTTGAGATGTGGGGTCAACTCCCTTACGGTGGATGTGCAGTGAGTGGATGTGTGTGCATGCTCCTCAGAATTGCTAGATGAAGCCTGCCCACTCATCCCACCTAACTTCCCAGTCTCAGTTGCTCCATTTCACCCAGCAGCTGGCAACCATGGGGCTGGAGTTGAGGCCACTGCTGCCCTCTCCTCCTCCAGCTGTGCTGGTACTTGTCTTCTGTGCTCCTGAGTTTGTGGCCCATCCTAGGGAGACTCTGTTCTGGGGTCACTGCCTGTCCCCATGAGTGGGGGGTGGGGGACACCATGTTTGTACACTGCACAGTCCATGGTTAAAGGAAGGCTGAGCATGCAGTCTGCCTCCTTGGGGCTAGGTAGCCTAGCCTTGGTTCACTTCATCAGGCTTTAAGGGGGGCGGGGGAGTGGAGCCATGTGCTGGCCCTTCTGCCAGCTGGCTTGTGACAGCTGCAGCAGCTCAGCAACCTAGAGCCCCTTCAGGTTTTTAAATTTCCATCATAAAGGTCCTTCACCTCTTAAGTTAACTCCTAGGTATTTTATTTTTTGTGTGGGTATTAAAACGGGGTTGCTTTTCCAATTTCAGCCACACTCATATCGTTATTGGAATACAGGAAAGCCATTTATTTCTGAGGGTGAATTTTATACTCGGCTAATTTGCCAATGTTTCTGATCAGCTCAAGTAACTTGGGAGTGGAGTACATGGGGTTCTTTGAATACAAGACCAGCTCATCTGCAAAGATGGATAGTTTTACTTCATCTTTCTCTATTTGGATCCCATGTAAGTTAGCATCTTGTCTTATTGCCCCATCTAGCATTCTAATACTAAATTGGAGAGTAGTGGAGAGAGCAGACATCCTTATCTCATTCCTGAATTTATAAGAAATGTCCTTAACTTTTCACCATTAAGTATAATGATGGCTTTAGGTTTGTCAATCCTTAGCAGAAAGAACAGCACTGGAGCAATATCAGTTCCAAATTTCAAACTCTACTAAAAAGCCATAGTAATAAGAACAACTTGGTTCTGGCACAAGAACAGACCTGAGGACCAACCGAATAGGACTGAAGACTCAGAAATGAATCCCCTGACCTATAGCCACCGAATGTTTGACAAGGGAGCAAAAAAATAGAATGGAAGAAAGACAGCATTTTGAGTAAATGATGTTGGCACAATTGGTTAAACACCTGTAGAAAACTAAAGCTAGATCCGTATATATCACCCTGCATGAGAATCAACTCCAAATGTATCAAAGACCTCAAAATAAAAGAAGACACCATAAAAACATTGAATAAAGGAATAGGATAAACTCGAGAGCTTTTTAGTACAGGCTGAAAATTTCTTTATAGAGAGCCAGAAACAAAGAGTAAAGAAAGATAAGTTAAGAAATTAATTTTTTAATTCATCTCTTTATGAAACTAGTAATTTGCTATTACAAGATACGATGGAATTATAAATCCAAGTGCTAATGGAGTCTGTATACAATAAACATATTATAATAGTCAAAAAACAGAAATCAAAGAAAATTTGGACAAATGGGATTACATGAAACATCAGAGCTTCTGCAAAGCAAAGGTCATAGTTAGCAAGATCAATAGAAAGCCCACGTTCTGGTGGAAGATTTCATGAGACATAAAATGGACAAGGTCTCACATCTAAGATATATTTAGGACTCAAAAACTTAAATTCTCCAACAGCAAATCCTCAAAGAAACAACCGCTCGATAACTAAGTGGGCTAAAGACTTAGAGAGTTCTCTGAAGAAGAAATAAAAATGGCCATTTGGCACATGAAGAAATGCTCAACTATTCTAGCTACAAAAGAATGCAAATCAAGACAACATTGAGATTGCACCTTAACCTAGTTAGAATGGCTATAATCAAGAAATATAATAGCAACAGATGTTGGAGGGGATGTGTCTAAAAGGACTCCTATTGCATTGTTGGTGGGAGTGTAAACTTGTTTAAACACTTTGTAAAGCAGTATGGAAGTTCTTGAAAAGACTCCAGGTAAAGCTCTCCTATGACCCAGCAATCCCACTTTTGGGCATTTAGGCATTTACCCAAATGATCACAAACAAGATCATACCAAAGTTGCAAGCACCACGATGTTTATTGCAGCATTATTCACCAAAACTATGATATGGACCCAACCTTGATGCTCCTCAGTACATGAGTTGATCAAAAAAAGTGATACATACACACACACACACACACACACACACATACACACACACACACACACACACACACACACACACATACAATTGAATTCTATGCCTCCATTAGAAAGAATGAAATTGCCCCATTTTTTAGGAAATAGAAAGACTTGGTAAGTATTATATTAAGTGAAGTAAGGCTAGGCCCAAAGAAACATAGGTCCCATGTTTTCCCTTGTTTGCAAGGACTAGTACACTTCTAGTACAAGCACAAAAGATCAAAGACTATGTACATATGACCATATAAGATGATGTTAAGCGAAATATACCCCAAGTCAGAGACACAATTGGTTTTATCTTTCTTGCCTTTTGTTTTTAATATACTTATAATGCACTATGTGATTCTTTTGTAGGTTGATACCCCCATGGTATAATTCCTGTTTTCACTGTATTTGATTCTAGTGTACTGCATCTTTTATATATATTTTTGTAATTTGGGGAGTAGAAAGGTTATAGCAGAATGCTGAAATGTGGATGCATTGTGACAATGAGTTATACAGGACACTGTGTCGAAAATGAATTTATAATGTCGGGCAGGAGTCAAGGAAGAAGGAGTTGGAGAGGTGGGGAGGGAAGTAGTAGGGGAAAAACGCAGAAGGAGGTAACAATGCTCAATAGGAAATGTAATCATTACCTTACTCATGTAACTGTAAACCCTCTGTATAGCATTTTTACAATAAAAAATATAAAAAAATCTTTCCCTGTTGTAGATTTCCAGTGCTGCCCTGGGCATTGCATTTTTTGCCTTTTCTGGCTGTGGTTAGGTCCACCTGTCCAGTGGATCAGTAGTCTTCACAGCTTCTTGGTCCTGAAGTGGTACTTGGATTATACAGTGGTGGTTGGAACCAGGCCAAGGACAGGATAAAAACACTTCCAGGGCATGGCTTCTTCATTCCCCATGCAACTAGGATTGCAAGCAGAATTTCTCTGAATTCACTCCAGAAAACAGTCACTGCACCAAAAGGCAAGGTCACCAAACACCTCCCCTCCTCCCCACATTCCC
Organism: Dipodomys merriami; assembly: GCF_024711535.1. Classification (NCBI taxonomy): domain Eukaryota; kingdom Metazoa; phylum Chordata; class Mammalia; order Rodentia; family Heteromyidae; genus Dipodomys; species Dipodomys merriami. Next base: position 4,159 of record NW_027206207.1, on the reverse strand, counting down.
TCCTTTCTCTCTCCTTGGGAAAGTACAAAATAATTTTGCAGGTTTTGGTAAACACACAATTGTCCACTACCTCCCCTGGTAAACTAGGCTTAAAGTCACTAAGTCATGTAAATGGATAATGCTGCCCTCATTATTCTGGATAACAACTTCAGGTTGTTTGATGCTTTAATTTGTAGTTGATGTTGGTGATGGTAGGAGGGCCTGAACTCTGGGTCTGGGCACTGTCCTTGATGAGCTTTTCATCTCAAAGCTAGTGCTCTACCACTTGAGCCACAAAGCCATTTCCACTTTTTCTTCTTATGTGGTGCTGAGGAATTGAACCCAGGACTTCATGAATGCAAGACAAGCACTCTACCACTGAGTTTCCTTCCCAGCCCTAATGCTTTAATTCTTCAAATTTTATTTTTGTCGGTCCTGGGGTTTAATTTCAGGACCTGGGTGTTAACATATCACTGAGTTCTTCAGCTCAAGGGGAGCCTTCTACCACTTGAACCACAGTGCCACTTCTTGTCCTCATAATGATGAGGAGAATATTTGAAGGTGAATAGGTGATTACAGAGGTGTGCTTTCTTGAGTTATATGTTCATGGCATAGTTTATATTCTGTTGAAAATGAGACAGTTAAGATAGGGTTGTTGACATTCCTTGTATCCTTAACAGTATAATATTAAAACCAGTTTTATAATATATTATTTATAGTAATTATAGAATATCCCTAATTATGCATCTATTATAAATATAACATTTATATTTTATGTAATATAGTATTTTACGTATATTATGCATACATAATTTAATTTCTCTGCTCATCTGTCCAGGAATTAAATTACAAATGTCTTTTTAAATTGATAGTAAAGTAGGGTCCTTACAAGTTTGATTGCAACATAGCGTTTTACCCAATAAGTAGTTATTTATTCAGAATTGGTTTAGAAATGGAATATCATAACATAATTGAACATTCAGAAATAATTATGTAGGAACATGCCAAGGACGGAATTCAAAAAATATAACACGAGGACCTGTTGCAACAATGAGAAGTACAAGTTGTCATGTCAAAAACGAACTTTACAACTTTGGGGGGAGGATTGGGAATGGGGGGAGGGAGGATGGGAAGGGATCGGAAGGGTAAACAAAGGAGGAGGCTACAATGCTTGATAACAAATGTACTCACTATCTTGCCCATGTAATTGTAACCCCTCTGTACAGTATTTTCACAATAAAAAATATATAACATGATTCATATCTATAATCCCAGCTACTTAGGGGCTGAGATCTGAAGATAGCTATATGAAGCCAGTCTAAGTGAAATGGCTCAGGGACAAGACCCAGACCATAGTTCAAGTATCAATACTGGCAGAAAAATAAATTATGTGACTAAAACATACAAATATATTTATTTAAATAAAGTTGTCATTCCTTGTATCCTTCACAGTATAATACTAAAATCAGTTTTATACATATATTATTTATAATATTTATAGAATATTATTTATAGAATATCAATAATGATACATATATTATAAATATATCATTTATATGTTATGTAAAAGAATACATTACATATATTATGCACACCTAATTTATACTGATAAAACTAATATCCATTAAATTGATATAAGTTTTAGAATAGGGAATAGATTTACTTTAGTACAACAAGAAAGTAACTAGTCACAAAAATTATTTCTTTTGTATTATATATCCATAAAAACTATTCCCTGTGTATTCAAGGTACTTAATGATAAAAGCCTGTGTTCATCAGAAAAAGGGGATTTGTTCTCCTTAAGGAATTACTCCAGGAATAATAAACAGTGGATGGTGAGTGATGTTCATTCAGGTATTTTTGTAGAAATTAAACCGATCTTTATTTGGTATAAAGATCACTTACACTCTCATTATCCACACCCTTTTCATTTAAAAATGCTTATATTCTGTAGCATTGTTATTGCCCTTATAAACATAATTAGGAAGATAATGTGAGTTCATCCGCTCCATAACTCTTTAAAGGTAATGAATGTTACAGAGAATAGCCTCAGATATGCCTGGTGGAAATCTGGATTTGAATTATAGGTCGACAACTGATCAGTCTTAGGTACTTGGGAAATTTGTTTGGCCTTCTTGCCTACTTCTGTTTTTAATAAAATACTTAATTCATTTCCTAACTTGAAGAACAGACATGAGCACTAAAATTACCCTAAAGCAATTGCAGTGCTTGGAATGGTGTCTGCACATTGTGAAGTAGGTCTCAAAGAAGTCAGTTTCCACCAAAATGGTCACAGCATCCTTCTTGAAAGCCTTAAGAAATATATACCCAATTGATATTAATATCTGTGAAAATTTGTCTTTACTACCAAAAAAGTTCTTTTCTTCATATGAACAATGAAAGTAATGTTGCGGCTATCCTGTGTCTTTTACTCTGAAGGAATTTTGCCTAAATTTCATTCTTACTCTATTAGTGGTAGCAGTAGCATTCTTTAGTGCTACCCTTCATGTTTCTAGTTCTGTTTTCCATTTGGAATACTATTGTAACTTAGTTTATAAACTTTGTTATGAGAGTAAATAAAATACAACTGCTGAAGTTTTCAACAATGTCAATGCATTACATTTTATGTGCTTACTACTTTCCTAAAATTATTCTTTTTGGATTATATATCCCTAACAAACTATTTTTTATGATTTCTTATATGATTTATATACATTTCTTATGTGTTTCTTATATGATTTTTAGAGACCCATAAATAAAACAGCAAAGAACAGTAAAAGTGTAGGAAAGAAGTCATAAACAATACTATTATGGTGGTCTCAATGGTTAAGTGTAAAGAATATGTAAGAAAACAGTTGGAAGATTCATTTTCTCTTTTCGCTGTTCTCTCCCCCTTCTTTGTAGAAAGGTTCTCACTATGAAGCGCCAAGTAGTCTGGACCTTTCAAGCCTTATCTCAGTGACAGAAGTGATGGGATTAGGGACATGTGCTCCCATGGATGGCTTTTAGGAAGTTCACAATATAGCAATACGAATACACATAAAAAACTTGTGTGAGTCATGTATATTCCCCTCCTCAATTTGCAAAATTAAATTTATATGTCAAAACATCAAATTAGGAGAGAGGGGAAGATGGCGGAGGAGAAGCTGGAATCTGAACAAGCTCTCGCATAGAAAGCAGTTTTAGAGTTCCAGTGAACAGTCCTAAGCCAGAGAATAACACCAAGTGTGCCATCACAGGACAGAGAGTTAGACAAGAGAGGGGAAGCCAAGGCAAAAAGACACATCTGAGCACCTTCCAGCAGCCGCCACAGCAGCGGCGGCAGGATCGCTGCGGAGAACGCAGCCGGCCATACCTGAGCGCTCACACAGAGAGTCTGGGATGAAGGAGCCAGGCGCAGCGGGCGAGAGGATTCTACCCAACACCAGCAAGAACCGAGAAGGAGCAGACATCTTCATCCTGCAGTTCGCAGACCAGAGACGACCCAGGATCCAAGACTCAACGTGAGTAGAAGCCCGACGTCCTCACTCCTTCTCAGGGAGCAGAGGAGGGAAGGCCATCCCTCCCCCCCCAGCACCGGTGATCTCCATCTTGGATACCGACAAACCTTGGAGGAGCTGCCAGCTCCAACCCAGGCCTTGGAATAAAACGAGTCATTTAGCAGGTCACAAGAACTTAACGGCGGCAAAGTGATCTGCCAGACTAGGCTCCATCCAGGGAAAAGTCACCCAGTTCAGGCACCAGCCATTGGACTGGCTTTCCTCACTGGCTAACCAGAGCCAGAGGCTGCCCCTCCCTCTAGCAGCCTCAACAATCAATTGAAAAACAAAAACCCTGAGAATGGCTCCAGGCTGGGCTCTGTGAGTTTGTTTGTTTGTTTGTTTGTTTTTCACAAAATAGCCCCAGGAAGCAGCTACTGATTGTTGAAAGGCCTCAACTCTACCCAGAACCTAGCCTTACCATTGCATCCCCCTCTTTTGTGATTCTCAAAGCAGATCACCCTCCCAGTAAACTAATCTGGGAGGGGGATCTCAAAATCTTGGATAAAGCAGAGCATTTTTCTGCCTGTTCGAACAAACTGACTTAAGAAACCAATCAAGCCACAGGACCTCAACCTGACCAGAGACTCCAACAAGAGGCTGTTTACAGACAAAAGGGAGATACAGGATTCTTCCTACCC